>NW_019211457.1:36894717-37131557 GCF_002443255.2 Varroa destructor
ATATATATATATATATATATATATATATATATATAATTTTTGTAAATGTTTTGTTATACTCTTTAGTCGTTCGGTTTCAGCCATTATGCCTGATATAATCGTTCCTCGACTATTTGTTTTCAGATTGAAAACAATTTAAACACGCTATATGTTTAAAGGACAACAAAATAGTGTGTTCAATATTACGCCTATACTTGGAAAATGCAATTCTCGTACATACATACTGAGACAGGATTAGCATGTACCTCAATTGTAGTGTCGCACGGCCTATCATAGGCAAAGTTACTGTGAGACAATATTGCATTTTATTAACGTGTTCCCTCGAATCCGTTTGAGGACATCTATCGACGCAATTTTTAATTATACTCTCATATAAAAGGCGCTACACGGACTACCATCGTTCCAGTTGCGCGTCGTAAACGAGGTCAGCGTTTCGTACCTAGCCCATAATTACCAACGTTTGGTCCAACTGTTTGACAAAGCTGCATTTTTCTTCATAAACGAACATCAAGTCATAGGCCGGAACGAACTAACAAAGAAAAGTAGCACAGACTTCCTTTACGATGTTTACGTAATCGAAACTGATTTATTGTTGTCTGAGGAGCAAGCAATGATGTTCTTAAGACGAAATAATTCTCACGGGTAGTATAACATGAGGAAATTTGAATTCGTAGATCAACAGACATCTCATGAGTATCAGGCTGGATCAAATAGGCCTTGCCTATCCTCTTGTGAAATAGCTTCGTGGAACTTAGGTTTACCACCAAACAAAAATATTTTTAATTTCAAGCCTGATTAATATAGGCTCTATAGCACGTAGAACATATTGTACCATGATCCCTATCACCATTACTGTTAGTCACCTATAAACTGACACATAGGCGGCCTAGCAACAGGCCAGTGTTGAGGCGAGCCGACTTGTCTACCGTATATTCAAAAGTGATCCAGATTAATCGTGGACATTGATCCCAAGCACAGCAGCCTTCCACGTTCTCGCCTCATCGCCGCAAGAGTTTCTAATAATGATCTAATAGGAATCCAGAGGATGGTGCGAATCTAAACCGCAATACCGCCACTCAGGTCGCAGGTACGTTTAGGCATTAGTGCACCTGAAAAGGCAAATTCTGTTCGTGACTTAGAAACATGTATCCTTTGCTTAATATCGACGTATGTATCTGTATTTCTGTGATTCGGGTACTTCGCAAAGTTTTATGTACACATATTTCATAGAGTTATAAACCATAAAAGGCTGAGTAAAGGACGTTGCTGAATTAGATAAATTAAAAAGTAAACATATTCCCGTAGTTTTTCGTTTTTGAGGTGTCTCGTTCCGACATTAAATATGTCCAGCAAACAGCTGAAATGGCGCCATTTCTTAACCCATTCGATATGCTTCTGGGACACCATCTATGGGTACGTGGCGGAGTTTATAAAAATATATTTTAATGTTCTTCTTCTGGCCAAGGGGTGTTTTTGCAATATGAAGCATTGACACGTATCTGCTGCGTGTTCTGTTTCCATTTTCGTATTGCAGTTATTCACAATTACAAGTCCATATCGATAATGACACTTTCATTAACTGACTACCAACGATATACAAAACACAACAAAAATCTAGTGTGACATGAGATTGTTTGGCCAGAATCTTAGCAACACGAAAGAATTTTTTTGCCATCTTGCCGCTTTAAAACACGTTACGCATCTTTAATCTGTCTGGAGTTTTCGTTGCAGAATTATTACTTCCATCACTATATAAGCTAACATTAAGATCAATATTTCTTTACACATATTTCTACCTTCAACCCCATAAATTTACATGGGACAACCCCATTGCTTCTAATAAGGTTACCAAACCTCGTAATAGTACATTGCGTAAATGACTGAGCTTTGAAATCAGTAACTTAAAACGGTAACTTAAAAAAAAAATCCTTAACAATAAAGAGAATATAGTTGAAACCAAATTCTTCATCAGCTAGTAGCTTCGAGAATTATCAAAGCAAAAGGTACGGTCGCCTTGTAATTTTTCTATTCATTCAACTTTTTGTATATGAGAAGACTATGAATTGTTTGAGTACTATTAAATATTCATTAGATATCTACTACCACATAGCTAATCTTGCATATATAAGATAGCGTGGTTTAGATATTATCGATGCTACAATACTTCGTTGGAAAGAAATGGAAAACTACTTCAAAGCAAAGGCGTATTGCTTATTTGTTTTATAGATTCTTTTGAGCCCTATCTTATCCTTCGCATAACGTTACGGGAGAAAGAAAACATAATCGTTGCTCGGTGTCACCTCAGAGATCGTCCGGTCTGCAAATATGGTCTCAAGCAGATTGATTGTGTCCCATGAAATGTATTAACTTGGTTGAAACAAAAAATGGTTTGGGTCTTGATTACAGTTCAAAATGCGTTACAAATTGGTCGTAGATAAGCTGAGATAATGCGCATGGCGTTGTGTTGAGGCCTTTGGACCGGGATATTATACATTGTTCGCTAGCAAAGTTGTGATTTGTTCATCCGATTTGCAGTTGCACTGTTCTCATCAGATAAGCCAGTTCCTTTATATTTGCTGACCAAGCCTCTCAGTGTTACCTTCTTCAACAAGAAATGTCGTTCGTGTCACCGTAGTCGACTTTCCATTTCAATAAAAAGTGTTTCCCGACCGTGGCGTTGATTGACAATAGCTATAGGGTGGCTTTCAAGCTACTTGACGATGCAGCATCGGGCACTGAAAAGAAGCCAGTCGTTGCAAAATTATGACTGTGCCTGTGAATCAGACACCAGAACGATCTAACCGCTATGCGTGAATTGGAAACGGTCCACATTCTCTTTTCAGGGATTTCACAATGACCTAGAGGCTTAAAGTTGAATCGGCCTTATCAGTTCCATACTTTTCAATCTTGAGGAGCTCATTTCGCTGTAAGCTATGGCGGTGAAGCCGTCGAGGTGCAGAGTCGGTACCCGGTTAAACTAGCGATGTGCCGTCTGACGTCATTGACGATCTTCTTACGCCAGTACACGTATTTCTATCTGTTTTTGAACAATGTCAGCAACAGCAGCCAATGTTTCGACTGGCCTCCGAAACGAAGTAACAACAAACTTTTTTCTTACGAAAGTTACGACTATCGATTGTCAAGGTGAACTGCCTAACTTACATTCTTGTGTAAAGGGATTCAATTCGGGAATTCAGTGTAACATTCTATCAGGTGACAAAGCGGCACTCTATATACAATATAGACATCATTCCACTCAATCAATTTTACCAATATCAATGAAAGCGATAACATGAGCGTGAATGTGCTACAATATTGAAACATCTACAGACACTCTCTACGATAGAGTAACAAGCGAAAAAAGGACGTAGGTCTTAGGTGCTAGCGTGGAATAGGGAAACTTGACTCGATAATAAAACGAGGGCCAACAGCCATGCAATTTTGAACGGCAGACAACCCACAAGCGAAGATCTAGTATTCAATAATATAACGATAAGATGACACAGGTTTGTCGAAACCGATATACTAAAAGTCCTTTGGATACGGTGTAGAGCTAGCAAGGACAACAATTCTGCGTTGCATTGAACTCTTTCTTTTTTTTTTTTAATAAATATAGTTCTTAAGCCCATGTAAGCGTTTCAGCCCTCACAGACAATGGCTCGTTCTTCCACGATTCATGGCCATCTTAAAACATGATTGAAGTGGTCAGGTCAAGGATATATTTCTGTCACCTTCAACCGTTATTTTCTAACGCACTGTTTTTACAATGCTTGTTTCCAAACATAAGTTAATTTGTTATTAGACGGTTTCACGGCGGTTTTCTTAAATTACTAATTACATTGGACACGAAAAACAAAGCAAACACGAACGATAACGTAATTTCCAGCCCTTGAGTTGAACAGAAACCATGGAAACTCCTAAATCGAATCGTCTCCGATCGGAATCCCTGTCATTCTGCGAGTTACCATGAACCCGGCAACGCAGCAATTTCTTATAGCATGACTTTTTGATACCAGATAGAGCCAATTTAATACAGTTTGCTCTCGGTTTACTATATGTGTGGATATGTTAAAAACAGATACACTTTTCTATGCCTTCTAAAATTGCGGAAATCATAAAGCGTATAGAGTTTTTGTTTATTTGTGCATTGAGTTGACATGCCGGCTTTGCTGGCGTATTTTTGTTTGTCGCGCACCAACTGCAGGCACCCGCGCATAAGCAGAGCGTGATACTCCTTCTGAAGGGCTTTCGATTTTAACCTTCAATTTCAGTTGACTTCATCAGGAGATACTGCTTTTCTATTTCGTCTGTTTCAACCTAAAGGCTATATCGCGTTCAGCGACAATGCAGCCATAGAATATATTGCCAATAAAACTAGAGTGATACATCCAACCAGTTAACGAGTGATCATTTCCAAAACCTGACTGATAACGAGGAAAGTCCAGAATCTAAAACAGTAAGCAATGGGACCAAGACGAAAAAATATCGCGCAAGCTGACTGAAAGGGGAAACCAAAAATGGTAAAGATTTGGATATTCTGTAATTTTTTTTAATATTTCCAGCGTGTTGCTTAACACATTCTAAACAGGTAGCACGACATGGATAACACAATTTAAAATCATCATCAGTGCATTACTTTACGCGGAAACTTAGCTAGTGAACCGTCAACAGCTGTAACTAATTATCTTAAAATTAGTGAAACAATTCAAGTAAGCAGGATTTATTGATTATATATCGTGTATACAATGTTATACTAAAGATTCATTGTCCGGTATTGGTAATGTAATAGCGTACACTATAGAATGAAGGCCGAAGTAAATTTTTTAGGCGATGTTAAGGAGACAGATCATCAGTGATTTATATTGGAAAAATCAACTATTTTTACTGAAAACAAGAAATGTGTATCTTAATGTGTGTTGCTGAAAACATAAGAAGCCAAATTAATATTTTGTTATATATATATATAATTTGTTAATACATAAATAATATATAAAATAAATAAATTGTTATAATAAATAAAATAGGTTTGACTATAATAGTTTCAGCCAACTAATTAATATTTAGGTTACGTGCGTTATAACTCGGATTGATCGCCAATCCAGTAGCATTTTGATAGTTTATTCTGGTGGATTCAGATTCTCTATGGATGGTCTTGATTCGGCCGCTCCTCCTGGTTTTTATACCATCATTAGGGTAAGTATTTGAGTGTATAATTCGAGTAACATTTATTCGTACATAAAAGTTTCGAACGGTGCACATGTCAAGGCCTCTATGCCTTTTATATCATTTTCTAAAATAATAGTCATTTTGTGTATTGGTATTACTCCTTAACAGCAAGCAGGGACATTGTTTTTCAAAACGATAAATTATACTCATATTTGAGCAAAAAGCACCTTAAATGCCCCCAACTCTTTGTTGCTTTCCTTGGTCGACCTCCATATGGGTCGACGAATCCTCACACTATTAAGTGGCAGCCTGCTGCTGATGCGCCTCTAACTGCTGTATACAAACCCTACCGCTATAAAAAGCCGAACGCTCGTAATAGCAGGCCTCTCCAGTTGTAACATTGTCGGCTACGGTTCAGTGACTATTAAGGCATATGCGCACAAGGCGCAAATCAGGAAAGAGGGACCAAAAGAGAAACCGAGTGTCCGATGGACACGCTAGCTTGGCGAGCAAGCTTAGTCGTCACGATACATTTCGAACTGTCTTCAGTCTTTTGTTACCGTCGCTCGCAATTTATTCACCCTAAGCGCGTATCACTCGCTCCTCCGGCCAGTGGCATCGTCGTCTGCGCTCTCGCTTTTAGCTTCTTAGTTACCGCTAGTTTTTTAAGCCCTTCGCAAGGCATTTTGTTTTCTATCTCGTTCTCCGCTAGAACAGCGTCCGCTGGACGACTTCCCCATACTCCACAAAAATCGTGATAGCTATGTAATAACGTAGTAATACGGTGGCGTGTAGTGTCGTTCTACGTATGCCGATAACAACCCGAAGCAAAACCATTTCGCCGTTAAGAAAAATATCACTCTAGGGTTACAGGCGCAACCGTGCTTCAGATTTCTACAGAGCAGCAATGAAGCGAATACATTCTGAGGAACCATGCTTAGCTACACGTTTTGAAGGCTGTGGTATATCACCCTGTACATATATGGTAGTACCATCTACAGATAAAATTACAGAGACCTGGTAGCGCAGTCACGGTTATGAACTCTATCACTTCGGCTCCGAAACATGAGGTAGTACTACGGGGGTTATCCTGGAGAGAGCCCGCACCACAACTAAATCCGGTTTCAGCACCCATCGCCTAACGTGGGCTTCGGCTACATTGTAGAGCGACAGTCCCGTTTCGAAGTCCTATACGTCATGTTACTTTCTATCGCTTGTTGGCTATTCCGTCTGATGAGTCAGTGAGTGATACTCGCACCTTTTACGTATAGTGAGACCTACAAGACGTGTTGCTTATGGCAATGGTTACGGTTATTATCATTACCGTGCAAGTGTTGTTTCATACATAGCAATCGATAGTCTTCACACGAATGCGCTTGCTATGTTTTTCTTTCTGAAAAAGGCGCGAATACGAAAAATTGATTGACCCATGTCAGCATTAGTCTACAGAGTACCTTACCAGGTTAATTGCGGGATTGCCATAACATAGTCTACATTGCCAACCCTAACGGAGCGGTTGGTTTTAGCGTTCAGTTTGCGGATAGCATTGTATATTGTAACAGTAATAATATATCAAAAGTAATTTACATCAAGTAGCACTTAGAGCAGTATTTGGTATTCGGCGTTTTGGCTTTCGTTCAGGCAACTAAATAACACGTACCTATCTGGAATAGCGATCTTTGTTTCCGAATTCATAACTCGTGTAATCATGTCGCCAACAAAAACAGATCGAACAATTTGACGATTAATTGAATAGGCTACCTCTTTCGACACCCAGTATACCATTTCTCTACGTAAAGGGTGTTGTTATTCGTCGTATCGAAAGGATTCGCTCCTCTGCCCGTCAAGCGTAAATTCACACTTTCTAGCCTAGTGCCGGCCCGTATAGTTTGAGCTTTACGTGTGTAGCGATTCTAGGAGACTATTGGCTCCCAGAGGAAAACGAACTGTCTGTCTATGCCCTGCCCTGGATCGAACCTGGACCATAACGTGCCCTTAAGATTAGCGTTACCCACTAAGTTGTCACGGGAACAGGCAAGTGCCAGTCGGAAACAGTTTACTGAGAGCAACCAAAAAGGGTCTATCACGGTTCCAACTGGCCGGTTTGTCGATATAGCTTCAGGTGCACAATAGCTTAAAGCGATCGATTGCAAAAGAGTACAGTCTATAGAAGTTCCCTTGGGTCAGTAGCCTGGAAAGCAGCTCTAGAGACCTAAGGTATCAAATGTAGAGGCGTGGATGAAGGAACAGTAATAGACGCCATCTACAATTCCCAAAGGATCAGATTGATAGTGAAAGCCACGCAGAATGCATGCATATGTTGATTAAGCATTTGTATGTTTTTGCCTTATCAAAAGGTTACCGCGAATATCAACTAAGTGACATACAACCGTTCTGCATTCACTTGAACCAGAATCGTATACGCCTCTATATATTTCCAGGCTCGCATCATGCTATTAATTAAGAATCCTTTTCTAAAATACAAACGGGGTAAAATAAACTAGATTGTATTAACTGAAAGCAATTATTAAGTTTTGATTAGAACTTTTTTTCTTTTTTTTTTTGCTACTTTAATATCCATTCTGGTTCACAAGATTACAGTATACATTGATATGGTCTTCGACAAGAGTATCGTTCGATTATTTAAAAAAAAAAGTTGTTTCTGCACTCTAATATCTTTTAATAATATTGGTACCTGCTATTCGGCTGCTGTTTATCTATATTAGATAAGTGATAAGCCGTTAGTCGGTTAGATCCTGAATTTCCCTTAAAGCTTATGGAACTCAGTGGTTCGTAACGACACAGCCATTAACTATCCGGAGTTATACACTAAGTTCAGTTGGGATTCATACGTTCCTGCAAAAATTCAAATCTGTTATTGTACAAAGTTGGACGAGTTCATCTAAATCAAGGCAGCAAAATACGTACTTGCAAAGCATTGTCTACGCGTGTTCAGGATACAACGGTAACGAACACAACGATTAGCTAGAACAACACTCACACTGTTATTTTTTTTTGGTAAAATAACATTTTGAAAAAGGTGCAATATTATTAAACTAGAACTGAGATAAAATTGATCAATACCAGTATTGTATTTACGTTGTTGCGCAGACGCCAAGGCCTATGTGATTATAATTGTGGTTAAAAATCTGCTACGATAATCTGGCGATATAATAGTGGCAGTAGTGAGAATGGTGGCACAATCTGGCGAAAAATTAACTTAAAGCCAATGTACGGCTGCAATAGCCTATGTTGCCTGCTTGGTGGTCTGATGCAAGTATCTACACACTAGAGCTTTATAGATTCTATTATGTTGATAGGGCTTGAAGTAATAAGTTCAAGAGAACCGTAACGAAAGTTCATGTTAAACAATCAGGATCAGTGAACTACTCTTACACTGAGTACATATACAAAATCCGTGCCATTTGTGAGGTAGGACTACCGATATCTGAATCTGACGAGGGAGCAGATACTGCAGTGATTCATAAATCGACTAGTTTCTAGTTATGATCTTATGAAATGGGTGAGAAATTAACAATTTCTATTTAATCCGCATGTTACAGTTAGAGGCTCTTTATCATCCAGCACACTTACCGATTTAAATGCTAGCACAAGGTCGAAATGATCTTTCAAGACTCTCGTCCCCAGACATCTCCGACAGCGACACACATTGTGATTTAAAAGGCAGAACATCACAGACAGCAATGGCGTATACTTCGATTAAAAATAAAAGAACTTAAAAAGTTCGAAGAGTCGAAGGTTACGTTATCTAGACGTTTTCATACTGAACGACCTAAAGTATATAGAAAGTTATTATTATAGGTCGTATGCCCGTATGATGGAGTAGTAAGACATAGAATAAAAAATAGGATCCGCTTCAAACTATTTGATTAGAAACACACTAAAGGAGAAACGAGGCTATATGGGACAGGGCCTATATGGACCACTCCGTTCTTTCCAGTAAAGCAACGTTCACTTGGAATTTCAGTACTCATTTTCGGGTGTAAACAACTCAAAAACTTAGTACAATTTGTGTTACTGTATTTTCTTTTTAACTAAACATAAAAGATGGAACTGTATCGGGAAACTAAATCATTCTTTAAATTTTATCAAATCAAACAATAAAAAAGCAAACGAATCACCCCATTTTTTACGGCAATTTTGGCTACCTCAAAGGTATATTTTAACGGCAAGTTGAAAGAAAATTATATTCTTTAAAAATCATCATATTGAATAGTATTGCATGACTACTTTGGGTGCTATATAAGCCAAACTAAGATAGATCTATGTAAGCCATCACATTTCGACCAGATGCCGTCGTTGCACATTTCATAAAGTAACTAAAAGCACTAACTTGTCCCAAAGCATAACTTTACAGAATGCGTATTTATATGTTGACATGTCAAGTTAAACTAGGGCAGCGTATTTTCGCGTTCGCAGTACTGCATGCCGTTGTTATCATCAACATGTCAGATTTAGTGGTTTTTACAAAAAATTAACGATTTTGTTAACATAATGCATCGTTCGAACAAGACATTATTGTCAACGTATGCCTCACACTGCGGATAATCGCGATCAAAAACTGAAATGATTAATTATCTATAGCAGCATCCTGCACCACCAAAATATTTCTACCCACTTGGTTGCGGTTAAATTGGCTTTGTAGAACATTTTGCTCTATATCGTTATCATTTTTCTAACCAATTTTCTCGCAACTCGTACTTAGGTTATATGAATTTCAAGTGGATTTGTTGCGTGCCAAACTTGACAGTAAATTACCACGATGGTCTTCGCTAGTAATAATCGCTGGCCTTTCTAGGAAAAATAGCATTTCCCCTTTAATTGTGTTGAATATTTGACTTATTTGTGCGAAATTATTTAAGATTCGTATAACCTTATCTCTGACCCTTATAAGCCCACCTTTTGGGGCTATGTGGGCAACGATTCTTTTTTTTTATTCTTCAATTAACATTGTCAGGAAACCAAATGAAGTTTAGGTTTCATAATAGATAGGTCTGGGGCGAATATGCGGATATATTTTTTTTGTTCCCGTGGCATTGGCTATTTTCAACGATGGCTTTAAGAAAATTTGGTCCATGTAACCTCTTTTTCTTATATAAGACCTTATATATAACTTATTTATCGAAAGATTAGTATAAAAAATAAATAAAGCTACCGCAAATATTTTTTTTATTCAATCACACCTGTTGTGTGGCGTATGCTAACTTTTATGGTCGAAAGTCTAATTGTCCGAGGCATCGGATCGCCGAATACCTTTATTTTTAAAGAGCAGGTACAGGCTGTCAGAGTTCATACCCAACGTTCCTGCTTTGAAATTTTCGCTTACTTCATCGCGGTAGTATCCGTAATTGAAACCAAATCAGAATGTGGATAAACGCTTGCATGCTATACACCACTGGAACTAATTAGATAAAGAAGATCTATCTACTAATCAACCCATAATCGTAAGTAGTTTAGCATCGCCACCTAAAGTAGAAGATGAAATCTGGTTTTACCACTGATTTTTTTTATTGAAAAAAAATCTATATACTGTGACGCCGCCTATATATACCCGAATGGACCGACCTTAAGTTTAGATAGAAATTAATTGAAAGTCGCTATGGTTTAATAAACGTTGCTGAATGCATATACTACTTTTAAAAATTTTTTTTATAGTAATCATTATGTGCTAAATGGCGTTTTTCGCAACCTAGTGTCACAAAAGGTGTTATAGTCGGCCACTTCTCGCATGTATTGTACCTCGTTGTAGTTCCCGTCGATTGCCTAACCTGCATACCTTCGACAGAGCTGCATAGCTAAGTTGGCTTGTTCTAGTTTAGAACAAAAATAGATCCTAACAAATTAAACCACCAGATTCTCTCAGAAATAGTTAGATACCAAGACTAACAGAAGAAGTCGTAAGACCTGTCCCTTCTCTGTAGTCCTCCCTCGTCCTTTTCTTCATTCCTGGTCCTGAACGGTTCTGGCAGCTTAATGGCACAGAGCGGGCTTAGAGGCCATTTTTTCTTTCCGTCACTACCAGGTGGCCAAATCGTTGACAGACCCCAAGGAACTGAGTAAACTGCAGAAGACTAGAAACGATGGGGAAAAGAAGGCAAAGTGGCAGATAATGCCCTTATTACAATTCACACGCTGCGATCCTTCGTATTTTTCTTCCTTCGTCCTCCGTCCTTATTTGTTCACTCCTCGACCTCTGCCGCTCGTTCTTTCGTGGTCTGTGGTCCGAGGGCCCTCTTTCTTTCTCGAAGAGGGAGAGAAAAGGGGAAAGCTGACTAACAATTCAAGTTAGCTACCAATTCATGTTTACTATGTTATGAAGGTGACTAGCTTGGTAGCTAGTCAGGCTGGTTGATCTGGGTCGTGTACACACATGAGGATAACACGGTTATTATTGCTATCTATAAGCTTTGGACATTGTTTGACTTTGCTCTTCTGAAATTCCTTAGATAGCATCATTCAATTTTCTGTTCTATTTGAGGAAGTTCTGTCAACCTATTAGCTAAGCATCGCTGTCTTTTTTTACAGGCATCCCTTTACGTAGAATCCGTACAGTTAAGGCATACAAGGCAGAGAAAAATGCGTTCACAGCATTCGGTTACTCATTGGTGATCCGCTTTTGAATCAAGTCAAAGTTTTCCGATACTGGATCAAATACCACTTGTATTTGACAGTGATGCAAATAAAATCCTTTTAAGTTCTTTATTACTAGAAAAATTTTATTCATTTACATCCTTTAACATTTTTGTAAAAAGGAAAAAGCAACCTCAGTCTAACGGGTAAAGTCTAATATTAAGAACCGCTACTTGCTCTACAGACCTTTGTAAGGAGTAATTGTTGGCGTCTATTTCTGAATTCAGGCGGGCAAACATCATTTTACAGTTTGATTATTTATTACATTTAATAAGGTAGCAAGAGCGTAAAAGGTACTAGAAATAAAAATGAAAAAATCAAACGAAAATTCTCAAAATTGTCGAATCAGTTTTGTTCCAGCCTATTGGGTTGTCGACAAAGCATTGATTATACTTTCAGCTGGATGGCTTTAAAGTCACATCTACTATATGGGTCGGGATTTGCCAGTACTAGATGCCTTAAAATTGTAGGAACAGATTTATTCAGACCCAAGATAAGATGTTTTGAAAATAAGTGAAATTCTGCAAAAATGCGCTATATCTTACAGTTTTGCTACGATAAAGGCACAGATGCTGCCCACACCCATAAAAAATTTGTGCTGTTCACCGTCAGGATAGGTTACTGGGAGACACGGCTCTAAGATGATTTTGTCGCTTTTCCGCTGAAAATTTCGATGTCAAATATGCTCTTCGTAGTGGTCGACTAAGTACGAAAAAAGTTGTTGGAATTATTACGTAAGTTGAGCAGGGCCGAGACGTAAGTAGACATGGCTTTGGTATTTTTTAAGTCACTTAAAAAAGTTGACTACAAAAAAGCTCGATGTTCGGCAAAAAAATTGACCGTCTTTCATTTTATAAATAAAGGGGCGAATAGAGAAAAATAAAGAAGTGTGCTTCCAATCTGTGGTAAAACCTAGATTTACGCTAAATAAGGCGACGCTATATGTTTCGTGGAACCAGAAAAAGCTGAATAAATTATTGCTGCCACCTGCCAACGAGAATGATTAGAACCTTTGCGATCAACAAGACAACAATTACGCCGAGCGACTAAAAAAAATTACAGAACTAGAGAACAGAAAAGGCGTCGCCTTCCACAATTAAAACATATACACCTTTAACCGCTTGATAAAAATAGAGAGAAGTTGAATAGGAAATTTCGATGTATCTGCCATACTGCTCATATATTTCACCATCAAACTTCAGTCTATTTCTATTTTAATAAAAAGAGATGAGAGCAATTTCTGGCTTAAAAACCACAGGAATTCTATAGTAATGAGATGAAAGTGTTACCAGAAAAATGGCAGAAGGCCTTTGATCGGAATGGAATTTATTTAGTTTATTAGTATTATCTCAAAACAAGCTTTAATTTTGCTGAAAACAACCTTAAATATACATATATATATATATATATATATATATATATATATATAAACAAATTGTCTAGTTTATTGGCATACATTAAGAATCGATTGGAAAGCAGTCGTTGAAAGGATCCTTTACCTTCTTCACCAAAAGCCAACATCTCTTAAGAGTTACGGTACACCTATAATAGTCGGATGATTTTGATGAGGATTAGTTCACGAAATGAGCCAAACCAATCATTGTGGAAGGGAGAACGTTACTGTGAGCAAATACAACATATGCTAAGGGCCTAAAAACGCATCATCATAAAAAAAAGTCTAACATAGTACGTTCTTTCTTATTTCAACATATTGGTACAGAGAATTCCCTCTTTGGAGCTGGTTGTTCTATATTGGTAACGCTTTAATCAAATTATTTGTACCAGGTCAATGAACATTTGTAGTCAGTGTCATATGAAGCATTGCATAATAAACGCAGCAGTCGTGCTAGAGCTTACTTGTGTTTAATTAAAAAATTCTCAGTGTATCGAAATCTTTACATAGATGAAGGTAGACCTAAAAAAATAAAATAACGTAAAACCTTCTATATGAGCTTAGACCCTTAGATTAATTTATTTTACAATTTTAAGCAAATTCTCAATGAAAATTTGTATTGGCCAAACAAATAAAAATCAAAAAGAATTTTCGGCAGCTTTGAATTTCCAGTTTAAAAAAGTCACCTAAACGTACTTATTTCTCTGTCATATTTATTCGTGATATTAAATGTTAGTCTACCCTAGGTGTGGATAGTTTTAAATTTCACTGACACGCTCAGACCAGGAGCTCTTCGAGTTATTATCTGTGGTACTAAGGGTCTCACTTAATAATAGTACGATAAAGGTAGGTATTGTTACAGACAGCCCCCTTGATAAAAAAAAAAAGTATCAAATTTCACCCGAATGTATGATTGCCAAATATTTAAACGCGCGATTAATTTCGTAGTCACCTGAGAAAATTTACCACTTTAAAGGCAGTTGTAATCCAAGCCCATTAAAATATTTGTTGAGATGAGCGTTTTTAAAAAACAGTAAAAAACATAACTAATAAGTCTATACGTGACTGGCTTGTGGCACTTGAGTATGTATTTTTTAAATGATCTCAACGTATAGATTTTTCACGAATTTGCTCTACGAGGTAATCGACGTCAATGGAATTAGACAGAAAAATTCGAAATTCTTCGTAGTATTTACATAAACGTTTGTTCCAGGCAATAAAGTCGTGATCTCCAGTAGCGATTCTAACCTCTTGTATACTCATCATATTTTCATAAGATGGGATCGAGAAATTACTGCTATATAAAGAAGAATGGCCTTTCCACTGCTGAGGCTGCAAATCAAGTGAAGATGCATCTTGAGCTGGTATAAACTGTGGACGTATTCAAGTCACCCTTCGTGTTGGGACCATTGATTGGGTACAAAGTTGATTTGATACGTCCGCCGCCTACACGAATTGGTCTCGTCAAATAGAAAATCCTCTTCCAAAAAAAAACTGAAGAAGTGCGTTAATTCAAGTGTCCGCTTCATTCCGAACCTCAGTAGAAAATAGCGAAGCAATAACTTTCGTGTGATGACGCATGAACTCAGCAAACAAGATGTTATTAACTTATAACGCAAAAAATTTGAAGAACTTCTATATCATGCAGATTAGAATAAAGGTATTTGAGTATATGTTCAATGTACGTCTTTTTATTATTGATAAACCAACGTGCTGGAAGTGTTTCAATAGTTGGGTGCTTGTGATTTGCATGACCATAGCTATTCTCATCATCTATGGGCTATTTAAGAGATATCTAGTGGCATTAACCGTTTTCCTTTCGCACAGTGTCTTGTGGTAGCGAATTTCCCACTCAGCTATTGCAATTTTGTGCATCACCTTACTGTTCAGTCTATTCGATACTGCCACCAGAGTCGCATTATCTTCTGTTCGATGTCATTCTCTCGCGTGATGATTTCCTGATAGTCGGAACACACTTATCCACGTCTCGTCGACGGCAAAAATACTGTAAAATGCCATGAGCGTGTTTTTTAAGTAAGGGGAAAATGTCACTTTCGAATTCCCCGTTTTCTTCGAGTGCTTTCTTTTCTTTTAGAGTACGGTACGCAATAATCACGTTCTTATTGACCTAGTAAATATACAAGATGATATAATTCAGAAGGAGAGCACCTCAATACAGGGGAGATTACTGATTTATTTTTAATTTCTTTGGCCTTACCATGTTTGATAGAATTTGTTTATTATAAAGATTACCTCTACTACCTCGTTTCACAAAGTTTAAACAAAGTCCCACGCAACATAGCCGTTTACACTCTAATAAGATAGTTACGCTCAGAACACAGCATTTTAAGGCTCCCTTTGCACCAGGCAGAATATAAACACGCTACTTCATATATATATCTATGCTTCAGTTATTGAATTACTTCTGATTCGCTACATAACCAATGGCCACTCGCAAAATTAATTATGTACTCTCAAAAGCTTTTCCTTTTAATAGTTCCAAATCTGATGTAAAAAAGTATAACTGTACACAATATACAAATTATCTCAAAATCTAATTAAGATGTGTAAAAATTCTTTTTTGACTGATTAAGATTATGACTTTTGATTTCTATGTAGTTAATGAAACGATCAAGAAAACGTACAACAAAGAGGCTTTTCTCGATTGGCACTGAGCGCAAAATTTATGAGCACTCTTAACTAATAACACCTTTCATGTCTTTCTGAACGTGACAACACTGAAACTTGGCAGCGCAAGCAGCTTCGGTTCTTCTTTTCGCTCACAACTAACCCTTGGTTGACACAAACGTTCCATATTTTTCGGTGGGCCCTTGTTTACTTCCACTGATCTTTGCATCTGATTAATGCATTAAGATTCGTTAAAAGTAATTAAGTCTATGTAGCAGTTAAATTATCTAACCAATCGTTGCCATTAAAATAAATATGGTTTTCACATATTCACAAGTGAACATTTCTATTATTATTTTCTATATGTATTTGTGTTAGAGCAGATTATTAATCTGCGCTGTTTTTTTAAAAACTAAGTTCGACGAAGATGGGATTCGAACCCACGCGGGCAGAGCCCATTGGATTAGCAGTCCAACGCCTTAACCACTCGGCCACCTCGTCGTGATGACATGCGTGTGTTTGAAACCTCACTAAATTAGTTGTAAATATAAATATAAAAAATAAATAAAATCGTTACACTGAGTGTCTCACACACTAACTGCTCATAAATCGAGACGAGCAATTTAGCTTGTGGAACCCATGAACTCCAGTTGTTAAACTAGCAGATTAGTCTTCCTATCTTCAAACTATGGTACATGACATAACATCCTGTGGATTTGCAAATAAAACTAAAACTGCGGGTAAACAAACTCGGCAGCACCATCCATTTTACTCGGTAAACAAAGAAATTAAACAAAAATCAGTCATCTTATGTTTCATTAACGAAATTAAAATTATGCATTATCTCGTATCTTTTCCTGCTGTTTCTAACTGGCATCTTCTTTGGTTTGGTATCATCGGCCTTGAAGCTTATATCTTATGGTTTAATGCTTTTTAATGAGGGAATTTTTGCAAGCATTTGCTTGTAAATACAGATAACAAAACACGTGTAAATATACTAATATAAATATACGTTGCTAAAAATTACTGCATCTTAAAAGGTTAGAAATCTACTAGTGGGCCTGACTACATCGCCCAATAGCTTATTTACGGTACCTAGTCTGACAATGTTTACAAAAGCATCTGCAAACATTTTCATTGCAAATATACGCTTTCCATTCCTGCTTCTTGTATTGCCGTGTTGCAAACCAGACGATGACATTTATAAACTCAAAACCTAATTACTCTATGATAATTTATTCTGTTAGTGCGTCTTCAATCATTGTCAGCCGTCAGTGGCTATGTGCAAAAGAGAAGAATCCATTTGCATATCTTTTCACCTACGCCTGCCTATGAAGATACGAGATGCTGCTGTTTCGCACACATTGAACGTTTTGCAGGTGTCTTCAATGTCTCTACGATGAATTGTCTGCCAACATATACACTAGGAGATTCCGGGATGAAGTGTAAAAACCGACTAGCGATTTCAGGAACGTAGGTTGAACTTTATCTGTCATCGCTGGATCTCAAATGCTTAGATCATTCCAGTCGACAGGGAAACCGCGAGTTGCAGTTAGTGCTATGTTCATATTGAATAGTTACGTCGCAATGGCTAATAAAAGCTTGTAGGGATTTCCAATTGTGATTGCTGCTACCATTGACTCATACGTCGTGAAATGACTGCACGGTGTTGTTAACACTAAGCCGAGGTACATATCGGACTTGACTAGCCTTCCTCTGGCCAGACAGTTGCTTAATGTTTTCAAATCTGTCTTTCCTCCTGAACTTCATGTTTTTAATGTTTGCGTTATTTTTTTGTGGCCGAGCTCCTCGGCATGGTTCTGCAGTTTCACTAGTGTCCAATGTAGGTGGAATAACAAACTAAACGAAGAAAAAACATCTTCCTATTTGAAAAAAGCTAGCCAGGTAAGACGTTTACTTTGATAGCTTGAACGACCTTTAATGTTTACTAGGTATTTCTTTAGAAGCGGTATCTTACGAAGGATTATAAAAGTTTCCTAAAACATAAAGCCATAATTTGGTACCAATCTGTTGCATGATGCAAGTGAGCGCGCATACTTTCTAGTGGCCGCAATGGTGTCAACATCATGTTGGTAGACATGATATAATTTTTGAAATCGTAAATCGAACCCAGTTTTTTTAAAAATATTTTCAAAACATATCAAACGTCCAAATGCTGTTTGTAATAACAAGTTCGCTTTTAATTCGGTTTTAGCTCACATTTTGTCACAACAAGCAGTCAAAAAGATATATCGGTAATTATAAAAGAGCAAAAGCAGAATACGAATTGTGTATTTTTTTACAATTTTATTAAATTTAGTAAGTTTCTGTAAAACTCTAGCTTATTAAAAAATAATTTTTTAATGAGTCACGGAAGAGGCCCTGAATTTTACTTTCAATTCAATTTGTGAGTACTTGTGCATGTTTCACGCTCCTTATAAGCAAAATAGATTTTGAAAATAATTGAAGAAGCAAGCCATAAGAAACAAGAGTTAGTAAAATGCAATAAACAGATGCAAGGTTTCCAAAATGCTCGTAGACCTGCAATGTAAGTTAATTATTTGAATATTTTTAAACGGTATTATTTCTTAGTTGAGAAATCCCATGCAGGAACTTTTGTTGGAGGCTCTAAAAACGATCTCTTTTACTTTTTCTCTTTATACTGAGATGATAAATCGCTTTGTTTATTTATGCTAATAAGATTTTAGACAAACGAGCGATATAAACGTCAATTGAGCACCAACCGTAAACCTCATCGCTAGAGGTTTCACCTAGCCTTCTTATTTCTTTAATACTAAGGATATATTCATTACTTTTGGCCTATATTATCACTGCATGGAACTGAAACGGTACACAACCTTTAGGTTCAGTCAGGGTAAATGTGGAAGTGCTTGCAGCTTGTTCCAGTATTTTCCAATACAATGTACAACGTCTAACCGGATAGCTTTTGCCAACTCTTATAGAATTGTTGTTAGGTAAAGCACAAAATATAGTATATAAAGTAATGATGAGTAATTTACACAAAATGCTTCCTCTAATCTTAGATGCTGAACACCAGGACGTCCCGAATTTATAAATAACAACAACGTTTGCTTCAGAATATATATGTGTATATAGATATATATTATTATCTCATTAGACATAATTCTAAAACATCTCTTTTTTCACGTTTTATATTCGCTCATTAGCTCTTATTTGTGGCTCTTTTCCCTTTTCTTACTACTATTACTATTATCTAGTTTTTTTGCTTTTGCAGTTCATTCGAATAATAACAGCTAAGCCATATCGCTGTAGCGAGCGATTCGTTTTATGTACTATTTATATCTTTTTTTTTCGACCTGCGTCTACTTTAAGTCCACCTGCAGTATTAACGAACAAATGAACTAATTATTTTAATTATTTCAATACAAGACTATCTTGATAAGTAAACGCTTCCTAATTCATTACCTAAGCGAGCAAGTCTACACCGTTGACGATGTGGGTTGACATTTCTGTCCGTGCACGCACTTCAGCCACGGTAACGCCTCCGTTTAACAGTAGATGGTAAGCAATAACGTTAAAATATCAAGTAGGAGTAATGTCTTATGTTCGTTTAACATATCCAGAATAACACGACCAGTATAAATAGTTAATTATATATATAATGCTAAATAAAATACATACGCAGGTATATACTGTCTGGACACTAATGACTTTTACTTTAGTCGCCGGATAAATAATACAGTAACGATAACTCCACTCATAACTACAGTAATAATTATAATAATAAGAGTACAACTGCATATGCAATAACAACAAGAATAATCGTTATATTTCATTCTTTATCAGCTTCTGCAGAAGTCAAGCCGACCCAAAAACAATGTTGTATAAGTTAGTAAATGCCCTTAGGCGGGCCCTGTCCAAATAAATGGCTCCACGACATCGGCGTCTGCCATCCTTTTTCAGCCAAATGAAGCCACCGATTGAGTGAGTTGGCCAACAGAAGGGCATCGGGCGTATTATCACCTAAAGTTGGATAATAGGATAATAGATAGTATATAATAATTAACTTGTAGACTGACATATATCATTTAATTCGGAGCTATAATTTCTTTCTAAAGATACATTTCCAATGACCCACTAAACTAGACCTGTCTAGCTTCAAATGCATTCTGATTAAACCTATCACCAAATCTCCTATAGTTTCTTGGAAGCATTATAAATATGTTTACACGTTTTTTTTTGTTTATGATAGAGTTGTAATCAAAACCACATTCTGGAACAATTTCCCACCACAGAATGTTTACGATGTGTGTGTGTACGTGCATGTACCTTCTGAGCAGTATAGGAGCATCATCACAACAGGCACGTTGAGTGGCTTTTGACATTTGTCCCAGATTGGTCGGGCCATGCCCGCACCCGGCATCAGAAATACGCCACCCTCCGGCGAGGGACATTTCGTTAATGGATCTTGCTTTTCAAACAAACGCCAGCCCTGAGCCATAACTTCTTCACGCGTTTTGTCGTCCACAGCTTCACCGCATAAATAGCGCAGCGCGCCCCTATAGCAACCAAAATTAGACAAATTATTACGTTTCACACGTACACGTAAAAAAATAATTTGAAGATATGATAGAATTTCAAGCACTTTAGAGTGAAAGGAGATTCTTATTGACTCCGCCACATAAAGCCAATTTATCCTACAAACTATTATAGTCGAATGCCCGACAGTTTTTAACGTTGTAGCTCCCAGGTCAGTAAGCATACAAATGTGCAATACCAACAAGCTACATGCTCTACATGTATTACAAACACAGCAGAAGGCTACATACTCCTTCAGATCTTCTGGGCTACGGTACTCCGAAAGGCACGATGCCAACATTACTACGAGATGAAATTTCATTTCTTTCATCCATCGAGTCAGCTGGGAACTATACTCGCCTCGGCAACTCTGAAAAGTGTGAACTTGTGTTACTCAAACATTGTATTTTTTTCCTCTGGAATATAATAATAATACTAAATACCAGAGTTGTTAGTAGCTGTGGATCCCTTGATTGGGTTCAGGGTTTAATACAGCAATTAATTTAATTACCTTGGCGATATTTAATGGCATCTAAATGCAGGTTGTTGACAACAGGCATATGGAAAAAACTAATGTAGTTCTACTTAGGACTACATAGGTAATTGCACTTTTATTATTAATCCATATGTCGTGGATTTCACTACGACTCTAAGTTAATCCTCTTTTTAACTACCACCTAACACGAATCTCTTGTCACGACGCGTTGTAAGACCAATATTTCTTTAAAAATGCTTTACTCACCGGAGACACAGGTGTTCTCTGTTGGAGAATTAGAATCTTTTTCGAAGGGCAGGCGTACAGCTGGCACGCAGTGGCAAGACGTGGGTCAGTATCGACGTAAGGATTACCTCCAACTAGAGGTAGCAACGAACTCGAATGGATGTACCCTGCCAATTCTGTTTCCAATGAAGAGCACAACAGATCCACAGCCAACTGGGCTGCATTGCCTATTGATACCACTGGCTGTCAACACAAACATGTAAAAAAGTGAGACATAACTGGATGTATATTTAGGAAATCTGGTTGCGCTATAGGATCGACTGGATACCCTGTACATAATTGTAATCAGCGCGGCAATGCCCCGGGTATCCCACCGCTGTCGATCCATAATAGTTTCTAGTGCATTATTAAATTTTACAAGTATAATCGTGAGTTAATACGAGTCAGAATGTATTTATTCCCTTGGGAATAACCGTTATTATAGGAAAAAAAAAACGCTAAATTTCAATCACAGACACTTAGGTTTTTGCCCATATAGCCCCACAAGTTGGGGTTATATGAGTGAACTAAAATGGTTATGCATGATCTGATATAAAGACTTATCCATAGTTAATTGTGATTATAAGGAATGATGTGATGCATGTGCCGACGGTTTTGTTTACTCTTAGTGGTCGGCTATTCCAACATGATTTCCAAGTTTTCTTTAAAACCAATTATATATGGCATGCTCTTGGCCACAACGACATACTGAGCACTTAAAAACGTATTACGTTGATAGTATTCATTTCAAAAACTGATATCTCCCTTTTGGACAGAGACAAGAGTTTATAGAACTTCACTCTTTGCCCCATACTCACATTTACCCGGTCAATCCTCTCCGATGACCTCACACAAAATTAGGTTGACGACATATAACGGTCGGTTAATCGTACGCTATTGTTATGTGAGAATGTACAAAGAACTGAACTTTACGTCATATATGGTTTGAAAAGTAAAATAGATTCTTAAACAATGTTCTTACAGCAGGACGACTAAGAATAATAGATAAGAATAACAGATCGTGAAAAAAAGTGAAGGCAATAAAGTGCTATTGAAGGAAATGAAAATAAGTAAATGCTAGCTTAAAGATTAATTTTTCATTGAAAATATAAATGTTGGTATATGACATTCCGTAGAATAAAACATATAGATATAACGACGAAGACGAGCAAAAAAGGTTAACCTTTCAGGAGAATTTTAGTTCCTTGTCGTAAAATAGCAAATTAATAATTCCTGCCTAAAATAAATAGCGAAGAAGGATGATCAGTACTGATATCATGACAGGCAAAAAGTTAAAATGTTCTTCTTTGGTTGTATAAAACCGAGAGGCTTTACTACATACTTAATCAGTATGCTCAAATATGTCCTCTCCGCTAATGAGCCCGCCTTTAAGAGGAAATCTGCAGACTTATGATTACAGTGATTTTTAAAACACTTTTCTGCACGGAGTTTACTACTTTTTTTTTTATATAAACAGAACCAAGAAATTGCATCATGTTTTAGTTACATTTCCACCTCCCACTAATGTGCTGAATTACTTAGCAAAGATAAATATAAAATTCAAATATGTAACCTTATAGCTATACTGTTATGGAGTTTCCTTGTTTCGATGGTCTGCTGCCTGTACGAATAATGTCAGGGAAATATGGCTTCAGAGATAAATTCAAGAGGCGCAGTTTATTCAACAAAAAAGTATGTAGGAGATGAATACAAACGAACACTCGATTGATAACTTACAAATATCAGTGACCAATCGCTCCAGTCCCGATTCTGGTATTTTTCAAGAGGCACAAACATTGCTGCGAGTTAGATGGGGGAGCAATCGATAAATGCGATAATAATGGGAGTAATCGGACGAAGGTGTTACCCAATTATAAAATTCAAGAAATCAATCACGCTCAATAACCAACACGAGAACAGCTCTAGGGGGAATGGGGAACACGCAAAGTTGTTTGAAACAAAATCGTTAATCAGGCCGTCTTCTCTATTGCAGTGACACAATTAGGATAGAACAGGCAGCGGCATTACAGCGCCAGTTTGACACCATCATTTTGCTGCTGCTCGTCGAATGTTGCCGCTTCATCCTCCTCGCGTCGTTTTCAGAGAGAGGGTCGAATGATTTAAATGAGCGCGCGAAATTAAACCGATTTCAAAAGCCAACCGTACCCGCTTATTACCGATTAGGTTGTAATCTGTATGTATATATATATATAATAGGAGTCAATACGGTCATCTTAAATTAACTTCATTCGATCAGTTAACTGTTCATTGTGGAAACTGTTTATAATGAAGACACATGGATAGGCAAAGTTCAGGTCGTCCGTTAACTTGATTTGCACAGTTCGATATAGGTTATCTCTTAATAACAGCTCTCGTTCAACTGTACATAACATTTATAGGAGATAAATATTTGTTACATGCAGGTTTACGTAGTGTGTCTGCAGGGTAATGGACTATTTTGAAGTAAGCAGGTCAACTAAACACGCGTAGCATAATAAGCAAGCTCAATCTGTTTTTGTTTATCGACACTGGCTTATATTCCAGGATATGGGTCTTGACTAGCTCTTATCAAAATAAAAGCTGGCAATCCTCGGCTCATTATTTACTCCTCCTAAGTAATAAATTCTACAAAAGATCATAAACGCCAAAATTACTACGCCAGAAGAAATACTGGATAATAAAAGCACGAGGCACATTCGAAGGGCAACTTATTTTCGGTTACGTTTCAGTCAGAGACCAACAGAACAGAAATGTCTATCAAGTACCACGCAATGTTTGCAACATTCTTAAATTCTACAGTTTGCTATCTAAGACCACAGATGATTACTGAAATAGCTTTTTGCGAAGACCAATTTGTGACGAGTAGAGGCATGAGACTTCGTAGTCGCATTGCGGGTAGTTAAGGCAGCTGTCATAGCTTTGAGTGTCATGTCCTGCAGAGACCTGTTTGATATCAGTCTGAAGCGTTATACAAATGTATATTCTATGAACATGTGTGAGCCCTGTCCATGAAACAGATTTCAATGTAATGAGAAGATTTGTCCAGTTGTTGCAGCTTCTCTTGTATTTGAATCGCACTTGCACGGCCATTCTTGACGATCAACGCAGTATTTATATTCAAGATTTCAATAATAACGATAATGTTGGTAATAATAATAATAATATTAATTACTGTTATTATTATGGTCGGCATATATATAATGAAAAGGTAGTAACTTTTGCATCGTTAAATGACGTAACTTTGCAAAACTTTGCAAAAACCATCGATGCTCGTACGTTACGCATTTATTTGGCGTCAACAATGTGATACATTATGGTTTCGTTAATAAAGCACAGCATTTTTAATGCAATACGTCCTATCTAGCTAATACACAAGAAAAGCTAATATATTTCAAATAATTAAAAAAAAAAAAGCTTTTCCTCATAATGAATGAAACACTATCTCACTCGATAAGGTGAACGTTTACGCAGTCAACTTTATTTACGGCCTTTTACATGGAGTAACTCGACGACTTGCTATTGTACCCTCATTAACTACAGTTGAAAGAAAATAATGTCAACCATTAAGCTTTTTATGTATTGATTAACCAAATAATTGATATCTTTCCTACGGATTTTTATAACAACGTTTAAAGGTAAGTTGCTTATTTGTTTTTCCGAATTTCGAACGAGTTAAATTGCAGCTCTGGTATGTCCTTCTCATTCGTAAACTCTGCATTGTCAATTTGCGACTGGGGACTTCCCGTTGTTCGTAGCCATATTTTCATTTTATCGAACGCTTCAGCTGGACCCTGAATTTCACCTGAAGACATAAGTAAATGGCTAGTCGATACGTAAACATAAAATATAATGTCTATAATGAATCGATATGAAAATAGAACTATAATGAATCTGTAATCTCATAATTAATAGCTGGCTTAGGCGATCACACGATAAAAAAGACAGCATAGAGTGATCGAAAATAAAGTTCTCGGTAGTGTAAGCAAGCTCGAGTTCTAACAATGGATCTAAGCAAAATTAGTGATATGCTAGATGAAACGTGGTCTGTATTCAAGTGTTACGTATAGAGTACATAAGACGGTACCGATACGACAGTTAATATTGCACTTATTTACGTGTGCTTTTAATTAGTGAAACCTTTTTTTGAACTTATCATCTGTGATTCATTGTGTAGCTGGTACCCGTAACAGGACGTCGTAACATAAGCAGGTCAGTTTATTTGTGACAAAGTTTAATTATATATTGAAGTTACTTCGGTTTTGTTGTTATGTTGTCCATTTGTATTCTTTTTCTATATCCTATCACTAATTAACGCACATCCAATTAGCGTTTCACTCCAAGTTTCGGCATGTGACATCGAAATGACTTATTCATAATTGTACATGTTACGTTAAGAACATAACGCACTGTAGCGTATAGAAAAAATGGCAAAGCCTGAAACAAACCTTCCACTGTATCTCGTGAGGTGTTCCTTATCCAACCAACAACTCCAAGCGACGTCGCCTCTTTTTGAGTATATTTGCGAAAAAAAACTCCCTGAACTTTTCCAAAACACTCAAACGAAGCTGCGCGAAAGACCATTTTTCTTGACTGTTCACGTCCTACCTGTGGTAAACAGTGGTTAGTGCAGAACAGCTGATTTTTGTTATTAAATAGGACTTCTCCGTTGACACGAAAGACCGCACACAAATACACATAGGCTAGGATAATCGCATAGCTTTCCATTTGCCAGAGCCCGTTCGGTGCTCCTCCGTACTGTTCTGCGCAGATGTATGAACTGTTAGTCGGTCAATAAATCGTTACTTCAAGATACGTGAAAACATAGAAGCATCTCATATGATACGACGACAAAATGTATTTTGCTTCCAAAATGATCTAAGATCCGTCAATACAGCAACGTAATAAACAATTGGGTTCCTATTAAAAATTACGCTAATGGATGGCTATTTGCTATTGGTAAATAAATAGGCCGAAACTGCACGTTAATGAAAAAAGGGAGCTTCAATGTTGACAATGAAATAGACCATAAATAGGTAATTTTGTTGGCCTTAATTAGTTCCGTAGAAGCGGGTGTTTAATTTGGTAGCAGTTCTTTATCTTTGGTTAACCTTTGGATAATGCAGCAACAACTTAGTATGTTTCATCCTGGATTGTATCTATTCGAATGCGTTTTAACAATGTATGCAGCTCATATCTCAATGTTAGTTTCACAATCACATGATGAATTGGTCTTCCGTTGAAAGAAAGCTGCCCAAAAATGTTATGGGTAAACACTGATGTGTCTGGTGCGGATGACACCTTGTTGTATTCTGAAGATCGTCTTGTGTCACAGATCAAATGATACTTTATCCCAAAAAATCAACCAGTCTATAGTCTTCTTATTGCTTACCAAATGAATCTGATTATTAACCATTTTTGAGTTATTTTCGTCTAGCCACGATGCGACAAATCGCCTGCTATGCAAAGTAAAAACATCAGCGATCACGACATCATTAGTGCAGCGCGAGAGCGGGCTTTTTCTGTCTATATACCCGATCTGTTGGGGTACCGCACGTCTAGCATCCTCAGCTGTCATACCGACCGCCTATAAAAAAAACACTGCAATATTTATTGTGCGCCCATAAAAAGATGTATAAAATAATGCATAAAGCCTAAGTAATGACAATGTACTTCTGTCAGGTTCACTACGAATGAAGATGAAACCACGCTCATAATGGAAGTGGAAAATAATCAAAATCTGCTAAATGGCTTTGCCAATGAAACAATTTTCACGACTGAGATGACTCGCTTAAAAGAAGCTGAGGTGCTGATGGCTTCGTTGGAGGAATATGTGCTGCGGAGGTATAGCCCGCGACCTTCGGCTTACATAGGCAAGGGTAAGTTTGACATTTTAAAGAAGTGTTGCTTAATGAGAACGACTGTTATAATACCTCGATAGTTTTCGATTCCGAATTGCCTTTGCTGCAAATCCGAGAAGTGATCGAAATGCTTTAATTGGTCTTTACTTCCAAAAAGCTAATACAGCAGTTTCCAATATTTTACATAGCAGTAACTGAAAGTGAATTTTATGTTAGATGAAGAAAAAAATAACGATTAAAATACCCGAAATAAAAAGGAAAAAATAACCCTTCTTAAATCTCGGTTTTCACGAACTTCTGTACTTTTTTTTTTTACAAGCTTACTACTAGAATTGAAGCAAGAGATCTAATTTATTTCGGTTCTTTTTCAGGTGCATTTCAGATGAAGCTCGATGAAGTACGATCTAAAGTGTACTCGCTCGAGACCCAACGAAGTGACGAAGAGCTCCTTTGGATTGTAAGTGATCGATGAATATGACCTCTGTTCAGCCATTTTACCATAACGTCTATAGCAGTATTAAAAATATTTCCTTCCGATGGCCAACCTTCGATGTGGAAAACCTCACAATTTTGGGGTTTCTTTAAAGACCATTGCGGAAGTAGAAGGTATTCACATTCGGTTTCATACAACGTCCACACGTCTGGCCGGCTTTCTCTCATTGTTTTTTTAGCGTTGGAATAATACTTTCTCCGTCAATATGCTTTTCGTAAATGTTTAGACTTGAAGAGAGATACCATTTCGCTGCTCCCGCAGCCATAACTGGGGCATTATAAAATAATTAATGTATTTTGTTTTAGGTTAACGAAACTTTCCGGCATCAGCTCACGCCATACTTCCCGTTGATCAGTTGAATTAATCTGATTCATTAGTGTTACAATTAGAGTAGCGTAAAGTATAGGTCGAGTACACATTAGTAGTTTACCGTTGTAATCACCGCGTCCTAGTCAACATTTGATCAGACTATTTCGATAGAAATAAATTTGATCTGCGTAACATCGAACCTACTAAAATCTAGAGGTCGATTGGAAACATCAGTCGTCAGCCGGTCGCAACTTTTTCAGAACCTACGGCACCAACTTCGTTTTTTCCCCTTTAGAATTGTTCTGTCACAATAATTTTATCTTTCCGATATTTCCTGATTCAGTCAATCTATCGGCAACATTTGCCCGTTCTTCCAATAGATGTTACAATAGTTCTCTATATACAATATGAAAATCTCGGATTCGCATTAGCATTTTCACAATAAATTTTGATAGAAAAAAGCATTGACACATAATGGCCTAGGTTCGAATACAGGCATAGGCATACTTCGTTTCGTGCTCGGAGCCATCCATGTTATTGAATAGCTCGGCAGCAACTGTCACATCGTCGTTTTCAATATGTGACTCTGTAACCCTGCTGTACTAATTTTATTATGTTGCTGTCACAATATGGTTACAGTTATACCTTTTTTTATCTTGGTGTAGTTCCTCTGATCCTTGCCTTAGCAATTGATTATTTTGTTGGAATGAATCTCCTGGGGACCTCATCGCATTATCGCAATTATCCCGTTAACGGAGTACTAAACTGCTACTCGAGGTAACAAAGTTCCTCAGAGGAAAGTTTAATTTCAAAAATGTCGGTTACCAATAAGAACTATAAAACATGTTGCTTGACTCAAATGCAAAATTTATCTCTGACCCTGCACGCGGCACTACTTTGAAACCTTACCTACCTAGACGTTGTACTTTGGACTACAGTTATTTCTACTCCAGAATCTAAGCGTTGTGATTTCTGTACCCCGTTGAATGTATATCGATCTATATATTGATTTGTTTAGAAAATAGAAACAACTTCTAATATTAATTTGAACTGTCGTCGAATAAATAATTGAATGTGAAGCAAAATGGTTCTCTAAAAACCGTCGATCCATGCTGAATTATACGTCGCAGTTGTTGATATTCCATCACCGTCCTGCAAATTAACCAAACTATCATGATACTTCTTTATGAAAGAAACAAATTCTACCTATATAAAAAATTATAAAATCCAATGAAAAGATATGACCTGTACTTTGTAAGTTATAAAGTATTTCGGCAAAAATTACAGTTTTACCTCTTTGTTGTTGAAACAAAAAGGACCGAAATATTTTTTTATAATAAGAACAGACAGTGACATTTTAATAAAAGGTTGTCGAATGGACTGCTACAAAAGGAGTCCGCTTGCATAAATTAGCATTACACCTCCTATGGGGAACCGAACTGAGCCCCTGAAAGTATTTTTATATTCATATTTTTTTACATTCTTGGATATTTTGATATACATCAATTCAAAAAAGGTGAGCTATATGCCAGGATGTTTCATTTCATTAACTTCCAACCATTTCGGCAAAAACTGCCATTTTACTAGTGAAGGGTAAACATAAAAAATTAAAGCTTGTCTGTAAATTCAATGATTTTCAGTATAAGTATTTCGAAGTAACTTTTAACGATCATCGACAAAATTATAAAAAGTGACCGCCTTGCCCAAATTAACATTACGTTGTATAGGAAAATATAGCTCTTATCCGAAAAAAAGATATTCATCTAATCGGTATCATTTCAATCGCGGCTCACCCTTTCATCAATCAAAAAATCTAGTTTTATCCTGCCGTTTTGGTGGGCTCGATGTGGAGGGGTAAACAAACATATTCGTTGTAGATCGATAGATCGACAAGCTGTATCATAAACAGAACTACTTCTTTCTACGCAGGCCATTGTGCATCGTGTAACTTGTTGATAGTTGCGTTTTGCTTAACTTTTTCCTTTCATTGAGTGTTCCCGTAATTAAAACCTCAAAAATATGTTTTAATAAATGCTTCAATTGTCAATTGCGATTGGATAAGGAGTTTCACATATAAAAGGTCGCGTTTTATTTCCAATTTGCCAGTTATAAGTAGATTCAGTGGAGGCCCTTATTAACAATGTATATATATATAGGTAAAAGGCAATCTTCCTCTTGTGAGATGTGGACCGTTTGTAAAGTGCGCGTTTCATTGTCTTCTGCTCTGAATATTGTTTTGTTTTTACTCTGTTCACTGTCAGTGTGAAAAAATAACTCTGCTGGTTAACTTGTGCCACAATCTCGAAGCTGCAATCCGTTGCGCGGCAGTTGGGGGTAGCTCATCGGCAGCTGAAGGAATCGCACTCTGCAATGACACTGATCAGGTGATGGATTGTCTACAGCTGGAGCTGCGGCAAAGAGAATCCCAACTTTCTGTTCTTGGACCGATTTCGAACAGGCTGGCCAAAGTTAAGGCTCATTACCTGGCCCAGGTAATAAAAACTATAGCGACTAATTATTAACTTTAATGGAAAACCTTTGTATCCCTTAAATTTTTCTATTAAAGATTGCAGAGCAATATGAGACTTTAAAATGAGGTGATTTTGCATTTTATCACGCACGCCGCCAAGAGTAGATCGATGACAGGGCTTGAACCCGCGACTCTTAAGTTGTCCAACTAGAGCTTTTAGTCTTCCAAGCCGCCACGACAATTGGATTTCTATGTGATTGGTATTTTTATTATACCAATCAATAACCCATCCTACCATCTCAATGGGCTGTGTGAGCACAAGTTTTGCAGAGAAACGGTTTAAACAAATATTTCTTATTGTTGACTGTTTTCACCAGCCCTCTCCACTTTTTTTGAAATACAAATCGTTAGATAGTTTTCAAACATACCATATCTTATATCATTCATTGAAATGAATACATAGCTCTATTTTGGGTTTCTTTTTCAGTTCATGGATGATTGGCGCCAACAGGTGCGCTGGCAAACTTCGGAGTTTCCTCGTAGTCAGCAGTTAATAATTTCATCGGAGGGAGCAAACACATTTCAACTTTTACGTGTATTACGCAACTCTGCACAGCTGTCGGCTGATCTAGTGACAGGTTTTTTGGAGAATTTTATCAAACCCTTAACAAACGACCGCTGCACCCTGAACATCACTGAACGTAGTTCGTCAACTTCGATTGATTCGCTTATCGTCGACGGCCGCTCGAATAATAGTATTAAAGGTGCCTATAGTAATAACTTACTGCTTCAGAGAAAATATAGGGCGGAAAATAATTAACTTGTTAATTAATATTTTGATGAAATCTAGTATAAAACATAAACGAAAACAGACACTAACTAAGACACAAGTCATTTCTTTGACAGTCGATCCCAGTCACAATCTACAGACTGCATATTCGTTCCTCAGCGGTACATTGCTACCATTGCTGGACCTGCAGGAGGACAGTCGCGAAGTCAGTGTAGTTTTTCATCTATTGGCTCAGCGCGCAAGACGTGAATCTCCATCTATCCTAGATGAACTAGCAACCTCTCTCCACGTGGATCTTCCTCAAGTAGCGGCCCTATTAAATAGCTATGCCGTTGAAGCAGACGCTTCTAAAGAAGGTACGTCTCGAAATACCTTGCTATCGCAACGAGAATGCTTAGGGCCGAGAGATCCAGGGTGCGTGTCTTTACAAGTATGGGAGTATTGAAGTAGATCTTTGATGCTATTTAAAATCAACTGAGTAATTTACTCTAACCGCATAAGGTGTCATCTTATAGTGACGTATATTTACATACAAGGAAATTTAAAAAGCTACTCGTTTATTATTAGCTTATAACGCTTTTAGAGAAACAATAGATCTACTTGATTAAATAAAGAATAGTATTGTTGATTCATTTTAATTGTTGGCTCTGTTCCAGCTCTTCAGATCATATCCGAAATGGAGGAGATGATGATAACCGCCTTGGAGCCTACGGAAGTAGCTGAAATTTCCAACTTACCGAAAAATCTTTCGCGTCCATACCTAGTCTCCTCATGGATTCCATCATTGACTGAGAGTATTTTGCGCCTTTCGCAAGCGTCTATTTTGTTGCCGGTTTTTTCTCGGCTAACTCGTCACTTCCTCGCTTTGGAAAGCGAAGCTTTATCAGACCCTCTTAAAATTGCCGTTTTTCTAAATAACTGTATTTATATGGCTGATCGATGCTGTCTCCACTCGGCGATATCTTCCAGTCATATCATCATGCTTAAGCAAAAAGGCACATCACTATTTCTTCGCTACGTCAATGAGCACAAAGCTCCCGAAGTTCCTGTATCTTTGCCGGTGCCTTCAGCTCTAAAGACGTTTATTTCCTATATTGACTTCCTAGGAGAGATGGAGTCTGCGTGGAAGCCGAGTTTACCGTTCGACAACTACTCTCGAGCAACTGCGCTTCTTTTCAACACGCTTTCTCTAGGACTAGAAGGTTATGTATTTCAGCAGAAATTTTTGACCGAGTTTGAGGTAGGCCTATTAAAATCGCTTGTGATGCGAGCAATCTCCATGGCAGAGGGATGGTGTCGAACATCAGAAAAGCCTCTCCAGGTGAGTCCGTTCCGACTAACATATTTGTTCCGCCTGCTGCAGATGGGTGCTGAAGATATTGCCCTGGCATGGCGGTCACAGATGAAGCCTATCAAGGCTGTTTTTACTGCACAACAAGTAGCATCTTTAGCGAAGGCACGATTTGCCTTCGAAGAATTTGACAAGTTGCAGGCCGCACTCGTATAAATGTTACGCTTGGCATCAATAAATGTGTTGTAATTGTGTACTCAAGTTTTAGATTATTGCGATAGAATGTAAAAGCAATGATAGGTATTGTTTTTAGATGGTATCATTCATGTCAGTATATATAAACTTAACTGAGTGCTATATATTTGCTGCTGCGTCATTAGGTTTCAGAGGTCAATATTTTTCTAGATACGATTGAATTAAGCCGCGACGAGCGTGGTCGCGAAAATGGCGAAATTATGAATATATACCTCGGTAGCAGTTCGATTAGTATGTACTCATTGTCGGGTATCAACTGTGAAAATAACAACAATTCTAGGGAGACGATTCTTATGATTAATCCCCTTTATTATGTTAAAACTAACTGGAATTGTGTATATATATATAAGCTATGTTACAGGTCGCTGCGAACTCCGGACATCCCCATTCGTACACTCATTCGTATTCTGGGCACCAACTGGCCACTTTTGTTTCAAGCTATTCTAGGCTTAGGTCATGACCATAAACAGTTTTATTACTATAAATTGAATATTACTACCGATGCCCAAAAAGATGAACAACCCCACATACTTGAATTATTAAAACAAGTTGAATATTGTCATACATTAACTGCACCAAGCCCTACACGCCTGATAAACTGGCATGAGTTAACACGACCTACACGATTTTAAATTGACAATAGATTATGGTCGTCTATGCAGCGTGTATGACAACGACGATACTTATTTAATTTATAGAAATTTGACAGTTTCAAGAAAAAGCAATTAAACATTATACAAGATTGTACTAATGCATAAAATAAATGAGCATTTCTAGGAATAAACACTTTTACAGCAAGACTTTTTCTGCATAAAAGAAACACACTTAAGATAGACATTATATCCTTTGCCGTTGGCGGAATGACAGCATTTGTCGGACAGGTTACCGCTAACTACAACGTCTGATGCTTGAGAATGTCTGGATTGTGGTTTTTCTTGTGAAATGTTATTACTATTATGAAACGTTTCACCAAAAGACTAACGAGCAGACTAAATACGCAGTGTATGCTTAAGTTAAATTTGTCGGCGGTGGTTTATTGTCGAATTCAGCAGATAAACGACGTAACATTGTCCAATCTTTTTACTACGATGCCGTGAACGGCCGACGACAGCCATCTGACAAAAACGAAACACCAGATCGATGAGGTGAGCTCTGTGAGTAGTCTTGCCATTATTAGAAATAACGTTTTTGAAGTTGGCAGACCTGACTGGAACTCGCATGAAGCGACTCTCACAACGATACTATGTGAGTTGAGCTACAGCTTCTAGCTCACTATTACAGACTAGCATTTTAACACGTTAAACAAACGAAAGACGAAGTTTATTAATGGCCAGATTGACATGCTGCTTGTGTACCAAACTCAGTATTCTTGACTGCTTATCGGAAATGTATGGACGCCATTTTGACAAACGAGCTGACATTGCTAGCATACATTTCCCCTACAGGACTCCTGATCAAAGATTCAACTTATTCTGAAACGATTAAAATCTTCCCAGGATTAAATCAGGCCAGATGATTCGTAGAGTACGCATTTTTCGACTTTATAGGCCCCTTCGTAAAGCAGTAATTACATGCGCTACCATTCTTTCTACCATGGGCAAGATATTGCTTACGAGTTTGAACATTTAATCAGCAGTCTAAGTCGAGCTACTGTTAAGGTTACCGTATGGTAAGGCGAAGCACATCTGATCTCTAGTGTCGTCGGCGTCCTCTCAGAAGCGTTATAATTGCTATTGGTTGTTGTTTAATGCTAGATACGCTACATAAATTTGTCATATAATTGATCTCGTTGTCTCCAACCGATGAGTTTGTATACCTACACATACAGTATGGATCTTAAATCCGTAGCAACTAGGTAGATAGTCAGTAGTTCGATTGTTGCCTGAAATGATTAGTGCCTGATAGCTTGTAAGTTACGCTACTCATCTGAATAATCATAACTTAGACAGGTTGCAGACGGCGATCGATGGGCTGACCGTATTCAGGTAATATGGCAATAACGGTATGTAGCTGGTATTTGCGATGTGCCGGATGTGCGAGTATGGTTAATGGAAACAATGGCCTTCACAAGCCAAACAAAGGGAATTATAATAGTCTTTATGGACCCGTTATCAAAGCGCATGCTCTCCCTTTTCAACGAAATGAAATAGGTTACATCAAGATAGCATTTAGTTAACATGGCAGCAGTCGCTGTACTGCACTTATTTCGAGGCATTTGGCAAATCCCATGCCTGTGAAATGTACAGCATAGATCGAAGTTATATTCTACCTTAATATTTCTTCTAAGCACGCGATACGCGGACATTTTTGATGTGCTTACCTTTTTTATAATATCCAAAACTGCACAAAAATTAAAGCCAACATAAAGCCGTTAGCGAAATCCAAGCTAGTTCCTGGTGGTCTTCAAGCGCAGGAGCTTGGCGTACAGCCATAGTTGCACAAAAAGCACTGAAACTATCCATTGCGGATAGTAAATAAATACGGATAAACAATGCACTATATAGAAACCATGTTAAATTCGCATGAGGATCATCGAGACGGACGGACGGGCGGACGGAGAACGAAAACCAGCAAAAATATATTGTTCGTTATGGAGCACACTAGGCTTGGCCAGAGAAGATGTATATTGAAATCCTTCAGCACTGGCGGAGAATGAGGTACACGATTCCATCCATATAAGGAAGCTTTCGATGCTTCGAGTACAGCGACAAACAGCATTTGATCCGTCGGAAACTGGCCGTGATTTTCGTAGCGAATGGCGTACGTAAGTTCGCAGACGACAATGACGAGCACAAATGATTGGTTTAAGACTGACTGTTATATCATAGATAAAGATCATAGATAAAGCGATCTTCGTAGACTATCCGGATCGACAAAGGCTGCTGCTTTGTAAGTCCGAGAAGATGGGGAACCCACATGTAAAAGTAGTACGATTTTTTTGGCCATTACGTTTTTCGCCGCCCCTAACACAGCGATCATGATGAGCTATTTATGCGCAACATCTTTGGGGCTGGGGTCTACACGACACGATGTTCTGGGCGATAATACCATTGAGCTATTTCTGTGGGGGGCGAGTTCTGTCTTGATGTGGTGCTATCTGTCCAGTGTCCTTCATATAAAACGAAGTACTCAACTCTTGCCAAAGCAGGAGAAGAAAGGAAGTCGGTAGATTTTCTTTGTTGCCCGTAGCCACCATCAGTGCACGCTTTGCATTATCGACCTGGGTTGCTACCACAATGTTTTTGCAGGAACGTTGAGACAAACAAAACCCACCAAGCACACAGACAAAAAAAATATCTATATATATATTAAGCTTAATTTGTCATGTCCACTTGTTGTCTTTCCATATGACTTTCAGATTAAAAAAAAATATTGTCATAGTAATTATAGTATTGTCCTGAATTAGCGAGGATATTCAATAATTGTTAGCTGTTCATATCCGTGCACTGCCAGCTCACACAACTGATCTATCTATGTTATTATGGTTAGTGTGTATGCCCAGTCAGCAAAAGACAGCGGACCGTGCGAACAGAAAAAATGTATGCAGTTCAATTTAAGCGTTAATAAAATAGAACTCTTATAATATGTCCGTCTTATTTTCGCGTGGGCTCAAATTAATCGACATTTGATTTACCATAAAGAGCACCGTCAGTTTAGGCACTCACGCAGGACTGCGTGTACGTGCAGATGTTCACAAGAAGCCATTTCAGCTCGGTATCTTCCCCTTAGATAATACAAAAAACTAACTTCACTCATAGACGCTGTATACATAACACAAATGTAGGGTAGCGTATTTCTTTTAGCTTAATCCTTGCAATTGCCTTACATGCTGCAGCGACCTCGTTCTTTTGTAGACTTCAAAAAGACTTATCATGTTATTATAGAACACCTCGAATTCGTGAAGTACGGTTATTTAAGTTAAGGACGAAATTTTCCTACTAGAAAAGTTGGCGTTTCAAACCAAATTGAGCTAAAAAGGGCAAGTTACCCTGCATTGACGCATGTGGCCGGAGCACTTTTCAACTTCCTCATGGCCGCCTTCATGCTTATTCATCTCTCAGCATAGTTTCCTCTTAAGTCTGTCTATATGCCTTTCCTCATGACTCTCCCCCCGTTCGTTACAAACGTGATGGGCTTCCGATTCGATAAAAATTTCTAAGATCTGAGTGAAGCATTAAGCTCGAGGAGGCCGGAAACTGTTCGCTGGGGGTACAGATCTAATGAGTACGATGTAATCAACTCGAATTCAAATTTATAAATTATTACCATGGGGATCACTGTAGTGCGAAACAGTGCGTTGTTTCGCTTGATTTGCCCTTTCTCAAATGTTGTTGCCTTAAGATTGTCAAGTAACGATACGCGATGCGTCTTGGTTATGAACTTTATGTTTTCAACGTAGTCGATTAACGCAGCTCCATGATTACCCCCGAAGGAACAGTTGCTTTCACTTTCTTGGCTTATAGAACAGCTCTGTCTTGGTTTAAGAACGGTAGTCGTACATTCACGTTTCGCATGTAGTTATCAATCGGGGTCAGAAATTCAATTCATTTAAACTGCTTCAACAGGGCATTAAAACAGAAAATACCTATTCAGATGCCGCTACGGCTTCCATGCACGTACCAGTCAATATCTGTTCAAGATGCCCACAATCTTTGCTGTTTGGTGAACTTTTTCAATTTTATCCACAGTGAATGCAGTTTCTAGCCGTCCTATACGTTTGTCAAGCAAGATGCTACCGCGTTTTAATTCAGCTGCCCAAAATTTCAAGTAAGTTACATAGGCTCGTTACTTTTTACATGTAAACGTTTAACGACGACTTAGTAATAATTTTTTATCATTTTTACAGAAGCACTAACCATTATTAGCTCTATATGTAGTTACTATTTAACAGTGGTTAAATAGCTGGGTGGCCAACATCGGCAAAATGTTCACGAGTATTATTCAACGCATTACATTGTTGATGACAGATACCTTTTTATACTTAAGTCGGGAACTTTTTAGACTAGCTCTGCATACATGCATATTAGGATAGCCACTATCAAATGCGAGATAGTGAACCCTAGTTTTTTAAATTTTTTTCCATGGACATAGTTCTTTTAATCAAAATATACGCCACTATAAATTTATTTTGTTTTTATTCTACAAATTTGTGGTAGAAGAGTTTATCAAGTCGCGCAGGTGTATATTGAAATATAAATAATTCTTTCATTAAGTCGCCGGGATTTTGAAGAGATACTTATAGAGAAACCGCTTTGTAAATAAGGTTAGGTTGGCTAGGAACTGCGGCTGCAGCCTTTGTGCTAGCAAAAACTTGACTCTCGAAGGGTGAGGTCGAGGCATTGTCATTTAATATGTCTGGTTTAGTTCTGCTAAACAATCCTGGTTAGTCAATGTAGTCTGTCTATCTTTTAGCTATTGAAAGTAAATTTTAGCTATAACCGACGACGTAGGGCTCGTAAAGTACACAGTAAACAAAATTTCATACTAATCATAGGAGCCCCTTCTATAATCATATCTAACGCACATGATACATTTCCATGCCTGCATGTTCTCACAGTTACGAACTATTCCATACGATATTTGCAAGTCCATCCGTAATATATATATATATATATATATATATCTGTAATAATAACATATTTATCATGTGTTTTTATGCAAATAATGTTTTTAATAATAAATAACAATAAGGAATCAATAGTAACGCTTAAAAAGAGCGATACATATACACATTCTGTTAAGGAATACATAAAACATCCGTGCCATGACCAAAATGATGCAAATGACCGCATCTGCAGTAACAGTTCAACCGGAGTTGTTCAAATCGGCAGGCCTACCGACTCCTACTTCTTAGGATATTAACCATAATTAGCGTTGAACAAAAAAAAACGTTTTATAAAAGTGTAATTATGTGAATATATATGAAATGAATAAAATCAATGAATGGATTCAACTGGAATCATCTGGGTTGTGTTGGGGTGCTTATGGTGGACGCTTCAAGAACGCGTTTGGCACGATTTTGTCCGGCTCGTTATTTTCAGCTACTAGATATGTAGATATTTACACATGATTCTACGTACGATTCTATTAGAATTGTTTTTGGAGGGATTCTCAACTATTGATCTAATAATTGAAAAGGTTCTTATGCTCTATATTTCATGTCAAATATGACTAAACATGGATCGTAAGCTAGAAATTGATATCATTATCATTGTCGGCAACAAACTCATTACCACTACGGATAATGACTCATATGTTTTTGACTCAACAGGTTCTTCGTATGTTCATGTTGGCCGAGATCGCTAAATTTGCGACAAATTGGTTATGCTTTTTCTGCAGTGCATAACTGAGCAGAAAGGCAGGTGTCGCCAACAAAATGGTGCGAGTGGATTATCAGACTACTGGAGAAAATCTAGTGCTACCGATTCTCGGCGCTCCACCCATCTCCACCTCATTTAGGCATAGAGATCTGCTTGCTCCCTCGCCACACGGTCGCAGACTGCTAACCGATGATTTGGTAAAACAACTGGTTGGTCAGTTGACCCCCCGGTCACGAACCCATAATATCTGTTGCGTGCGTGTGTGTGCGTGCGTGCGTGCGTGCATGCATGCATGCGTGCGTGCGTTGTATTAACGTCCGTGTTGTCACCGTCATTGAACGTCAGCTAAAACATGTCCCTTCAGCAACGGGATGAAGAGGGCGAGGGCAGTCGGAAGAGGGAGAGAGGCTGAGAGACAATGGCTAACAGCCAGAGCCAGATTGGCTAAACTGTGGCGCCCTCTGCAAGTCCTTGGAGAAAGAAAGGAAGCCAAGGATGAAAGTAGGGGAGGGTTGATTGCGGGCCCTGGTTGTAGGGGCCTCTGATGAGTAGCTGCTGCAGGCAGCTGCATCCGGGAGCTCACAAGATGGCTCCCAACTAAGCACACAGAATGAGTGGCTAACTGCTGGCTGCTCGCCTAAAGCTTTCAAGCATTCGTCATCGCTAAACCGCCACCTGCTTTTCACCCTCACTCCGCTAAGAAAGGTAGGGAAAAAGGACGGAAATCCTCCACCCTGAGGAGTTCGCACAAAACACATTCTACTCTGGTTATCTTTCGTTCTGGCCAAGTGCGTGTGAAGCTGTGAGTGCCTCAATGTCAGCTGGCTTCGGTATACCAAAATGGTTGTTAGCAAGTGAGTCAGTTGTAATCACAGTAAGAAGCAACAGGGACTGTATTATACGTAGCGGTGGAACATACGATCACAAAATGGCAATTTTTTCCTGTCGTGCCTTTTGCTCACGCCTCTCCGACGTTTAGTGACTGTTACTATTACTGTAAAGGATCACCAGTTTCGATTATCCCTGGTAGGTTAGGCGTTCGATGGGACATTAGACAAAAGAGGGAAAACCTGTGCGCTTCTACTTCATGTGATTGATTTGTCGCTCTATTTGTAGCTATGTATTGTCAATACCGTGTTTATTCTAATTTGAATAAATTGCTCAAATTGTTTACAGCGCTGCTTTCAGAACGAAGCATGGGCAGGAAATATCCAACGAGAAGCGGTAGCCGCGGCGACCTCACGAAGGTTAGCGTCCCGTGCGCGACCGAGGTCCCCTTAATTCACCGACCCTTGTCGAATGCTTGGAGGCGCCCAAGTTGAAACTGGGTGATTAGTAAAAAGCATACAAAGAAGAAAACATACGAGGGAGAGCGCTGTTTTTAGTGTTCATTGTGTCTGCAAAGCAAACCTCGTAAATTGCTCGACCGTCCTGCTCCGTCCGCTCTCACTTACGACACCCCCATCACAACTATTCTATTAGCATTACTCTAGTCATTATTGAAGACGAAGAGATATAGAAAAACGTTCCGTACCATAGCGTACGTAGTCCAAGTACTTTATATTACATGTTAGCTATCCTAATATAGTAATAATAATCATAAGCTAGTTGCTCCGTTAATTGTTTGGTAATATTAATTGATTAACTCGCTAATTGATTAATAAAGTAAACAATTAATGCCGATTACTAGTTGTGAGACTCAGTCTAGTGCCGACAAGGAGGGCGGGCAAACGTGTGGCCCTCTTTCTCTTTCTCTATTATGAGCAACAACTCTAACATGCAGCCAGACAGAAGGTAGAGGAAGAAAAAGACAGAAAGACAACGATCATGAACTGCGAACAAGAAGCAAATGCACACGTCATTTATTGGCTTCACATCGAACTTCGTCACTAGTTCATCACCGAAGAAGATGTAGCACAGCAAACAAGCGATGTAAAAGAGGGCCGCTGCTATCAGTTCTGCTACCATTAACGCAACCATATGATTCGTGCGTAAAGATGTTAGCACGTAAACAGAGCGTCAAAGGAGGTACCGAGCCCATCCTCGCGGACTACGGGCCCGATGAGAGTTTCAACGAGTCGGCGGACATCGATTGGGTCAATAAGGTTGGTTCATGTTTGCTCCTTCGCTCTTGTTGTATACGATGATGATCAATTATAGTTGCCGTGTACTAAATTAAATTACACAGGCTATATGCTTAGTGTCAAGGGACTTATCCTGTGCGTCAAATACCTGCCAATCAAACCTATATGTTCCACTAGTTCGCCTTCTTTCCCTTCGTATTTTCTCTATGTTCTCAATCGTAAAAATGCAGCGATAGGATCGGGATTAGATGGCCGGAGACCGGCTGCCGGCCGATCCGATACGGAAGACAGTGAGCCCATTTAATGCTAGCCGCTGCGGCGTCTCTTGAAGGGGTTCGTAACGGTGATACATCGCCACGCACGTCACTATCGCTTATACTCTATTGGCGTGTTTGTTTTGCCTCTGTGAATAACTGATGTGGCCGTTCAGGGCTATAAGCAATAAAGCTTCGCTTTCACCTTCTAGTGGCCTCGTTCGCATTTGAAGCACCACACACACAAGTTCGATACGCCCTCGAGCCAGCTCGGCGCTTAGAGCTGACGGTTGTGCAGACAGAACAAAAATACGGACGAAATTTGTTCAAGAAATATATCCAGATCCTAGAGAGCGTGCTTATGCGCTCGGTCGTCCATTTGATGCCACCAATTTTGTCGGAGCTCCGTTAGGACGACTCGAGGCGAATATATAGAGACAACAGACCCGTTGACCGTGGCATCCCACTGTCCTCTATAGTCCGACTCGATTCTAAATAAATAACGTGGTACCGTGTAACAGCTCAAAGTCTTTTCGCTCCTCGCGGCTCGGGACCAGTTGGCTGCGAGTTATGGAAGTGACAAATAATTATTTGTTCGTCTGTAAATTAAATGGCATACTGAGCTTGACATTACATGTATTGCTTTCGTTTCACTCTTGAGGCGATTTAGTAGCGGTATTATTGGTAGGTAGCGAAGTACTGTATTTGCTTGGATACAAAGGCCTTCCCACCTGGACCTGCCGCCGGTGGACGTTAGGATCGTTGCTATTTGAGGAAGTTAGGTGAGCGAAGCCTTTGGGCATCACCCCGAAACAAACCGCAAGAAAAAGCATGAACATGGATCCGGGCCTTGGCAGCTGTCTTGACTCGTTAGCTTGACGTGCCGTTCGCCTAACGCTTTCTGATACTAGATTATACATTTAGAAAATTCTTCAAGGTACTTCTTCTGCAGGCACGCCAATGCGCCTTCTGAGAAACCGTCTTCGAAAAATTCGCATACGAGCCAATTTACAAAAGCTTAACTTTTGAATAGCGCCGTTGGTTGCCATCGCCGAAAAGACGGAAAGCATCGAGGCTTACCGAGGCTTATGTAGATAGTAGTCATGATGCAATTAGCCGGTAGATTAATACATTTATGCTAGTAACAGTGTTCTATAGAAATGAGAAACGTTCTTTAATGTCCATGTAGATACCTCGGCTGAAACCTTGTTTAGAGGCGCCCAACGCTGTCGAGTAGGCCGAGCTATATGGTAACAAAAAACCCTAGAATGAAGACTTATGCCCAAATAGCATGATTGCTGTAGAAAGGTTCAACCCACAAATCGATCCAAATATATATGCCTATATAGAGCAGTAGTCACCATCCCCTAAGCTATGTGGCAAAAACCTATGTGGCTTATTCAGAGATGCCGCCGCTAGTTTTCTGCTACAAAGCGCAGGCAGATGCATGTACTTCAGTCATTTCATATTATACTCCCTTTTCATCAGCCCCTGGTGCAACGGGACGCAGCTACTGATTTATTGCAGCGATATTGCAAGAAAGATTAGTGCTATCTTGAAGCGCTCCTAGTTTGGTACCTTTAACACAGGAAGGAACTTCCATATTGCTAGAAGCCAACTCCGAACGTCCAGTCATTTTTGCAACAGTAATATTGGGAAACGTTTTAGTGATAGCAACAGCGGATCATTGCTATATCTTTGCTAGAATCTTGAATTGAAACTTTCCTCCCGGCCACCTCCCGGCCCGGCCTAATGCGGCATAGTACTACATGCATAGCAGTGCCTGACTGGATCTAGTGGTAGGCCATGAAGACACGACAATTGCACACTTGAACCAAAGAGGACGGCGACAATATCAGCTTACTGACTAAAGCCATTGAAAGCTATTTGTAATTGTTTTTTTTTTCTTTTTTTTGTTTCGCTTCTGGGATGTACTGCTCTGCGCCTTTGATGCTCCTCTGAATCACTTTTAGGTGTGGGTTCGACGTATTCTGCGTTTGTGTGCATTGCTATGCCTAATCTCAGTAAGCTTGAACACAACGAAGACGTTCGAGAAGTTTCCATCGCTTGTCTGGATCACGTTCGGGTATGATATATTTGCGACGCTGCTGTTCTCGTCAGAGGTGATTGCCAAGATCCGCATTAAGGGACTTATGATCAGCCACGCGCCGGTAGGTACAACATAGAAACAGGTTGCTGCATATGAGTGGTAGCATTGTGCTTCCTTTTGACTTCTAGTCGTTCTTGCTGTGTGTTTGATACTGTTCAAAGTCGAGATACTATACTGGATAAATAGACTAACATTGAAAAGCCAGGCAATTCCATGTGACTTTACCTAAGATCCCAATGGAAATTCTCGGTGCATTTTGCACTATCAGTACACATTAGTATATCATTTGAAATAAGGAAAAGTCAAAAATGGCAAACACTTTATTTATTGTCTAGACATGCATTTCTTTATGAAAACAATACGAAAGGTTACCTTTAGAACTTGTAAAAAAAAAAAAAGAAAACCAAAAAAACACCTGTACTGCTGTTGTTATGACGATTGTTTATGACATGCCGCGTCTTTTTTCCAACATATTTAGTGAGCGAAGGATAATCTATAGTTAAAGCGGCCACATAAAAGAGTCATTTTAGACAGTTGAGATTGGTGTCGATAGGATACTCTGCATCAGCCCCGTGACATGAACAAGCTTGTCGCCGATCCTCTGACGAAACGCTAAAGTACAGTAAACCAGGTCATTACAGAAAAAAAAAAAAACTCAGCGTTAGTACTAGTCAAAACAACAAAACGTCAACAACCATTGCCAATATAACTGTGGTTTATGCAATCGGTATGTTTAGCCTATTTGTACGTAACGTTCAGAGCACGACTCGTCTACACGGTAAGGTTGAAGCAGACCCAACGAACCCTTGCATATCTAGAGTGTAGGCCACCTTTTTCGCTGCGATCTGAGAGAAAGAACTACCAAGCTAGACTTCATAAGAACGCTTCTTATCCCTGGCTAAGCGTATAGCCAACGATTTGCATTGAAACCATCATTTCATGAAACGAGGATACGAGCCTCAATGTAAACATTGAGGGCACATAAAATGAAAGCATGGTGGTGAACCAGCACAGCTCACACTTGATTCAAATATTTACTCGAATTATATATTTAGCATAGCTGGACTAAGGTTTATCGAGCGTGGGCAATGAGGTCACCGCGGTTCATTAACTCGTGTAGCCGGACTCGCTAACAAAGACTTGTTATATTCTTGAGTAACGATCCGGTGCAGTCCTCTTTATTCAGAGTATTATGCCAGTCTGTAGCTTAGCCGTCTGGTGGTAAAAGAGTGGCTGTAATGTATAAATTAGATAAGCGAAAAATATAGTGTGCATTTTATACAATTATTTGCACTAAGAGGCACAGTCAGCGTCTATTGACTTCAGAAAAGCGATGTTTTCACCTTAAAACTTCAACACGTTACCTGACTCACTATTTTCTACCCAAATTCTCTGTAAGACTTCCATAGTTTCGATCAAGAAATGATCCCAATTTTCATATGTCTTGATGCAACCTGGTTCAATTTTCTTGGTCCTAATGCAAAGTCCTTCTTGTTGCAAGGAAGGGCTTTGATCCAGGCGTCCTATACGATTCTTCTGCCTTTGAATTAAAGGAATGGACGCTTTGGATGCGGACGTTCGCAGAGTTATTCTTTTTTTTAGCCTTAATAAATAAAGCTGAGGCTACTACATGCGCTGATAAAATTGTATGGATGACGTGCGTCCACTAACATCCTTCGTCTTTTTGTCTGTTGTTTTGCGAATATTCAATAATGATATAATGACTTTAGTACCGTTTTGCCCATATGGGGCTGGAATATGAAAAATAGCGTTTCTTCAAATGCCCCTTTTTATCTCTTTATCACTTCTCCACATTTATAGCCTATATGCGCTAAAATTATATATCTGCCCTATGAGCCTATTGTTACTTAATTGCGCAATGAAGGGAATTTTACTTTGGGTTCAAGTCGGAAGTATAGATGTTTCTGGTACACTTTCAATGCCAAGTCTATTGCGTTTTTGGCCGAAGTCGAAAAGCTGCCGGAGTTATCTGAACTATTCGAGTCGAGTCCGGTGTAGAGTTCATACCTGAGAGGTCCCGCAGTGTCAAAGGCGCTCTAGCAAGTTTAACCGTTAACATTTTTAAACTGGAGCACGCATCCTGCTAGGGTCGGCCATCCCACATCGATGGAAGCCGCCTGAAGGGAATTTTTAAGGGAGACGGCCGTCAAATGGTTCGTGGAGAATCACGAAACGCAGTGTCTTTAGGTGGATACAAAGCTACGAAGGGGAACAGCTAGCTTTAGGAGATATGCTAAGCCAGATCTTTATCTTGCATTTGATTGAAAGGCTACGTAGTATATATCGCTTTGTCCAATCATTGACGAAGGAAATCCATAAGTGCATTTCTCAACTGAATAAGTCACAAATATTGGTTAACCCTGTTCTTCAACACCCGATCTGAGAATTTCTGGTAAAACGAAATAACTAAATAGGTTAAGGGATGGAAGAAGGTCACCGAAAGTGACAATAAATAGATAGTACATTTTTCGTACTAGGTTTCGAGTGAAACCCTGCGTTTTTTGTTTAGTGATAGAACCTCTGTTGTACTATTACGCATTTGTTTTCGTTTCAATCTTCTCCTATCTCTCAGCCTATTTATTCATTCCACCTGGTCAGAAATTTTCAAGGCTGATGATGAGATTTTTCTCGATCAAATGTCTTATTCCAAATTTTATTCGTCACTGACTGCAAAATGTGGTCTTTCCACCTAAGCTCCTTCAAAACCGTTTTACGATATCCACCGTATGCACTCTGTCATTGTCGTGGGAAATAATGACTTTAGCATGTCTATGGGAACGTTTATGATAATGACAGCCCGTAGTAGCGTGGTGGGTAACGTAATTGCTTGTTCATCTTAGGGACACATCGTAGCCCAGGATCGAACCCGGACGTTGACACACTTCGTTTCGTGCTGGGAGCGAGCCGTCTAATAAAATGCCCTCCCGTACGTAAAACTCAAAACATAGATGCCATGCTTACTTGAGGCAATTAGACCATCCCTTGTCGACCGTCTTGCCCTTCCCAAACATTTCTGTATGTATAAAAGTCTTCCAGCCCCATTTAACGCAAATTAAGTTCTTTCTTTTGAATGAAGATTTGGCTCAACACTGGCCTTCGGCCCATTTCTTTGGTTGCTTCATACTGACGTACAGATACCGACTTCTCGTCATCCGTGACAATCCTGTATAGAAATCAATCATCATGGCTGCCCGGTGCCGGGCGAGATGCTACGGTGGTTCCTTATGTCGTTCATTTAGTTTATAGCGTGCCTACGTTCGTGTTATTATTCGTGTTAAGATGACTATGAAATGAATAAAAAATGGCTAAATAGTAGTCCCGTGAGTGCGATTCATTCTTCAACAAAAATACCTTGGCCTGCTGACCGAGAGCCTTGTAACCTCATCAAAAACGAGACAAAGTAGGTATCGAAAATACACTTTTTTTTACTAAACAAATCCATATTTCAAGCACATTTGGATTCGAGATAAGGTTTTGTTCACTGCGCACTTAAACTGGCTTTTAGAGAAAAAGAAAGAGCTTTGTATCAAGAGTATATAGAGCAAAACAAGTAGTGGAATAGGGAACATTTTAAGAAAACCGTCATCAGATAATCATTAATAAAATAAATACATTTTTTTACCGGAATCGTTATGCGAAAACACCGCAATCAGGTATGTTTTAATTCAGTAATTAGGCATAATTACGAAAATTTATAATGCGCTTTACATTTCAGACGATTATTATCATTCAATACGTTTTAGTTCGCTTCAGATAAAAATGCTCAGGTATACAGAAGTAACAGATAGAACTAAAACACAACAATATTCAATATTGAGGTGCATGCTTCTACTGCTACTACCTGATGAAGACCTTAATATCCTCGTTACATTTAGGACATTGGGAAGAAAATCAGTAAAATATCATTGACGAAACAATTTCAGCCTATGCTTGAACGTAAACAGTGTCTAGTAAAGATTACCTATTAGCAAGAAAGATGCCTATGGACGACGTTTAACGAGCAAGACAAGCACACCTTATCATTCAAAGCAATGATGCTATAACACATTGGACTATATGGAACAAAATCCCTAACGAGATGAGCTATTAGATGCTCCTCTAAAAACATTACACGAGCACAGTTATAAAAAAGATCGTGGGGTTAGTAGGAAATTGTGTGGGGGTGGACGGCCGAAACGATCAGCTAAATTAATATCAAGGGTTTTACCGTAACTTGCTAGAGTTCAAACGAAGGTTAAGCCTAAAAAGTGCCTATTTACAGCTGTTTTGAATGAATAACTATCTCAAGATATATCCTGATGACACTAATGGAGAACGTATTCTAATGTTCAGCTGAGAATGATTCAAGTAAGTGTGTCTCTCAAAATAAATAGACTGAATCTAGAAATATAGCGTATAGATCTGGTGATTACTGTTGAACTATACCGGCACGATGATACCGGAATAGGCTCGGTAAAATACAAGCCAAAATTCTTGACTTCTCTAAGAATTGCCAAAAGGGATTATCGAAGATGCGTGCTTCGGTCGTAATCTATCCGGCTGACTAACAATTTGCTGTCATAAAGCACCATGCTTAAGAAGAAGATAACCGAAAGATTTGGTTGCTTACACGTCTCTTGTGTCACGCATAGCAAACCTGACCTAGATCTAACCAAGAGACCCGATGCTATGGAAGAAAGCTTTACTCATTGAAGATACCCGAATATGGCATTGACGAAATCGATAACAAGATACAAACGCTAATACAGCATGGAGGCCTCAGGACAAGGGATATCGTCGGCGAAATAACAATGATTTAAATTTCTACTGTTAGGGTCCGTATCTCACAGACCGAATAAAAATACCTTGACATAAATATGCTTGTTGGATTTACCTGGGTATTGTTTATTATCTACAAGTAGCAACCTACCTCACTAATCGATCCGGAAGGCCAAATAACTTTGAATCGATTGCGCTATGTGTTCTTGTTTTGTGTGTTTTATCCATCACAGGGCGATACGGCCTATCTACGCGACCGGTGGTGTCAATTCGATGCCACGATGGCCTTTTTTCTCTGGGTGTCTGTGTTGTTACAGTGCTTCGAAGTTACATCTCTCGTGGAGCCTTCCTACTTTTCGATGATTCGAGCCCCCAGACCACTCATAATGATACGTTTCATTCGCGTTTTTCTTAAGTTCTCCATGCCCAAGTCAAGAATCAACCAAATCTTCAAGTAAGTAACGAATAACAATTGCAAAACTTTCACCGCCATGTTCCCAGAAGCATTAAGCCTGAACGCTTCTTTCCTCCAACTAATTTAGTTTAGGGTTATTATATGCGTCTGGAAGCTTATAGAGACAAACGAAATCGGAATCGCTTCCGAGCTTGTTACAGATGTTCGATAATAAGCCTAACGGTACATATTATTGACCTTATTTTGCAGACGTTCAAGCCAGCAAATCTACAACGTTACTCTCTTCTTCTTATTCTTTATGTCACTATACGGACTGCTCGGGGTGCAGTTCTTTGGGCGTATGGCGGCACACTGCGTTCGTAACGGGACTGATCCTCGACGTGTAACCCTAGACGATCTCGCCATGCCCGACCATTACTGTTCAAACAACCCCGACGCAGGCTACAGTTGCCCGCACGGACTCGTTTGTATGGAACTTGAACTACCGAAATCAATCGCCGGATTTGCCGGTTTCGATGACTTCGCGCACAGCTTCTTCACCGTCTATCAAGCGGCTTCGCCCGAAGGTTGGGCACTGCTGATGTATCAAGCAGTAGATTCGTTACCGGCATGGCGAGCTACGTTCTACTTTACAACGATGATCTTTTTCTTAGCATGGCTTGTGAAAAACGTCTTCATCGCGGTCATTACGGAAACATTCAATGAGATTCGTGTGCAATTCCAGCAGATGTGGGGCGAGCGTGTGCAAATACACACGGATACGACCGTGCAGGTGGGCAAGCCTTTGTAACCTTGTCTTCCAGATAATATTTTCATTCCTTAGTTGTGTGATATTTTTCAGCTCTAGAAAATGACAATAGAGCTATTATGAATGGATGCGGATGGAAAGTTGGCGCAATTTTCTTCTACGCTATTGTCGTCCGCGATCTGTAGCGCTAGTTCTATGAGATAGTGTCATGTTGCTCGATCTTGCACTTCGGTTAATTGAGGTGCTTTTGCTCGTTTGAAGGTTTTACGCGGTGATGACAGCGGCTGGAAGCTGGTCACTGTGAATGAGGGCGCCGGCGCTGGGGCCGCGCCTCGTTGCCTACAGCGACTCATCCACTCAGCAGCATTTCAAATAATAGTTATGCTGATCAATCTGGCTAACGCGTTTGTAGCGGCTTCGGTACGTTTTGTCCACGATGGCCGACCGCGGGAAGAGTTTTTTACCACCTACTACTACGCGGAGATAGGTGAATGCACATAGACAAACAGGGCCTATATTAAACATGTTCAGGCTCTAGAGGAGCCTAAAGAGCATCTTTTTAGCCGCTTCATTAACATTCATAGCACACACCTACTTAACGAATCGATACTGGTGTTAGCTGGCACCCGTGTACACGTTTGGTATCTTTACTTCTACAAATGCTTGCGAATTTATGTTTTGAGTGACTTTATTGTGAATGCAACTAAAGCTATGACACTTCATCGATTACACGAGCGTGCACAGAGGTTTTCAATTTTGTGGCCACTTTTTGCAAAAATTATAATGTCGATTTTATACGTAAATGAGTAGTAATGTAATAACGCATACCATGTTTACATGGCCAGGTGGGTAACGAGTTTAGGCCGATCTGTGCGCCAATCATCCAAGTACCTAAACATACGCATGTTAGAAATCCATCATCTTAAACAGGCCGAAATTTACCGGCAGGTTGGATAAACTCTTTTTAATTTCTTGGAGTAAAGTAAACTCTTTCACGAATACGGGACATTTTAAGATATCACCTTATCTCACACAGCACCTTCATATTAAAGATCGCACCCACGGTTCATTTGTCGTCACTTTCAGGTTTCACCCTCTTCTTTGACCTCGAAGTTTTGATGAAGATATGGTGTTTGGGTTTTAAGGGATACATCAAGCGCTCTTTGCATAAATTAGAATTTCTGCTAGCAATAGGGACTACCATCCACATCATTCCGCAATTCTTCGCTTCAGAGCTTACCTATTTTCAAGTAAGTTCACCCTCCTTCACGAACTCCATCGGTCCGAATCGAGTTACGTTGACTTTTATCCACGATATTCGCTGCATACAAATTTATTTGCTCTTGATTGTTTAAGTAAATAGTTTTTGGAAGTAGGTTTAGCTAGAGTAAAAAAAGGTGAAACAAGGTAAGACAGGTGTCGAAAATGCAGTTCCCTTTCTCTAGGAATATCGATTTTAGAGCCTGAATTCGGGCTAAAGTTTTGCATGTTGCGCAATCAAATTAGCTCTTAGAGGGGATAGAGCTCTTTCGAAGGGTATATAGGAGAAAACAAACAGTAGAAATGTAGGGAAAATTGAGATATTTAAAGAACAGTTTTTTTTTTTTTAAATCGCGAATTGTTAGGTGCAAAAAAGCGCTAAAGCCTAAGCTTCAACCTAATAGTTAGGCGTGCTCAGGAAAATTTATGGCACGGCCAATATTCCAGACAGTCCTATAATTCAATACTTTTTACTTTGAACGACAAACGTTCTGTATATCCAGAATGAACAAGTTAAGTTTAAACAGCAATATTCTATATTGAAGTGGTTGAACTTTTGTATACTTTAAGTACGTTTATGTGTTTAGGCCATTAAAAGGAAGGTCGGTAGATCGACAAATAATAACACACGTTTGGTTCAATCCATGCCTAAACGCAGAAGGTGTTTAGTAAAGATAACGCATGCAAGAAAAACGTTTATTGAGCACGAAAAACACACGCTATGATCTGAGATTGCTGGCAGTGATGCGATAACATAGCAAATTAATTTCGTAGAAAAGACCAAGAATAATTAAACGCTTATCTTTGGAACTTCAACAAAACTTGAACTGATCTGATGAAATGGAAAAAAGGCTAGGTTGTAGGCTTCGACATAATAACGGTTCAATGAAACCATCCAATGCAATTTCTTACAGGTACTTCGAATCGTGCGCTTGATCAAGGCATCTCCCGTATTGGAAGATTTCGTCTATAAGATATTCGGGCCAGGAAAGAAGCTCGGCTCGCTGATTATTTTCACTATGTGCCTGTTGCTCATCACCAGTGCCATTTCGATGCAGTTGTTCTGCTGCCTGAAGAACTTCTCCAAGTTTGAGACCTTCCCCGAAGCCTTCATGAGCATGTTTCAGATCCTTACCCAAGAAGGTTGGGTCGAGGTGATGAATGAGACCATGCTCCGCACCTCTTCTACCATCGGGCCGATTGTCGCCGTCTATTTTATACTGTACCATCTTTTCGTATCGCTGGTAAGTCTCTGTTTGGCTTATCTACGTGCCTATGTGCGTGTATGCATGTTTTGGCTAAGCACAACACGAGCGACCACGTATGTTTCTACCTTTTTAAAGTAGCTATTACTATAAAGAATTATAAAGTAGAACTACTACTTATTATTACTATTCGCATAACAAATAAGCATCCTTTACCTCTTGAAAATTGAATAATTAGAAAAGTCATACCAAAATCAGCTTGCGCAAGTAGGTTACGCGGAGATCGGTTCAAGCTCAAGGACCCACTCTCATTATTGATTGCAGATTGTATTGAGTCTTTTTGTCGCGGTTATTTTGGATAATTTGGAGTTGGATGAGGACATTAAAAAGTTGAAACAACTAAAAGCTCGAGAGCAGAGTGCTGGAATCACCGAAGGACTGCCAATTCGACTAAGGTAGGGATTTAACGTACCTGTACCTGGCGAACGGAGTAAGATGCAATATATCGACATCTTCTTAAATGTTACTTTGATACAGTTGTCATTATCGATTGGGTACATCTTCGAGTCGTACGTTTGTTTTATGTTTTGGACGACACAGGCTGTTCGAGAAATTTGCGGACAGCCCTCAGATGACGCGACTTCACCGAATGCCTTCAGAATTCGGGGTGCCAAAGGTTCGTGAAAGCTTTATGAAGCAATTCGCCGAAGAACTTCAGGACGAATGTCCTGAGCTCAGAAAGTTAGGAGAAGACCAGGCCAATGGTGTAGACATCGTCACCTACAGGTTTGTAGTCGATATTGAGGCAAAGCTTTTTGGTTCGTCTTATCTATATGGAAAGCCTATACTACTGCTTATTATTGCCATGTTCGTTCTCGTTTGCATAGGAAAAAGACCCCTATTCACCTGCTTAATCAACCAAACAAGGTTCGTGTGGCAGCTTCCACACTACGTAGGGTGACAGTCACGAATATTATCATGTGAGTATTGTTGTCGTCACGAGACGTCACGAAGACCCAATTTTCTATTCATACTTGCGTTTCTAAGGGGATCAGGTTTGAAGTTAAATGTATATATAGTAAAGAATTTATGTAGTACCACACATACCACATATACATAGAGCTTTGCTTTGGCAGTTCAACGGCAATATAACGAATCTCTAATTTTGCCATTTACTAGCACAATGGCCTCGAATGAACTTGTGTATTGCATCGATGAGATGGGGCGCACATATGTGTATACGCCCATATACCCTCTTGAGAGCACTGATTTTGTATCCCTCACTGTCGCGCATCGTATATATCTCAGCCTCACTCGAGACCGAATGAATTCACGTTAATAACAGAGCCTCATGTTTAGCTGTGACGAACTATTCATCTGTTACTTCATCTCCAATGTTACGATGAGCACCGTTTGATTCGTGTCGCATCAGGGGTATCATAATGAAGCTAGTTTTATTTAAAGGAACCTAATAATCATCTTTCTTTCATGTAGCCTTCTAGGAAGAGGCAGCTTGCCAGCCATTGGGAGTTACTGGTTTTTCACGGCGAAGTCAAACTAAGAAATTACCGATATCAAAAAAAATTTCATTGTAGATTTTGCTTCTAAATGGTCCTATTGTCATCTTATCGGCGACAATGCTTAGAATGGAACTAAGTGATTATAATATATATATATATATATCTATCACTTGTTAAGCTTTGCAAAGCACCGAGGGGAGGTATAGAGCAAGGATTTTCAGCCGGTTTGCTACCAAGGCAGACTTAAGACGGCTGCAGTATTTACATTAAATGCATATGTCCCTATACGCGCTGCTCGATCGATGCACCTAAATACCAAAATATCTTTTAAACAACTGGCAACCAAACTAAAAAGATACGTGAACTGTTACTTAGTTTCTTGTACTCTGACTTCCATGCAGTGCTCACTTTACCAATAGGCTTTGACATTCTAAACACTGCGGTTAATCTGAACTTGATACATAACACACTTATAAGCCAGTAGACTAAACCTTCAAACAACCATCCCTTGGTAGCTTCGTGGCCAGTTCTAATCAATTTATATAAAGGAAGAAACGTGCACGTGCATTATACGTAGACAAACACTCTTTTAGCCACACGTTGGCTAGGCGATGGAACCGTTTGAGGTTGTCTGTTCTATGAGCGATAGCCATAACGACACTCCTGAACTGTCCTTTTCAGCGACTCGAACCAACAGCGTCTCATAGAAGCAATGGAACCTCCCCCTCAGTCTAGTTGCGGAAGCAAACAGCAGACGAGATTGGATCGGAGGTTAGCATGATTAATAATACCTTTCGGTAGAAGCACTTCTACGATCAGCGTCTACTTTTTCTCCTACCGCTGTTACGCTAACGGAGCTTTCAGCAAAGCAGTGATTTAGCCGTAGGAAAAACTGGGAAACACTCACAATGTTCGACCCGACCCAAATCCCCTTTTTCGATATGTTCTTGTCCGTCAACGCGTTAATTTTGCCCCGTTTGTTCTCCTTTATTCTTTACTCTTCTATTGTGTGTCGTCTACTATCGTCGCATCGATCTGTACTGCTGCGCAGGTTCTTTAGTATTATTAGGTGGCCAATCGTGGCTTACCCTGCGTTACTGTAGTAGAAAAAAAAAGCAACTCTCGCACTGCGCCTACCTCCATTACAGCATCTATGCCACATCATTGAATCATTGAAACGTCAAAGGAAACGATACAGATAAATAGCACAGTTTTTCAACACAATCATTGGTCGAATCTTATTTATAGTTTTCAGTTGCTCTAAATCTCTTGCTGCGGTATTAATATTAGATAAAGCGCGTGTCACGTTCACGAAGGTGACTCCTTGATGATTCCCTATTTAGATATTCTCGACAATGGAAACACGGTAGAGATGGGCGAGGCGGACGAGTCGTGGCTACTCTATCAACGTCCTCGTTGTCCGCTTATTTTTTCAGTTGTTTTCCTGTGGTCCTGTTTTGTTTGTGTTCCACTTTCCCGGCCCGCCTTCGCCCTGGCAATTTTCTCCTCGCTTAAGTCTGCTCCGCTCACGCTTCGTGATTATTATTACCGTGAAGCGTTAGATCTTTTTGGCACTATGACTATTATACTCTGTAGACTTTAGCTGGATAGTTTAACGTGTGCATTATATGGTAGTTAATGGCAAAAACGAAAAAATTATAGCTTTTTAATTGAATTGCAGATGCATTTCTATCCAAATTAGCCGTATGTAAATAGGACCAATAAATAGTACCTAGCGAAAGTACCATGCAGATGCCTATAAGAGTTGAAAAATCGTCGATGTATTAACATACGACAAAATAGGTAGGCCTCGAGAAGACTACAGCAGGCGTCGGTGAAGAACTGCTATCGTATATATTAGGTAACGCAGAGTATTTAGGACATAAATACAAATAGTATCTAATGCTACAGTATCGTACAGTATATTATGCTGATATTGAACATTAAGATATTAGGTAGTAGTTGGCATAAAGTCTGTGCATAACCGTATACAATTGACAAACGAATAAATATGGTTTATTTCGACTTCGTGATGACTGGCCATCCACCGTTCGTTACGCAGCAACGTATTGAGGGAAGAGCAGGGTCCCAGCGCTGCGGGTCCGATAGTGTAAATATCATTCCAATATGCAGCCATCACCACCACAACGTTACCACATTCGCACAAACAAAGCGAAGCTGGCAGAAAAATGGGGACGCAGGCTATAAACGATCGAGCAGCATAATACTTAAATCATAAGAAAATATACAGAATATACTTTCAAGTCAGTCTGTAAATGCTTCGGTAGTCGTAACTGGTTAATTTGTGTGTGATCTATGATTTTGATCAGTGTCGATCCCTCGCCCAGGAGTATATCGATCGTCACGTTGCTTTACGTGTTGCACTGGCCGGCTGTCGTTGTTGCCATCGTCCTAGCCACCGCTACACAATTCTAGAGTCCCCCATCCCTTTGCCCCTACATTTCTTTTATCCTCCTGCTTCTCGTTCCCATTGTCACTACACAAGCCGTGACCTCGTTCATTCTGGTACGAACACAAGTTCTATAATGCGACTTAATTTTCGATCGGTTGACGGATTGATCAATCACTCGCCCGTTTATTCACTAAGTAACTGACTTATCATCGTTGCTTTGGTTGTCGTTTATCAATATATGGTGGTTGTTGTTATCGTTAGCTGTTGTTGTTGTGGTCGTCGATAGATAGTGTCCATTATCGGATGGTGCTGTCGAGGTCGTTGCTGTTGCGGATCTCGTGTCTCCAGAGCCGCTGTTGTCAATGCCCCTGTAGCCTGTCGATTGATTGATTGATTACGTAAATCATTATTGGGTGAGAGATCTATCATGTGTTGTTGCGCCACAGGTAATGATGGCCTCGTATCTGCTGATCCAACGCGAATCTATAAATGTAAGAAAGAACTGTTTCTTGTCAGACTATAATTAAGCTCAGGATGGTGACGAGGAATCCGCTGCCGTCGGTGCTATTGCCACAACGAGAGTGGACAAATCGTTTTGATTCTGTCGCCATTTTCATAAGCCAGTCACCGATTTCGCCCGAATTAGCAGAACGCCCTTGAGCGAGAAGATTATAGAGATTATTGAATTTGTAAATTCGACATTTCAAAATGTGTCCGCGTCCAACGCACCCGTGTCTATGCGTTTCGTACGGCTGTGGAAATGTAGGCAGAACCACATAGGCAAACAACCTTTTCATGGTTTAGTACGGCAATATGACAAGGTCCACGGTTCGTTGCGCCTTATAATATACGCAGTTAGTATATACGAGTCTGCTTAGCGCTAACGATCGCAAGAGAAACGTATCCTATGCATTAACCTCCGGCATCAGGCGTTAAACATCAGGCTCCGGCAGCGCAGTCCGTCTCGATGTTAGGCCCACCCGCGCATCCTTTCGCATGCAACGCATGTTCTAGCCCATTTTTGTTTATCAATGTTCGTATAGCATGGAGACAGTTCTGTGCGCTGAGGTGGTTCGACGTCGTCAAGTCGTTAGCGTCTCAGGCTAACTTTGCTGAGATGAGCTTTCGAGTGATCACTAACATGCTTCACCCTCATGTGAACGATGCGGCTATCGATCGATCGATCGATCGATTGATTGATGGTCAATCGGTGTGAAATACATCGCAAGCAGGTTTTCTCGATCGCGTTCGATGAGGCGTTCGGTTCGAGGCGGGTCGGTGAAGGTGGGCGGCAAGATGGTGGGCCAGGCCGCGGCGCACGCCTACTCCGAGCACATGAAGGAGAACGGCGGAGAGATCGGCCGATCACTCCACGACTTCGACATTAAGATGCTACAACAGAAACGTCAAGTAGGCATTTGCTGTTGTTTGTCCTTTTCATCATAACGCGCATGCAAAAGGTGCATCCATCTGCTATATATACGGGCTTCTTTTGAAAGAGATGGGAATCTTTCCCTAGATTAGATTATCGGAGCATCAAAAAATCGTCATTGTTGCAATGCTTATTGTTTTTGGCTTTGTTCTAGCAAGCCGAGATGAAGCGCAACCAGCGCGAGGAAGACCTCCGCGAAAACCACCCGTACTTCGACACGCCCTTGCTGATCGTCGGCCGCGAAAGTAAGTTCCGGAAGCTTTGTCAGCGAATCGTATACGCACGCTACGATCCACGATTCCGGGACCCCGTGACGGGGCAAGAGAGGAAGATCAAATATAAGACGGTCCAGTAAGTAGCTCGCTCACCTTATTATTCATTTCATTGCTAATCATCTTGCCGTCATTGCATCGATATATGCCGTCAGTTAACCTTACTAGACTCGGGTGATTGTTCAATGTGAACGCTCTGCCAATACGAAAATGCTTACCGCAATGTTCTTATGTAGGCTCTGCTCGCTACATTTCACTTAATGTATTTGGCAATCCCTGATACATTTCAGTAATCTATTGGGTTTGGTTACGTATCTGGACTGGGCGATGATCATGGTTACAACAATCTCTTGCATCTCGATGATGCTAGAAACTCCACATCAACGCGTGATGAATACCCCACGCCTGCAGATCGCTGAGTACGTATTCGTAGTGTGCATGAGCGTCGAACTGCTCCTTAAAACGCTCGCCGACGGGCTGCTGTTCACCCCAAAGGCCCTAGTCCGGGACGCAGCAGGGGTAATGGACGTTTTCGTCTATACCGTGTCACTCATATTTATCTGCTGGCTACCTGAAAAGGTAAGCCCGTGACCACAGAAACACGTTTGTCCATTTTTGCTTATTGTTAGTGTTATCAGTAAGCCAGAATGCGCATTTAATACTGCACTACGAGGGATGAACATTTCCTACGAACTGACTCAACAAAGGTACCTAAATCTGTGTACGTAGCTCTCTATCGACTTAGAGATTTTGCAAATGTAGTGCCTTTTTACTCGAGCCGGACACGATCGGGCTTAGGTCCAAATAGAGTTTCTAGAAGCCTGCTATTCGTCATCGGTTTGTTTCGTTTCCTTTTGGCTGATGACAAATCAGGTCCCGCCGCATTCGCCGGCGCATCTTTTGCTTCTACTGCGCTGCGTACGTCCGCTGCGCATTTTCTCGCTTGTGCCGCATATGCGCCGAGTGGTCTACGAACTATGTCGTGGCTTCAAGGAGATCCTGCTGGTCTCCATCCTGCTTATAGTGCTCATCTTCGTGTTTGCTTGCTATGGCGTTCATCTATTTGGAGGTCGACTTGCCCGCTGCAACGACCCTTCGATATCGCTCAAAGAGGACTGCCGCGGCGTCTTTGAAAGATCTGTGTTTGTCACCAGAATGAAGCTCCAACCTGCCGCTAACAGCTCGTGGCCCAAGTTATTGGTGCCTCGTATCTGGTGAGCATTTATATTGCAGCTTGTTACCTGGGCACCATTTTCGTCACGACAAACAGACAGGCACGGTTTTCTAATGAAAAGCAAGCTGATCTTCAATCATCCCTAAAGTACATTGACCGATGTTACAGGGCAAACCCTCGGCGTTTCCATTTCGACAATATTGGTAATGCAATGTTAGCATTGTTCGAAGTACTGTCCTATAAGGGCTGGCTTGACATACGCGATGTGCTCATCCACCGGCTGGGTCCCGCGCACTCCATCTTCATTCACCTCTATGTTTTCCTCGGATGCATGATAGGACTCACACTTTTCGTAGGTTAGTAAGCAACTAACGGTGTCATACATATTATATACCGCCCGTTCGTTAACTAAACATGATACTAACCATTATATTCGTAATATCGCGATTCTAACTTATTTACAATATATATTATGAGCAAGAAGAAAGTAATCTTGTTCATGCACGGAGAAGATTTCTATTTTTGTAGTACGAACTGCCCATCATCTATAGCTAGAACTGGACATAAATCTACCGCTACATATACATATACAATACCAATGATGATTATTATTTTAGCGTTTAATTAATTCGAATAATAAAAGGACACGTCCGCATATTTGAGGAAAGATGTTGTATTTTGTCGATTTACCGTTATATACACGCGCAGGAGTGGTTATTGCCAACTACAGCGAGAACAAAGGGACTGCCCTTCTAACGGTCGACCAGCGGCGTTGGTGCGACTTGAAGAAACGTTTAAAAATTGCTCAACCGTTGCATTTACCACCACGACCGGATACGCATCGGTTCCGTGCGTTCATCTATGATATTACGCAACAGCTATGGTTTAAGCGGCTCATTGCCATCATGGTGCTGGCCAACAGTTCGTTACTTTGCGTCTCGTGGGGCAGCGATGAAACGCATACCGTCCCGCTCGCCACCGTGTCAGCCGCATTTACGATTCTATTCGGCGTCGAAGTCATTATGAAGTTAATCGCCTTCACACCCCGCGGTTACTGGCAGAGTGGACGCAATCGCTACGACCTATTTGTTACCTGCCTTGGAATCGGCTGGGTAGCATTGCATTTCTCACTTATGAATGCCACCTCGAATACGATCGGATTCGTCATTGTTATTCTACGATTCTTCACGATCACCGGCAAACATGTGGGTGCTTCCACAATCTAATAGCTAGCTCAATAATAATAAAGTATATAATTCTGTATATCGAAGCTATGACTACAAACCGTATTGATGAAGCTAATGGGTCGTAGCGTCGCCAGTATAACCGTTTCCCGTGTGAAATATCTATAATTAGGTAGGTATTTATCCTCGAGCTTTGATTGTTTGACCCGTCCCTTTTCGCCCTGTTCAGGCAACCTTGCGGATGCTGATGCTGACCGTGGTCGTATCGGTCTACAAAAGTTTTTTCATCATCATGGGCATGTTTCTGCTGATTTTCTTCTATGCGTGCACGGGGGTTATCCTGTTTGGCAATGTCAAACAAGGGGAGCATTTGGGACGGTACGTAACCATATCGGCAGTACTGAGAGAGTCCCAAGGATTGGTATTCGTTTACATTAACTGTATGTTGTGGACTATGAACTGAGGAGTTTTATCTAACGGTTGATTGGCATTTTTTTTTCTTATAAATTGTCTATCTACGTCTTGAAAGCGCCTCTGTATACGTATAGCTGTGTAGTCTATGGCACCGGCCGTTTCTGTCGTTTTACTACTGCCCTTTGAATAGCTACCGTCACGCGTCATTCCACACTGCTCCGTCAGGAATTGCCCTTCTCTTTCGAATCGTAACGGGCGAGGATTGGAACAAAATCATGCACGATGCGATGGTTTCCCCGCCGTACTGCACAGTCGGGGAAAACTATTGGGAGACTGACTGTGGTTCATTTACAGGTGGGTGGAATACCATAGATTTACTGTCATAATCCGTAAATTAGATTGATTTAGGTAGATGAGACGAACTGGCGAGTCGTTCTGTCTTCCTAAAACGTCCTAACAAGGCTTCAGTATTTGGATACTTCAAGCCACTTCTGTGCGGCACAAACCTCTAAGCATTTGACAAAAATTGCAAAGAGAGCAAAATTGACAGGTGTGAAAAAAATCAAATCTGATCTTATAATCAATTAGAAAGTTTATAAGTGAAACTTTTAATCAAGAAATAAGTAACTGATAGAATTTATGCTGCCTCTATTGTAAATTCTCCTTAGTCATAACCGAGAAAATATATATTTTTCCTAATTGTATACACACGTCCTACTTAATTGTAAGTTCATACTTGTCTCGTTCTATACATATCTAGGTTGGTTATTATATTGAACTCAGAGATCCTTCGTACCTCTTAGCATTGTCACAGCCAAAAGAGTTGTCTGTTAAGAACTGGAATTAACTGTAGAATAAGGCAGTTCTATACATTAAGTTATTAGCTTTATTATTGAGCTAAATGATTAACTTATGAATATGACATTTCGATCTTCGCTATTGTTTCTTCTTTATTTCAGGGGCATTAATATTTTTCTGTTCATTTTATGTCATGATTACATATATTGTACTCAATCTATTGGTAGCTATTATTATGGAAAATTTCTCGTTGTTTTACTCGAACGAAGAAGATGCCCTTCTATCATATGCGGATATAAGAAATTTCCAGAACACCTGGAATATGGTGGATACTCAGCAGAGGGGTCTTATACCCATTCGACGGTAAGTTTCTAATTTACTTTTAATTTAAGAATTGCAGTATATCAACCTCACTCATTTAATTGAACATAAGCAATTTGGCCAGTTATTGTGTCATAAACAGGCATCTAGCGAAAATGATCTTACTATTGATCTACTAGATGCAAATGTACTCAAATCTTCGTCACGTTGACTTTCGGTATGTAATAAAACATTAACGTTTGAAAATCGCATCTTACTGCATAATTATCAGCCATTATATTATTATTATTATCGTAATACACTTCACGTGGGGTAGTATTGCATCTGTAATTCCGGAATAATTATTTATTTTCCAAGCGAGTCGTCCGCCAGCGCTCCATGGGTAGAGTTCATTACGTTTTCCAACCAATGGATATTTAAACTAGATCTAGTCAACTTTTACAGCATCTATAAAACAGACACATATTTGTTATGTTTAGCATTCGTAATATATTCTCTGCTGGGAACAAATTTGTATTTTTTTCAGAGTGAAATTCGTTCTTGGATTATTGAAGGGCCGTCTAGAAGTAGACCCCGAGAAGGATCGACTTCTGTTTAAGCACATGTGCTACGAAATGGAACGTCTTCATAATGGGGAAGATGTTACTTTTCACGATGTACTAAAGTTAGTCTATTGTGCTCTTTTTGTCCCACAACAATCTCTAAGTTCGACTTTAAATTTAAATAGATTCAGATGGTATGGAACAAGTAACGAGTATAAGAAAGCAAAATGATGTCTTTGATTCGAGCTTCGCACAGTATATCCGACACAAGTCCCAGCATTAAATCACTACGTGAACCGTGCTTGTGCATTGGCATGCATCCACTCCTCTTCCACAAGTTATCCGCAAACGTAAAACATAGACCTACACGTAAAAGACAAAAAAGAAACACAACGCTGACAACGAACTGATAAACGATTTGACGAGAGCTTTTTCTTTAGCATGAATGGAATCTTACGTACCTACTTGCTGTTCATTTCAGCATGTTATCGTATAGATCCGTAGACATTAGGAAAGCGCTTCAGCTGGAAGAACTTTTAGCGCGCGAAGAGCTAGAATATCTAATTGAAGAAGAGGTCGCTAAGCAAACTATTAGGTGAGTGTGATTTGCCGGGACGATCTACCTAGCTCATTTCGCGGATGTCTGTGAGTGAGAAAGACACTAGTAGGCCTGATTAATTACTACTTATCTTCTTCTACTTATCTGTTCTTATCAAACACATGTCGATGGATGCCGCTTCGAAAATAGGCTTTTTCTCTTCATACCTTTTGAACATAGGCACATACTAAGGCTATCCATGATAAAACGATGGCTTCTCGTTGAGTCCTGCAATGCAATGGACGTAATGTACGTGGAATAGGACGATTTAATGCTTTAAGCTAGAAGAGAAGTCTTCCCAGTAAGTCTTATTTCTGTTAATGTCCTCGTTTCTACTTTAAACTCGTTTTTCCAGAGAGTGGTTAGACAAATGTCTGCGGCGGATCAAGCACACGAAAGCGCAAGAGGAAACAAATCTGCTCCACAGTCTTCGGGTAACCAATGAACCTCTTTTGGCCACTCTGCAGGTGGGAGCTTCTCCGGGTGCCTTGCAGAGTACCCTTGACTTGCAGGGCCACCCTTTAGGTCTCTCGCCTCACCCTCCACACTCGCCCGGCCATGAACCTCATCATGTTGGCGGTGAGATCCTCACCGAGGAAAAAGAAGATGAGGATGACCGCGACGATATTGAAGTCGGTGGTATAAGCTCCGAGGGTGGTGAAGGAGACGTGAGCCCGGGTGGTCTTGCTGCCGTTTTGGGCGGTCTGGGGACGTCGGCAGAAACTGATGAAATCGATTTCTGCGAGGTGTTCACCGCGCCTTCGGAAGATCCTCCCACCCCACTGACTAACCTGTCCTCTCCGGATCACCAACAGCTTCACAAACTACAATCAACCACAGCATCATCAGCATTACAACCTCCAAGCGCAACATCGCCAGTAACGACAACTGCAACAACAGTTACAACAACAATAATAACAAGCACTCAGCCACCGACGACAGGAGTAACACCAGGAGTCCTACAAATACAAATGGCCACCAGTGCTACTCCTGCACAGCCCAAGACGGCCACCGGTTCACTCACTCCCCCTGAAGGTAGACACACAGAATATGTAGAACAGTTACCAGCTTTCAAACGAATCGTGGATCGTCGCACATGTTCGTATTCCTTTTATTTTTGTTGTTTCTGCGTTATTTCAGGTTCTTCGGAGGCGGTGATTTTGGCCACTTCGGTTGCGGGAGGTCAACTTCAAGAGGGCAAGGACGGAATCGGGGTAACGAGTGCAACATCAGGAACAAATGCTGGAGTGGGTGGAATACTTGTTAGTGGAGCAAGCAGCTCAGGACAGCAACCTCAGTCCTTAAGTAGAAGTGACACTCCTATGGAAACAGTCAAACAGACGCAACAACAGCAGCCTTCCAGCATTGGGGGACCTGGCAAGAAGCGAGTAGGCATCCACTCAGACAGCATCACGCCTGCAAGCGGGGCCCTTGCGGCTGCCGGTGGGCGGAAATTTCTGATCCCCGGGCCATCGAGCGTCGACAAGCATCTCACTCCAGCGGAGAAGGATCAGAGGGACAAGGAGAGGTCATACACTACTCTCAAAAAATGGAGTTCGGGTAGGTTTTGTACGTGACATGATTGCTAATAATGCTTCATGAAATGCATTTTAGCAGGACTATCACGTTGGAATTTGTGGGCAGGTTGTGCGTTTCGTCTTTCATCTATTAAACCTACAGTTAGGACAACTTAGGTTCATCTATGTTTACGCATAAATTGATATACGTTGAAATCCATCCATTAGTGATGTTTGAAGGTCGCCTCAAGTTACAAATATGGTAATTAAGATCATTGTTGTTGTTGTTCACATCGTCATGGGCGTCGTATGTATCAACGAATTCCTTATTTGATCTTCCAGCGATCGGAAAGGGTCTGCCGGAAGTTAGCGAGAGCAGCGAACTGGCGACGACGCCTGGAACAGATGGAGATAATCCTCTTATGCAACTGCAGCAACACCTGCATTTGCATGGCCCGCTGGACGACGAGGCAGGTGGGCATTTGGGCCACACCTTAGGTCACGCCTTAGGAAGCGGGGCCTTGCGGGAGCCGGGGGGCGGGGTTAAGTTCCTCAAGGCGGTCGTAGGAGAGGTACACGAGTGGTGGAATGTTCTCCTACAAAATAACGATGCCCATGTAGTCGATTCGGATTCGGACAACGAGTACGACTACTACTAACCCATTTTGATACAAAAACAGATCTGACCTTTGCTGGGTCGAAATAAACGTAGCAAAATACTTACTATCGACAATCGATTCCCATATCTCATTTCAGTCAGTCGGCAACACATTTCCAACAATGCGGTCTAATTTTCTTTCAGTAATTGTCGAATTCGTATCCTGCGTAAGCGCGGCTTCTAGTGTCGGAGTTAAGTACTCCAATTGTATTCTAAAAACTAAAAGCCAGTCATAAATGCGCATTTAAACGTTACATCAATATTTTGATCCGTGTCAAGTTGTTGATGAAGGTGTACAGAACGACCATATCGACTGTAGGTCGACTTTCGAACCCTTCCTATATCTCAAATAGGACGAACCAGCTAAGCATTTGGCAATACCTATTCGGGAACCCAAAGTGACCTTCCCGTTTTTCAACTAACGGAGAGAGATTGTTGAGCCCGCCTATGCCGCTTCGTGACCTTCTCGAGCAAGGAAGCAGCTATGGACTCCCCCCCCCCCCCGGCCGCTGTCCAATACGAGTCTCTAAAACTAACTAGATCAGTATATACATATATATACACATCTTCGTAAAGATACATTGAGGTTTATACGAGATAAAGGCAACTACCACAACAAATGATCGACACGAAATGATTAATCGTTTATACAACAATGCTCATTGATCATACGATTACTCGTATATTTCTATATAATAAGTTGGGGAAAGTAAGGCAGAAATGGTCCGGTCGAGTGTTTACTGAGTGGTCATAATTAAATGTCAGACAGAATCGAATTCGACCATTAAGGACAATATTGAGGTAACTCTTTAATACAGGTTATAGATGGGAAAACGTTAGACGAGCTCTAACGATAACAGTATGGTCTACTGAATAACCTTCAAGAAAACACCAACGACCAGTGTTGGTGCGGGTGATCAAAATCAATTCTAGAACGAATTGCGATAGCGGATTGCTAGAAGTTAAATGATAACTCCTCGGCATTTTCACGAGTTCACCGCAAAGAGACGTAGACGGAAGTCGGAACAAACAACTCTTTACGATTTTCTCATCCGATCCTCTGTGATTTCGGCTATATATATATATATATATATATATATATATATATATATACATACCTACATGAATATGTGTGTTGGTATTGCGTGATGAGTCCGGTTAGCACGAGCACTAACGAAAACGAGAAGGTGACAAAGATGATGATATATAGGAGATGTTATATACACAGTGTTATATATAATCCTGAGACTGACATGTATCGTAAGCTTTTTCGATGCAGTGGAGGTTTCCGAGCATGTGCCAGACCAATCGAATATTGTTTTTTTTCTAAATACATTAGATGTTCAGACGATTTATAGGTTCGTATCACGCAGTGAAATAGTAGAATTAAGGGTAAACGCCAGACGTTTGGCTTATTAGGTCGAGATGCGAGGTACAAGAGGATTCCAAAATAAGGTCAAATTATGACAATGGAAAAATTCGTTACTGATGTGGTACGATTGGATTCTAGCAAAAACTCATCGCCGTAGTAAGGGAAAATTGGAAACGGTGACAAATACAAGCTAACGATACTTTTTCAGGACAAAATAACCGACCAATCGAGAAACGGTCAATGAATGAATGAATGAATAATTCTAATTTAATCTCGAGCCTGTTCAGGCTTTCTCTGCTAAGTTAAGTGTTGACGAAATCCAACTTTACCGAACTACCAAAGAATCACCAAAAGATGTTTTTTTACTTGGTGATTTTGGCTTTACTATTAATATGACGACGATGATGATGACAACGTGTATTATCGAAGTCATTATCAAAATTTCAACTATTGATGATGCCCTATTATATCTACTAGTATCTCTCTGACAGAACGTACCATTTTACTCCGAATAATAATAGAGTTCTAGCTTTAATGTTTTTTTTTTTTTGTGTATACGTACGATTACTTCGCCTCTTGCTGTTGCTTTAGTAACGTCGGCGACTGCAGCTCAAAAAATAATAAGGCAGGGGTGCACCCGGCCAGGACAACTGCCACGCAAAACTAGCCCTTTGCGCTACCATTAGCGCAATTCACGATAGGACAGCTGCAAAAAGATCGCTTTTCTTACCAAATGTATATACCTATTTTACAACAAACTATAATTACGCATATAGAAACAGCAGTTTGCTAATTACAACACTTGATTCATTGAAATGAACGTATTTTGGTGGCTATCAATCATCTTACTAGTCGACTACCGACCAGTGCCTAAGTCAATTTCTGGCCTGACCATTACCATACGAATGGATGCGTCCTGACCATACTGGCAACTACGAACAGAGGCCCTTTTTCGATTTCTGTCCATAAGCTTTCAACAACCAATTTTTTCACCAATGTGTCCTATGAGAGGCACACACACACACACACCCACTCATACCGCAACAAATCTAATTCAATCACATCTAACAAATTCAGTGGGCGGGCAAAATAGACCAACTAGGAGGCTTCTTCCAAAAAGATTGTGCTAAGGATCCATTCAGACTAAGCATAGAATTTTCAATTCAATTCGGTCACAGCTAAACACCAGTTTACTGATTATTACACAAGATCCATTTCCTGGACCTTATTGCCCTACCATGAATTCAACAGAACACAGACAGTTGTCAGCTATGGAGGCCCCAAAGCGACCACGTAGGCCCGTTGAGGATCCTCAATCGGCATGTCTTTTTAGCTATTAGCCCAGAGATTTCCTTCTAAGAGATCTACTTCTAAAGAAATGGCGATAGGCTAGCCAGATTGCCAAATGGTTTACCTAGCCTTTCTAACAAACGCGGATCATCAGGATATTATAGTTGCATGCGTTCCTTGTTATGGTTGCCTAATGCCCTTAGGCTTCCTAGTTAAGCTACCATGAATCAGCTGACTTGTCATCATCAAAACCTGTATTCGCTCATTTCTGACTATATACATATATATATTTGCTATCGTTTTGCTTGCCTATATCACGTCCCTTTATGTCGGATATATATGTCTATGTATGTATATATCCATATAGCACTTCATTGTTAGTCTATTCTATTGTAATTAGCGACCGACATCTTATTAACATAACGGAAAGGGTCACTGTTCAATTGTTCGAACACCGTCACTGGGCTTTTTTTCTTATGACAATAACGATGATCATGCCTACAAGCGAATAATGCGAACAGGACGCTTGACCTTGCATGCGATGATAGATGTGGGCAGTGATCTGATCTGATTTGTGCGAATTGGTACTGGAAGGAGACGCTGTTGATTTAAAAGACACGCCTAAGGTAGAGGATGTTCTTCTGTAATATATGATGTCTTCTGCGTTTCTGTGATAGAAATGCAAAATCATGAGATTTCGTTGCCACCAGCGGTTAGGGTGTGCCAAAGTATGCCCATTGGTAGTGATCGATGGCTGACTGGCTGGTGGAAAACGGAGTCTGACCTTTCCGCCTACCCCTGAGGTCGAATCTGCTTAGCCATTTTCCTATTGTTTAGTAGAAATATTATGCATAGACCATACTTTTGTATCGAGGGAGCCAAGAACGAGTTGACGAAGACAAAGACCGAATTATAAGACTAGTTGACATGATTCCTGCTGCAGCAGCGTATCTGTAATATAAGCTATAAATTCCATATGAGCTCATAATAGACAAACACTAATATACAATGCATTTTTCTCAAAACCTGACATAGAGGCTTGAGAACGCCTAGACAAAAGGAGCCGCCGATAATAACAAACCAGGGCTGGCCAATTATAGCATGTCTAGACGTTTTTCGCTCTAGAATTTTCGCTCTTCAGCGTAAGTGGCGCTTGCGGCAAGCTAAATAGAACAAGCTAAAATATAATCTCATCTGACTAAAGCTGAGCGCATCCGTCAGAGCCATGACGGTAGTAATATTCTTGCTTTATTTACTTGTAAGACGACTTAGGCTAACAGTCATCACTAATTAAATAAAATTGTGATGAAAAATCAATAAAATGATACAGACATGTTGTACCTGAATTTCGGTACGACTTTCCATTTATGAGTTGTTGTCACTTGGAAAGGGAACGTTGTAGAAAATAGTACTAGAGATATTTCATATATTATTTCCGTTCGAGTCCGCACAGCTTCCCGCCTCCGCTTTCATAGCCAGAGTTTCAGCCATAGACCCATACAGAAAAATCTATTTTTAAAAAACTCTCTGTTTTTTTTGGACAGCAGCTTAAAACACTTTCGACCCCAGCATCGGTTTCCGGATCGCAATTACACTGCAACAAAGACGTCTCGAATGATTGTCTGCAAGGTTGTACAGAGGCAGCCGGATAGGTAGAAGATGGTCGAATATAGCTAAATATCAGGATTGTGCGCTTCGAAAGATGCACAAGGACGGTAATAGGCTAGAGACTGAACATTGGTCTGATCAACAGCATGGCATAGAAGCTGCACCTTCTAGAAGTTTTTAGTCCTTTTCTGTTCGCCGCCAACAATAAAAGTTATCCGTATTCTAAAGTCTCGCACGGACTCCTACCGTGTATCACGTATGTAATACTTTTTCGTTTCGATAGTAAGTTTTTACAAAGACACATCTTGCTTTAAACTGTAACTTCCCATCATCGCTGCCGTATTCATGGCTCAACTGCGTTCGGTATTATATTCACACTGCCGTAACGTCCGATTGTGATACAAAATAGGTGAAATAGGAAAGGGAAATGCAAAAAAAAAAAAGTATTTTTGCAGTACCTAATAATACAGCTTACACTTTGCCGTGGTTAAGGGCAGCCTGGGATGTTTACGCCATGTACAGTGTGGATTTCATAACCGGGAAGACTGCTCGAAAGAATTTGCTAAGTTCAAAGAAGAAATCTTAGACCTAGAGAGTTTGTTCCAGCCCGGCTGACCACTTAAAGTTGACGATGATTTTGAATGGCTAACAATTTTTTAAATTGCCCAGAATGATAGGCTGCGAACATCAGTCTACTGAAATTGAATGTATGGGATTTGATTAGAAATTGGGTGAAGCGCACGAAAAAACACGATTTCTCATTAACAGGTCTCTACACAAACTTGTTGCGCTGGACGAAAAGTGGTGTCTATGTCGGTATGAAACAGGGGCGGGAATGAGTAGCTTCGAAAAGTACATCTAAACCCAAACGTACTCTTAATCTCACATGAATGGCCTTTGGTGGGATTGTAGGGGCTTTATACTCCTCTGAGTAATGCGTCACCAGAACAGGATGATAAAAAGCTGCATATGGCCTAATTGCACCGATTGAGCCAAACTATGCAACAAAAGAGATCCGACAGATGACGAAAAGTAATTTTTAGCCGCCGATGACAACGGCAGACCGCACATAGCAAAGGCTACGAGACGGCCCTGCAGGTAATAAGGGCGAAGTTTTCTAAGGCCCAGAATAGTCTTTAAACTTCACGTTCAGGGATCACCGTTTTCTCCAATCACTGGCGAACGGAATCAGTAACCGTATGCTTGACGGTAAATCGGATCTAAAAAACTTGGCTAGACGAGTTCTTAAGAACGGGATCTAAGCACTTTTGAAGCAAAAAGAAGTAAAGAAGCTGATTGAGTGATAGGAGAAAGTCGGTGAATGCGTCATAAGGCAATACGTTCAACGTGAGTAAATAGCGGCTTTTATCTATATTCCAACCTAATATAACTGAAGAAAAGGTCGCCAAACGCACTACTAGGTGAGTGTTATCTTACGTTATGTGACGTGTGTGTGTGTGTGTGTGTGAAAGGAATAGGTGTTTTAATCTATTTTTGGAAGTTTTTACGACCTGTTTAGGGAGTGTAGCCAGGCAAGTGTTTGTGACGCGGATAAAGGTCATATATCCAAAAGGAGGCAAGTCTGTTGCGGAATCTTCGGACAAATCCCTTATAGCCACTCTGCAAGCGGAACCTTTCGCTTCAGCCTTCACATTCGCCTAGCCATGAGCTTCATCTCGCTGGCGGGAAGATATATACTGACAAAAAGCCAAATAGGGAAAACCAAGTGGCTAGCATAAGCTCCGAACTGGTCAACGTTTGTCATCGGAAACTCGCTAGATGTCTTTAGATTGCGTTCCTCCGAACCCAGCCTTTAGCTATGTACGGTTACAAGTTGACTGAGTGTCATCCGTCAATAATAAATTTGGAAACAAAGATTTTGCTTAGCATTGAAACTTAAGCATAAATGATTAAGTTTCTAGTTCTGGAAGGTAAGAGCGCTAAAAGAATTTCCTGGAGATCGGTGAAGAGGCTGGCTAAAAAGGCTTCAGCGAAACAACAGTTCCTTCACGGCGCAGTCATCTTTGCAAAAAGGCGCAATTTTGTAGATTGGGGTATAATTACATTCTCTATAGTATTTCCTTCTTCTAGCAAATGAAAGAATCAGCTGCTCAGATCACCTGTTGTAAAGTTGTAGCGAAAACACTTAAGATGAAAAGCAAACAATACGTTCCTCACGAAATGAGTTCACAAAAGCATACACGTAGAGATCACTTGTTCAACTATTACTAAAAGTTAACTGCTTGCAGGACACTGTCGTCACAGATTGGACATGGGTCAGTTTGTGCCGCTCACTAAAAGAGCGTCAGACGAAAGGCTAATTTCAGCTAAGATGACAGTTCCAAATAGAACCGGGCGTGAGCGGATGCTCACACTAGTCACGTTTTAATCAACTGGATCAAGCAGAGCAAAGCTGAGAAATCGCTTTAACCCCATGTTCTCCACATTTGAAACTATATAGTATCAACTGCTTCTACCCATTAAACGGGATGATCCCCTACGCAACGCATCCTTCGGAGCTCTCATTCTCTTAAGCAGACTATCGATAACGAGATTAAGTATGATAATCAAAGCCACCAGCATACAACTTGTAAAAAAGGTCCCCAAACGCTGGCCTCAGCGTGCGAGCAGTGCTGAAAGCGTGTCAAGACCATACCAGAACATTGTTCTTCCACCTCATAGGTCTCAGAAAACATTTGAGTTTTTTTTTTTTTGATCCACTAAATAACTTCTGGAAATCCAGGACTTTTTGCGCCATTTCATCTTTGCTGTTGCTGTTGCAGTGAAAATTCATTGATTGAGCTGAGTTGGCTATTTCGGTTGTAGTCTACAAAGTTCAAAAGCGTAGGGATATAATTGAACCGGGAAACATCAGGAACAAGTACGCCGCTTACCAGTGGCCACAACCTTTTATACGATAAAATAGATATTGAGAGGAACTACGCTAAGCTTGAACCAACCTCAAAATTTGCTTATGAAGTCACGGTAGGAGCGGTACGGTTCGGCCTCACTCAGAGTATTTCGACGATTCATAAGCCGTCGAAACGCATTCGTCCACCTGTTGAACGAGACCAAGAGGAAGGGAGCTGCCTTTGTCGAGTAGTAATGATCGTACGTTCGACAACGTTATAATAAAAGCGTATCGTCCTATGTACAATTCCTATATGAATAATTCCATCATGGCTGTACATTTAAAAGGCCGAATCGAGCTCTGTCTAATTAACCGCATGATCTGAATATCATCTTTGATAATCAGTTTAAGAATATCTCTGCGAACATAAACGTAACCCAAACGCTCATTTGACAGCGACTAGCGAGCATCGCGGTTAGCGAACGAGACCATACAGACAGAGAAAGAAGTTAACGAAGCTAGAGCATCAGGACCCTACAACAAATAACCAGTGAAGTCACCAATGGCGACAACCGGACAATTGCCAATCAGGACCAAGGCACCTAAGAGGTGCTTCGTCCTGCCGGATACGACTTGCGGTTTCCTTTGTTCTTGGTCCCTGTTTGCGCTGAACTTTTATCAGTCCCATCGTCATTGCCATTTACATTCTGCCTTCGATGCCTTTAGTAGACGACGTGTCGTCCACCACGAGCTGAACGCCCGTTAGACGCTTCTCCGTTGTTGATGTTGTCATTGTCCTTGCTGTTACGATTAAGGCTGAAAACTGCTTGTCAATTGATACCTCATCATCTATTGAGCTATTCTGGGTTGTCTATGCGGTTTGCCCACTTACGTTTTGCTCGGTAGAGCGTAGCGGTAAAACAGAGTTACCGATTCAAGACTTACCTGTAAAAATCTATTTTGTAGGTAACTAAAGTATTCAATCGTACGGCCCGCTTTTACGAGTCCAGGCTAGAGACGCCGTTGGTATTGAATTACTGAAAGAATTACAGAAAGTTAGTACTAGATAGCATGGTGATGTTTTGTCACCACAAAGCCAACTAGCAGAAAGAGAGAATTAGTGTCTAACTGTATAGGCTTATCAGCGTGGTGCTTGTCACTAAACTCGAAGGTTGGGCCAAGACCGTCGAGCATTGTCCGGAGATCTTTATTGTCAACTTACGCTAGACGGTAGACTATTCGAAGTTTTCCCAGTTCAGTCGTAGACCATTTGTACTCCGAGGTAGTGCTAAACAATTGAAGATAGAATTAAGCTAGTTTTTTTCCAAGACATTTCGACTATTGCTACCGCTAACTTGATGACGACTACCTGGCATCCAGTAGGAGATCCACACTAGGTCAATGCTATCGACACCTGTTGGGGCATTCAAAGAAGCATTTTCTCAACATTTGCCTCCGTCGTGTACTGAACTACTATCGTGTACTATCATGTTTCTCTTGCGAGGAGCCATCGGATGTCCTCTGGTCAAAGATAACGTTTGTTTTTATTACTATTTTTTTTTAGGAAATCTGATGTTTTAGTGATCCGACACTGCTCAAACGTCAAAAGTGAAAATTAATATTTGTCGTCGTACTACGGTAGCGTTTCATTTACATTCATTTAATTTGATTAGGTGTTTATCTTTACTTATAGAGTATTTTACAACTTTATTTCGGTCAAGATAAATGCATTCTAAGTCTTTTTCTAATGCGGATTCTTTATAATTTGTAGATTGATCGTCCATATGGCCTTTGCGTATCGCCTCTACAAAGGGTTTCAACTTTCGAGAGTTTTTTTTTTTTTCTTTAACTAATGTTTAGTGCCTCCAACGGCCTAGTTATCACCTCTCGTCTATGGTATGGTACTTGTATGAAAAGTCAAATGTCAGTCAGAGGATAGCATCGCAGTTTGGGACATTGACATAATACAGTATAAGTGAATAATTTATTCAATAAACTTTTATTACTGTGATACAGAAATCATCCTGTTATTAAGAGGAACTTTATTAATTGCATACAGATGTTCGTGGGTTTTACTGTAGGGTTACTATAAACACACGAATAAAGGCCGCGTTATATATATTGCACTTGTTTCGGAATCGATCGTGCATAAACTTCGCGCTACTCAAAGTGTCACTGTCCTGCAACAACTGCTTTTCGTTTCATTATAAGGACTTGCCGCAATTACCTATAACAGTTTCCTTAGACTTGTGTCCTCATTGACGATACCCGCTGGGGACGAGATCTGTCACTTCGTTTGTATCGAAATCGGCTTCGTTTGTCTCGGCGTAAAGTAGTCAAGCCGTTGCGTTGATTGCATAGATCCTGTATGCTCCATCGTTGGACGACACGCCGTCTAGCACACCAATGTGTCAATTTATTTTAGGATTTAACGAGACCCCGGAGAATGCTCGAAGGGTCGTTCGCTACATTTACGACATGGCTAGACACCGGCACGACAAATGCATCACGCGAATAGGATTGGCCGAGAGACTGCTGCACAGTCGTAAGGGTTTTCACCCTTCCGAACTTTTCAGGAAGCTACAGGAGCTGTACAAGAGATACAGATATATATGCTGGGCGACAATGCCAGCCCAACATGTAGAGGACCATAAACAGGCATTGCACTGTTAAAAAGAAAAAGTTGTTCGCTTGTGCCGCGTTCGCATTTTCTGCAAAACTAAATTATCCCGCCTAGAATTTTTCTGTTTAGTGGGCAACCACTGGGCCTGAAAGAACGCCAGGACAGTTGAGGTCTGTCGTAGATAGAACAGCCAAGGAAATGAATACTTTAGGAAAGAGAGTCTCATCTGACAGATGAAGCTATTATTCGGACTAGCCGAATGCTACATGTAATACATTTACAAACAATTCATTGAGTTGAATAATTGATCGTAACGCGGTCACGAAAACAATCCTTTTTGCCAATGTTATTATCACTAAACTATAGCATTATAATTATCCAGAATCAATAGCGTCCTAATCACGCAAGCATCCACTATCTAGGCTTCTGAAGAACTAGATTTACCTGAAAAAATATCCGTAGCCTGATAGCACGTAGCAGCTGGCCTATAGCAACACGCTACTTAGGGGATTATAGCACACGTTAATAAAGCTAGGTAAAATATCGCTTTGCTGTTCTTCTTTATAATGCAATGTGCGTTATATTATACGTTTGTGCTTAATATGTTTAATAGTACACAAATATGATATTAATAATAGTATTACCGTAATTGCAGTAATCGATGTTGTACGACTATGGAACTCAAACAGATATTTGGCACAAACACAAACAAAAAAAAATAACAAACCCAAGACAAACAGCTTTCTCTTAGGTTTGTCGTAAAAAATCCTAGATTACCAAGTTTATGTTACTTAGATGTTCCTATAGCTTTCAATCGAAAGCCTGCCTTTATAATTCTGACACTTTTGTGTTTCAGATTTATTTAAACTAAAGTCAATAAGTTTTCTTGGACGCGGTAGCCGTATGGATAAAATAAGCCATTTTTAAGATATTCACGTATAGATTATTATTGACCCTGAAGTGCCGAATCAGAGGGCTTACACAACAAGTGCCTGATTTGGTCATAGGTTCAATATGGATTTTAAAGTCAACATTAGGGGTCAGAGCTATATCAAGCGTTCAATACAAAGACTGTGTAGACTTGGGCACGGCCTATTTCGCCACCGATGAACATTCCCGAAAAGTACACGTAGCTTATGCCTTGAGGTTCAGTACTTTTCATGCAGGACGACACCTGAAGGGCAGATTTTAAACTGCCAGACACAAACGGTTCCGTTTTGTTTGACATAACATTTGTGTATAGGATAGTAAAAAGTATTTAGTAAAAAACAAGGGATTAGCTCCATAGTCTATATTCGGACGAGATCCCTTATTATTTAGAATAATTTTTGAACTACTAGATTTAACTACGTGACCGTTGATCTCCCTTTTAAAAAAAGCCACACGATTTTTAAATTCAAGAAAAAGAAAGTTTACAATGTGGTCTTCAACGTCTTAAAAATGGTATCTATTGTGAATCCATATATAGTGGGTCTAGATATCACTCCAGCTTTACTATTTCATATGCATTGAATATAACTTGCTTTCAGAGAAAAACATCTGTTCGGTAGGCTAATACAAAGCGTACCATTCCAAAAGATCGTTAACGATCATTTCGCTCTGATAAAATACAGGATACCAGGGGTATACGCATACTGTCTACATATGTATACATATATATATCAGATGGTAGCCGGTTGAAGCATATCAAATTGTAGAATTTATTGAAGTACATTGAAGCGTTAGTGTGTACGGAGCATGCAGGCACGTTTTTAAAAACTTAGAGTAAATTTTAATGCATTATTATGTAACAACAGTTGGATTCCACCTATATATATGATAGGTTAGCTACAATCATAATTAAAGCAGCATTTCACTTTATGGCTCTTTCAGAGGTTGTTAAGCCCAGAAGGATATGATCGACAGGCATGCCAAACAATCCTTCTTCATTTATAGTGTACCCCAAAGTCAGTCTAATTTGAGCGCAAATTTTAGTAGGTTTTCATACCCGTGCTGAACCTCATAGTGTAGCAAGGTTAACCCTATATGGATGACGCTTCCATGTAGAACGTGATGGATGAGCTCAAGCGTGCTCTGTTAAGGCGAGCGTTCGATTTCTTCATGTACGCACCGTTCGAAGCCATCATACATTCGTACTAGATGATCAAGGTGTCATGTGATTCTGCGGTTACGTGCATTGATTTCCAAACGTCCAAAATTTTATCGCCTTTGGACACGACTTTTTGAGCTCGCTGGTAAACCACACGATCGATTCTTGATTTGCCCATTTCGCCCATATCACTCTCACCTCCCCGTCCCCCTCGCTCGCCGCTCGTCACGTTCTCTTCCCGAACCCGTGCTAATGTTATGGAACAGCCTTACTCATCGATCAGTCTCCTCCTTTTCCAGCCTTTCCCTGCTTCTTACTTTCTTTTTCTTCTGAGATTTGCGCATATTTCTTCTGTCTACCTCTAGCTCGTTCTTGTCGCGATTGGCCGGACACACTACCGACAAGAAAACCTATCGTTCTGTTGAGAGTTTAACGAGTTAGTTTTCCTTGGTTTCGCTTGAACAACGGAGCTGACAGACAGTTGAGCCCGATTCATATACTAACGGAGACGGCTATCGCCTGGTGTCAAAGGGTTTATCAAGACACCCGGTCTCGTCGCGACCTCGTTCTCATCCAGGTAGCTAACAATCCATTGCTAGTGATTGTGGAAATTTTTCCTATAAAAGTTGGGCTATCTCCTTAACGTCCTTAAGACTGATTATATATATATATATATATATATATTCCTGTTTGAAACGATGTTTACTGCTATCAATTAATTTGATCATCTGCAAACTCTTTTGTTAGAAATTCACATATTTAGACGTCATCGCGTAGCCATAAAATTTTCGGCCACTGAAACGACATCGAATATCTTGTTTTAATTACAAAAAAAAGGAGTGTTTTTTTGAGAATCGGTAATTCTAACTGAGTACGGTTGGGATAAGTAGATAATAATAAATCTAGCGTCAATATATCAATAACTGTGATACGGCAGTTATTATACTTGTCCGAAGATAAAGGATGCAGGTGTGGCGCTTTTGGCTATCCAGTCAACGTCATGCTGAAAAGAACAGAGCCCTGCGATTGCTATACGTAGTATTGCTTACTATGTTAAAATATTGCACTGCATAGATTTCTACACTTGTAAGTCGTCAAGAGGCTTAAAAAGAAGAATCAAATGGGCAAAATATGTACTCGATATTGTACTACATTTGACAGACCAACTGTGATCTGTAATGTTATTCAATCGACGCAGACACTGAGGGTATCGTTACTAATGTAGCTTAGTAAACATACTCCATTGAGCATAGGCCATAAGCCTACACCTACCAATAACATTGGATGTTTATAGTTTCCCTCCTTCTTCAATTTGAAATGGGTATATGTTCACTGATCGTTTCGAAAAGTTAGTCCTAAGACCCCCACTGAGACAAAGAGCTCTAACAACAGCTTTGAAGCCCCCACGCTTCTTATACAACATGCATTTGTCAGCGACGTTCAGACATCACACTCTGTCCAGTTGGCCATCCAGCGCAATTCGGGCACACTCCGGAACGTGTACGATTCCTTCTCTATTTGACCCTCTGATCTCCTGATCTCCCTCACAATAGCGAGCAGTTCCAGCTGAAGCCTTGCATATTCGTTCAGCTCTCTAACTCTCGATAGTGGCCTTAATACATTACACGCAGTCGATTATGAGCGCATCTATTGCTTTTCATTTCACTGCCTATAACCCACACTGTTTGATCGGGTTTGTGACCTCGACGGGATAAGACATCCAGAAAGGCTCGCACGCATTGACGCTAAACGAAACTCCGCCGAATGGAGTACTCACAGTACAGATCCGCCACGTTGAACCTAGAGGGAAAATTGCCTCCGACCGACCAGCTGAATCTGAAGAGGGGAGCACAAAGAGAAATGAGCAGAGAAACAGACCAGGAGGGGAGATAGATAGACTGGGGTGAAGAAGATTGGGAGAAAGTTGGTCTTTTCGGAAGATCTGAATCTGCCCGTCAAAGAGCCGGCAATACTCTCGGTCCTGGGCGCCAGAAACTCTGCACGCTCTATCGCGTTGTCTTTTGGCCATTGATTGGCCATAGAGGAGCCGGCCAGCAGGCTACAATATACAAGAGCAGGGCGTGGTGGTCCCATTTTCTCGACAGGCCATCGCTAGTGGCCTTAGAGAGTAAGTTATGCTCGGTGCGGATATTCTTCAGTATCTTTGCTGTCCCAATGATATCAGGTGATATGAACTGAAAAAATTCACCGTTTGATCGAAGCACCTCGATGTCTTGTTTATAACAAACGAATGGTATTATCAGAAGATGCCTGATAAAAAAAACACTTTCCGAGCTAATAAAGTTTAATGAAACGATAAAGAAATTATGTAGGCTACAAATGACGCGATTACGTCTGTAGATCTCGTAAAATGAAGAAGATACGCCTGCAAAACTAATCAAATTCGAGATTTTATTAGATACCTACGCTGTGGTAATGATTCCATGAGTTAGAGTGTCCGCATTGCAGAACGAACGGGTTCAACCGGCGTGGAAGAAAGATGTTCTCGAGGTGGGAGGCTAAACAATGAAAAAGTTAATCAATCCATCCTCGGCAACAGGGCTTTCGCCCGCTCTGTTACTTACATGTCACGGGTTTCTAGCGCGAACAAGACCATCTTGCGGAAGCTCGTCCCATAACCTTTTGATGATGATGTCCTGCCGGGTGATCTTTATGGCACTAAGCATCTACTTGGAGAGACAACCGAATGGTTCTTCCTTCATCCACCAATAGGTGCTTACTTAGCAGAGGCGGACCCTTGTGGCTTTATTGGATCCTATTAAACGTAATGAGACTCAAACCGATTTGAAAAAATTAGGTTAATGCTATATTTACTTAGGCATAGCGATCAAATTATTTTTACAGAACACAGCGGTATACGAGCGTAGCCTCCCATCATCAAATTTTCTACATATCATTACAATTCTAATAGAAGATACGATGTTTTCTCTGAGAGAGAAACACGGCATAACTGTTTCAGTGCTGAGTGAAAACAATCGAGAGTAATTTACCTTGAGTTGTAAGCAAATAAAGAACACGGTACAAAATACAGTCAACCGGTTAAGCGTTAACAAGCGTAGTTTGCCGAGAAAAAAATCTCTATACGCGTATGATTTAAGTTGGATTATTTGAAAATTCGCATAGCCTTAAAGAGCTAACTGAAACGGAAACACTTAGGTAAGTAGGTGAGCACAAATTACGCATCAGACTTGTCCGATACCAGCAACAATTCGTCATTGGCTTCGCTCGAAGATTGGCTTTTATACTTTTGGCTAATTTTATTTAATACCCAAGGGATATCAAATCAAACTTACACCTTTCAATATCTAAGGCGCTGGGTCATATCGTACGACCACCTCCCTAGCCATCTGCCCATAAGCTACCATTGTTTACTTTTTTGTCGGGGCCAAGAGCGCGAATAGACTGATTGCTTCCAGAAGTAAATACCGTGACGTCTAATATCGTTTACGACCTCTTCTCCCCACAAAAACAAGACTGTGACGGAATAGCGTACGCTATGGCCACAATTTGGTGTTCAGAGATCGGAACTGATCATCAGCTAATGCAGAAAAAAACATGAACACCCTCATGTGGGCTAAGGGTATCGGTGCCATTCTCTGATCTATTGTTGCCGTCTCTGATGCTCGAGTTTCGCTGCGGGACTTCGTAGAGGATTCATCCTCATGTAAAATGCTGCTTCTCAAATCAAAAACATTATCTCTAGAAGACGATCTTCTCCATTATATGATCGAGATCATATAGTTTAACTAAATTTTGTACAACCGGCTACATCTGCGAAAGCAACATCGACCCGGGGAGTTAACGCTATTAGCTAGCGTTTACAACTATGAACGCAAACTTCATTTTCCCATTGTGACGATGTGACTCCTTATACAAATATATATTATTTTTGTTACTCAGCTGTTATTAAGTCAAATAGATAAGGTGCTCATGAGCAACACTTACTCTAATTAATAACTCTTATAACCTATTAATATTATTCAATTCCTTTCTCTATCTTAATTTTTCCGATTTTGAAATAATCTTATTTTTGTTAATTCTATTCTTAATCAAATAATTTACCTGTTCACGAGTACTACCTTTGATTAACTGAAGCTTATATGAAAGCATCATTAAAATTGAGCAAATTTTCCGGCTTTCCGAGCAGCTCGATCGTAAAACTTCACCAACTGATACATTTCAACTGAACTACTCACAAAGATACCTCCTTCTAGAAAAAGGGTGCTGTTTCCCGTTATAAATACTGTTTTTCGTTACATTTTCAGGTGTTGATTCAAACAGGCCATTAGGACAAAAGGCATAAACGTAGTTACATGATCGAACGTCTGTCGGATTAGTTTAAAGCCATCTAACAGACAAGCGAACGTGGTCGATTGTGTTAGTCTATGCCAGTATTCACGGAGCCGAATAATTTGTATCTTTTCCCACAGGACAATACAAACCTTTGCTCGAAGGATCTGCCTGCGCCCACTGGCTCATTCTGAAACGCAAAAGGCCTGCTATCTAGTAAAACCCCGAGCTATGGCTATAACGCATCTCTTTCTCACTTAGTCAAGCGCACTGTTCACAACGACGAGAAAATAGCCACTTGAGAGTACATCTCGTGTGCTTGCGCAGACTAAGAGTGGGCAGTTCTTCAGCGACACCCAGAAGTTCCCATGTATCCATCCGTTCGCGGATTTGGAGGAGCGGTTCGCATTGCTTGCTGACTTCTGGTAAACTTTAGTTACCGGTTATAACGCGTTTGGTAGAAAGGTGTTATTGTATCCCTGCATGATGAATGGTGACACCTTTGTTGGGTGAGCACCCGTCAAGCACCGAGCACTGCTACTGCGTATTACGAAATCCTCCACTGGGACGATCTCTCTGCCGAAATAGCTTGACAAAGGGTTAGTGCTATCCTGGGAAGAAGCGAAGAGCATGTGACTGTTCGTTGAAGGGGACGAGCTTATTGGACGCGGCTTTAACTGTTTCGAAATTGTTCCACCATACCTCATACGTCTTGTATAGGATGCCTGTGTCCTTCGCATTAGGGCAGTTCTACCGTACACTCCTGCTCTGCTGCATAATACATATGTATAATACTAATGTCAAATAAGCTTTCCTCCTATACTGTTCCCGCTTGCTCAATGGAGCTGTAGGTGGTTTAAGATTAACGTAATGCAATAGCAGGTGATACGTACGACGGGTATTTTGATAAAAAAAAAAACAGTTGTACGATGCGGGGCTGTTGCTGTCTGCCGTCGGTTGCGCATCGGCCGCCTAGGCGATGCAGTCAAGCGTAAGGTAATAGATCTCTTTCCGGATTTTGCAACAAATTCTAAATTATTCAGTCGTCGTCAGTAAGCCGGGTGAAAAATGTAGTTGAAATCTTACGGACAAAATATATATAGTATGCCTTACTACTAAGACAACTCTTGCTTTTCACTCTGCTAATTTTTATAATAGTATTAGGCTTTTTTGTTGCCTGTGTCACGGGTTTGACAAGCTTCTGTTGGATGAAACATAGCTACAGCAAGCTTCAGGCCTCCCATCTATATAGAGGCGCAATGTCAGACTCTACCACAGATCAGACAGATTGAAAAGCAGGAAGGGTTATCTCATCAGCTATTCTTGCTTTAATTTTGTGTTACCAAGCGTCAGCTGTCAAGCTCCACAAGCAAAGCGCATATTGTAATACCGCACCGAACATAAGGCTTGCCTTAATCAGCTATAAAAGCCCATACGCTTTTATAATTTCGCATTCTAAATTAAACAACTGGCAACTGTTATTATTGGGCTTACTTCCAACATCAGACTATGGCTTGACAAGATTTTACAATGACTATTTACAACGACCGTGTGGTACTAAGGACAATTACTTTGCGTCCTTTATTTATCATTAAATACCGTCACACATGCCCAGCGAGCGAGGGCTTTCCCTCTCGGTCGGTACGCTCCACTCATTAGTTTGTTTCTGTCAATGCTGTATAAATATACCTAATGATAGAACGTAGTGAAGAGCGCATTAAATCATGGATTGTACTTTTTGCTTGAGAACCACCTGTGAGCAACGATGAGAATTACACAATTAACTTATTCATGAAACTTACGCGTGCCGTTGCGTGCACGAGTAGACGAAGTTAATGACGCAGACACTTGAGTGGGAAAGAGTGTGCAATACATGTTGAAATAGGGAAATCTGTGTTAGGATTTTACGAATCTGCAGGGAAATTAGGCCCACTGCTTGCCACGCATACGAAAACCTTTAATCACAGGGGAATTAGACTGAAGTTGTACTTTTACAGAAGAGCGAATAAATGTTATTAAACTTACCCACCTATATTGTCGTCTTCTCAAGTTGTCGATGTGATATAAAGATTCACCTAGGTCATTCCTACATTACAGAAATGTACCGGGTAGGATACCTAAATACGTGTTTAATAGCTAGTGGACATTTCTGACGGATCAAGGTAAAGTAATCCTTTGGAAACGAACAACTTTTCAAGCAGCGTAGTAGCCATTGGCGAGATGTGCGCTCACCGTCTCCGCCAGATAGGACGCTAGAGATAATTTTCGTTGATGCGCCAAAGTGGCATGATTTAGCGGTCTCTTGCCAACGGACAAAAGGATTTATCTTCCTATAGCAACAATAGAAAGGTCAAATTTTTCGAATTTGTTGCTGAAAACGGATTCCAACGGAACAATGATAGTTGACGTTTAGACAGCATATATATTTAAAGATTAAAGAACAGTGACTAATAGTAATAAGGTCCGATAGTTTATACATAAAACGTCAGTATTATGATAGTCCATAACGATATTGCTGCGAATGGCTTTGCCGTCAGGTTCACGAGCCAGGCTAATTTTTGAAAAGAAACGATTTATACTAGGTCCAAAAAAAGCAGATTCGCTAGAAAATCGTTAGACTTCCAGTTGATAACGGGCTTCTAAGGACCGCAAGGTGCTTCCTATTTTGTTAGACGCCAACAAGCCACACCGGTTCAACGTTTTCTCTTACCCGTTCTGTGTAATAATTAATATATGTTACCGCATATAAGGTGTCGTTTAGCGATACACGACTGAGTCATGGTGACCAGAAGCGTTTCGCTTGAATACAATAAAACAAGATGATCATGCCATTGTAATCCATATAAGTTTTCATTATCATAGCGCTCGTAAGACAGTATTCAGAGATCTCGTTGCTTCTATATATATAGAGCTACATAGAGAATTTTCGAAACGCTATTGGAAATTATGTCTTCCAATTCGTCCAGTACTGCTGCCCATATCGTCTTCTCGCTGATAATCGACAAGGGTGAGGCGACAGAAAGCGGCAGATTCAATTTTCCTGAGTATTCTCTAACGTCGAGTCACACCCGTGCTGGGGCTAGTCGCTGCTGCTATCTCTAGCTAGGTCCCTTGTTAGGACTGTGAGGCTGTGTACGCAACGAGTTTTCGGCCTAGACTCGGACAGTTATAGAACGTCGCGCCATGTCCTATCATTCTCTAGTGCCAAAACGACGCTGATGATTTGGAGTTTTTGTATTGTTCCATAATGCGGAGAACAGACCGTCATAAAAACCAGCCACTTTGTACTATTCTGAGATTCTGCTTTTACTCGCGACAATCGCGGCCTAAAAGAGAAAAGATCGCACGGAAGTGTCGCTGCTAGACGACTTGTAAATACTATTTATTCTCTACGACCTACTAAGAAGTCAAAAACAGTTGTCTTAACAACAATTGTACGGTAAAGGAACGTATGAGTATAGCTTCGTAAAGGTGTAGCAGTTTTTTGAAGTATCGAAAAATTGAGAATAACTTTACAGCGCCACACAAGATACTATCGAGAATTTAGATACGTCCACGCTTGGTGCTCATTTATTCTAATTTATTTAAACTGATCTATGAGGAGAAGCGTAGTTACTGGCTAGTAATATTAAATCGTCCAGTATCAATGTAACAAGCCTTATTTCTATATTTTAAAATTACACTGTCATATAGTGGTGCGTCCTTCACGACACCTTTTGACGTTCAAGATGCCTGTAGACCCTTGTAAACCCGAGACCATTCATCTAGACAGTGTCACTTGAGCTTTCAGCGGACGAGTTGCAATGAGCCATGAAAAACTGAAAAATCTATGTATGTGGTTTACGAATACGAGTTCTATCTTAGAACTACAATGGCGGAGACAGCTCGCCGTATAAACCTTGTGTTCGGCAAAGGTCCTACAACTAAAAATATCGTAAGCTCTTCGTTCAGAAAATTCCTGCCCGTAATTTTCCCAAGTAACCGCTCACTAAACTCTGAAATGGATCTCATCAAAAATCCTTTTTGAAAGTGCGCGCGTTTTAGCAGCGACGTTGGATGTACTTAAAAATGTTATGCGTCCTCAACTCGGTCAAATGAATTGGCTAAACAAATTATTGCTGCACAGTTGGAGAAAAAGATAAAAATCAAGGCTTAGAAGTGTTTCCAATAGTGACTCCTTTCTTTTGGACTGAATTCTAACTTGTGATTAAAAAAAAAAAACACAGCCTCTACGATAATCAGGGAATACCGGTCAAATTAGTCGGTGGATGCAACTGAACCGGCGGAATGCCAGCCTGGGGCAAACAGAGTACAGTTGTAAAACCTTATGCTACCTGTTTGATCACCTAATACAAGTGCTATCCGGGACAGCTTCGTGTATCCTGTTTTGTCGATTACGGCCTAAGTGTAAGATCAATAATCGGGGCTGACGCTGAAAAAACTTAGCAGTCAGGATCAGTGAACAGAAGGGGTCAACTTTTATTATTGCATGATAAAGCTCGCTTTTACACCGCAAGTATCAGGGCGGCAAAGATGCATGACTTAAAGTTAAAGGCTTTTTGTCGTCGACTACACCTGTGAACGATTGCTTTCATCAGCTACCTATTTTTTTAATTTAGACAATTTTGTAATAGAAAAATGAATGCCATCTCAACGTGGTGTAAAGTTGCTCTTCGAGACTTTCGTACCATAAACTTGTGCAGCAGAAAAGGAATAGTTACTATCCAAGCAGCACTGGCAATAATGGCGCATGTCCTAAACCGAATAAAAAAATTTAGCCTGTGAAAAAATCAGACTTTACTAAGTCTCGTTTCATACTAAGCTTAATGTTAAGCTTTGGTCTTTTGGGTTAATTAATCGCAGTTGCTGACTAGGGTGCACCAGCGCTATTTGACCGATGTACCATTATTCAGCATTATCGTATTCAAGGATTGAACTTAACGGCTTACCACTACATTGGTCCGAGTCTTCCCATTCAGTATACAGCAAGCTTAACCCCCTGGAATCTACGCAGAACTGCTTACATTTTCTACCGTCACTATTTCGAGTTACACATTTTTCTGGGGTTTCTTTCAGCCGCAACATTACCAAATAATCTTAGCGAATATTTTAAAAATCAGGTTACAAAACACATCGTTTCTATGCAATAGGGCCCGAGTGAGTCGATTTTTCTATACGAACTTACGTTCTTTTGCAAAACCCACATTTTGTTTTCAGCGCGTTCTGAGGCCCGTACATTATGAATTTCATCCCGATAAGTTGTGACACAGCGTTAATTGCGTTCAGCAACTTTATATCTAGCCTAAAATTTGACCAACCGGGAAGTTTTGTATCAACTTATTGTTCGAAATAGACCTAGCCTCTTTCCGTGCAGGAGTGTCCCGGTTAGTTTCAACACGTGATGCTACCACTGCTTATATTGTTTATATATCTCCTATTGAAATATGAAATGTCAAACTTAAGGAAAAATACAACTTCAAGCAACTGAGCTAACGGATCTAACTTGGGGGAAGTTGCTCACGTACCTAATAGTTATTCTACATACAAATGATCGGTTAATGTTCGCGTTCTGAATACAGTATTTATCATAATTCTGCCAAAAAAGCAAACGCTTCGTCGTAGAAGTTCGCAGACTGCATGTTCAACAACCGACTGTGTTACTTGAAGAAAGGCCACTGTGTTTCTAGCCAGCTGTTACATTTGCACACATTGGCCGGTTAGTGCAGAACTAACTGTTTGAGAATAGGACCGTCCGTATAGTCTACGTTTATACTCGTTGGATTAAGCGAGAGTCCAGCGAGTCCTAACATGACAACGTCGACTTGCTTACTGATGCTATCAAGACAAGATTCGCAGAAACACGAAACAAACATTTACATCAGCGTGTGAACCGTTTAGTCCCCGAATCGAAGACGTAATCTATGTAAACGGTGGCCACCATGAATCAATATGGCCGTCGGGAGTAACACTTTTGCCGCATGCAAAAAAACTTTTGTTTTAAGAACAACTGAGTGGAAACTTTAAGTTTAAGAACTTGAAAAGTTCATCCCGTATATAAATCGAAACGAAAACAGCACAACGATCGTGTTTATCCGTGTTAGATCCGTGTCTTTCCTCATGCTCTAACTAGTACACTTCAAACAATGAACGGCTTTACGTTTGTGCGCATTGATTTGATTAAGCACGCAGAACAGAGAGAGTTTATATCTTTATCCGGGTATATTATTATTGCTGTTGTCATAAACGTTATCATTATTATTTTATATAATTCTTAGGACTATTATTTCGACAGTCGCTTTGGTGAATTGACTCTAGACGCACAGTATCCGAATGGATGGCCTTGCAGGCTTTTCCATTTGGCCGTGCTCCAGCTTCCACTCGATCCGATTAACTCTGCCATGGAATTTAACCAGCTCAGTTATATCGTATAGGTTATCGATCCTGCAATGCAATTAGGCTGCCCCATTTCGGTAAAGACTGTAATTTAATAACAAAACATACATGTACATAAAAAAAAATAACGCGGTCACGGGGCATCAGCGCGTTTTGTATTAATCTAAAGATCCAGTAATCTAACACATGATGATTGTTACTATTGTAGAATTGTATATTGGCCACGCTATACTTTTTTTGAATGGATGGAAAATTTAGCCTCGTCGGAGAACTAAAGATATCACCTTTGTCGTCCGCCGTTTGTCCGATGTGCAAGGGGATTGTCGCACAAGTTGAATTATGGTTGGCATTCAGTATCTAGATATTCATCCAGCTTCGTCATAGGTTATCGTTCCTCGGAGTATGGTCTTCGGATGCCATGCACCGTTTCGAACACGCAAGATACCGCGTGACAAAAGAAGCTGAAAGCAGATTAGGCAGCCCTTTAGTCCCAGTATCCCTTAAGCGAATTCCAGTTATCTGATGACTGTTTGCGCGTCCGCTCGAACCTTTTCTCCATTGAACGTCGGCATCGAGGTTGATGCGGACCGCCAACGGCTCAGCAAAACTGACGAAGGTCCAAGGGACGTCAAGTCCAGAGATCTCTAAACATAGTAGTAATACAAAACTCGTCCGTGTGAATATCTGCATTGATAATAACAAAATGAGTATATCTGAATTAGACTAACTGGTCACTTTTGTATATGATCGGGTAAACTATATATATATATATATATATATATATATATGCATAGACATGATCAGGTGAGCTGGAAATTCAGCATCTTAGTGCCAAACCGGCATGATGCTCCGACTGATGCCTTAGGACGCATGTTCGAATAGTGCATAAAGATGCGATGGACCATGTCCTGATAGACCTACTAGGGTCTCTGATAGAACGCAACTGTGTCGGGCGAATCTTCTCATGGATACTTCTGGTTAGCATCGGAGGATTCGGCAGCCTGATAGTGTAACGTGAAAGTATTTCATGCAGGACTAAATATCTGCACTCTTTAAAACCGTATTATGAGCATTTGGGAAAAACGCACTCTCAGAAAACAAAACATCCAACATGGAGGTTCTTCAAGGTTGCATTGGAATCTTAACTTACTAAATAAATCACAGTTATATTATATCACAATGATTGATAATAAGGTATGCTACCTGGTAGAGGCAAACATGCACATAACGGTCGTATGATGAATTAAATAGACTCCCTTTTTACATTAACGAAAACAAATAGTTTTATAATAAGAGATACTAGTAGAAGTACGACAGTCACGATAGAAAACATTGCCATAATTTATATTGAGCATGCGTCATTGCAAACAAATAATTTACTTTTAAGAATTTCTTAAATCATTTTATTCTGCTTCCCTCGTTGACTTAGGCCCATCTAGAGAGGACCGGGTTTCTGGAAGCCTTCATCTAACAAATCCACATTCAGATGCTTTATCGAGATTATTTGCCTCCTGCCGATGCGACGAGACTAGTACTATTCTAGATACAAAAGGAATTCAAGATAGTTTTAGTTACCCTGCACCGCGTCCCCTTAATCACCTATTATTTGTGAAAGGACTCGACGTTGGTAGATTATGTTGCGGAATATAGACGTCGCCTAAATGTATTTTCAGGTGCATGGTAATTTTTGTCCTGCAACTAAATGCGGATAGTCAAAACCATTCGTTAGGATATTTGTGAACGGTTCAGATCGTCGAAGCGTAGGCTGTAAGGTAAAACAAGATAAACCACCATCATGACCATCGTTACATTGTTAGAAACGCGTCTGTATGTGCCATGGAGACGCAGACAGAAGATGGGTGGGAGAGCTGATATATAAACATGAACGGACCAACAATGCGGTCACCCAGAGGATATGCGAGTATTCTTGAGGGCACTTTGCTTACCTTAAGTATTCGACGGGTACTTGTTGCTCTTATATCATCCTGTATCGTTCTAACGTGTGCCCGATCCGTACTTATACAATCATATTATAAACAATGACACAGAACAGATCGACATTTTGTGCATTACGTAGAATAATCAATACATTGTATAAGCATTTCGCAACCTCTATGTGCCACAGTACCTAATAGCCCTTGTGAGGCTGCCTTTTGTTGTCCTGTTGTCATTGAAAAATGTTAAATTTTGTCTCGCGCTCAGCAAATACCAGTTAACAGTATGTGAGATTTCCGTTACAACGATTACGATATCCAGAACGATCCAATGTCTCTATTGTCCATCTAATGTCTCAGAGGCTGTGAAGTGTTAGTGTTGATCCTATAGAAAGCAATCGTATTTAAAAATAGTAGAAGTATTCTTGCAAGCGGTTAACAAAGTCCTTCTATGGCACTTGTAACGATTGTGCTGATTTAAGCGTCGTTTCTACGCCCTAAATCTAAACTCGACTGTTAGGACAAGATTAAATTTTCCTACCTCTCGTTGTATAAGTCATCTATTAAATGGCTTTTATGAAAATACTTACGCATATCATTTTTACACTAACTTCACTCTCTACGTAAAAGGTTTTTCCCGCATTACGACACTGCTGTACAGTTGGATTTATCGAAGCAGAATTTAAATGACTAACTTATATGAAGGTGGTATGGTTAAAACTTATTTGAATATTTTTCTTAGAGTTATATCAAACACCGAGAAGGTTGTCGCTAGCATCAACGCAATCATCTACCGGCCCGCTACCGAGACTGGCTGCATGAATATATACGAGATCCGGATACAGAGCTTCAGCTCCTGCGAAATACGGACCAGATCCATAGCGTACGCAGACATCTGCAATCATAACAGCGAACATCCAGCGTTTTGTTAAACGATTATTTCGACAATTGGCACATAATTTTATTGAGTTTTTCCTTTTACTCGACCTCATGTGCTTGAACCCAGCACAAAAGGAAGCACATACTTGATAAATCCTGACGACTTTAGTCAAGCCATTATTCTCAAGTATTTCAACCGCTTAGGGGCTCAATTTCGTTAGGTAACGTTCGAGTTTGATTAGAAGCGCGAATTAACACGACACAAAGTCCAGTTTTCAAAGCTGGTTGTCTTTCTTTGCCGTTTGTACCGTTGTAGTGGACACAAGTCGATAGCATCCTCAGTGAATATCAACGAAGTACGGAAGTAATTACGCATCCGCCGTCACATCATAATGAACTTACCGTGTTCCCTTATATGTCCTGCTGAAGTCCTCTTCCTTTATTCGTCAGTGGTCTGTCTGTCCGTCCCACTTTTGGCACACGACCAAACTTATTCTCGCTGGATTTAAATAGACATATATACTCGCAATAGTATAGTGAAATGTGGCTAAATATTTTCGGTCTACGTTACGTAAGGTCGGTACGAAAGTGGGTACGATCGCGTGCCGGGAGGGGTCATAGCAAACCAGGGGAGAAGGCAATTTGTTGTCACCGATATTTTGTGCTGATTTCCGCTTCTCCCTTGCCTGCGTCTGGCTGCTTGTCGCTTGCGCGGCGTCCTCGGTCCGAAGTTAAGGCATGTCGGTCTCTATCAGGCCTGCAGTAACAGGCAGTTTCACTGCTACTACTACAACAACGACTGCGAACATTCCGCCCATCCTCGAAGAGCTCTCGCCTATCTACAGAGTGGATGGCCCATCTGCTCTTCTGTGTTTCAGCAGTTTTTTACCCTGAGTGGAAACGGAAAAAGGAAAACTCAGACAGCGGCACCTGATGTATAACCGTAAATAGGTGTTTCCCACCAGAAGTAATTCGCTATCCACACGAGTCATCAGTAGGAAATTTTTCAGTAACGAAATGCAAGGCAAGGAAAGGGCTTGTCGCTCTTTAAAGATCGCGTGGGCCAGAGCGAGGCTTGCATAGGGCGTCTCGTGTGGAGCCGACTTTTGACTCGACTAATGAGAATAACAAGCTACCCTTGTGGGGGGCGAACGAAGAAAGAGCAGGATTTACCTGGTCGGATTAAGTGAGCTGGAAATATTTTGTTTCTGGTATTCTCCTATTATACACCATAGGTGCGGCGAGGAGCTGTGACAGGGATGATGAGCGCGTAATAGGCACACGTATCATACAGAAATGCAAACCAGAAGTCAACCCGAAATAAGATCATTTCAAATTTAGATTCGTGGGATTTGCTATCATTCGACGAGAGAACTTTAGAACACAAACAAGAAAGCTGTATGATGGGCGCAGCTTCAAAAGCATTATACACTTTAATGCAGTCATACCAAAATGTCCTCAAACTTGCCTAAAGAATAAGTGTCTAAGTGTCTCGCCATAAGCAGTTGAAGTTCGCAAATAAAAGATACCCCGGCAAACACTGCTTATTGAAGTTCTGTTTAGAATAAATTTAACGACGTTACATCTTAATCGCAGGAAATCCTTGAAGATATTATGTAGTGACTAGCTGTCCAAGGTCACAGGGAGAGATGAATCAGCATTTACTGTAAATATATAGGTACGAGAATTCACGAGATGCGTAGCCTTGTCAAGAATTAAAGGACTCGACCTAAATTTAAACTTATCTTAACAGATAGCTAGCCTAACGAAAAATTTACCCTGTTCGACCTATCTTTAAGCCCATTGTTCTGAATCTATGGCCCGGGTATCGCATGCAAAAAATTTCAGTCGATGGTTATTACAAGGCCCAACAAAGGACTTTATTCACGACGCTCTCACATGTATTAGAATTAGGCTAGGTACTCTTCCGAGGAAGATGACAATAAATAAACGAGCATAGGATTAACCAAATAAAATTTAAAGTTTTCACTTGACAAAGAATTTACATCATAAGTTTCAAGCACATACTACGATGAATTGTTGATAAATAAATGAAATGTTGATATATAGCATATCAGTATAATGTGTAGGAAAGCGATGTCCGTTCGCAGCACGGCGCGAAACACAAGAGACCTTCCTTTTTCCTATATTTCCCTTGTTCGGCCTACGCATATCTAAACTTTAAATTTTGTTGCAGCCAAAAACAGCCCTGTTACCTGAGAGCCTCACTTTATCAAGGCTATTCCGCGCATTAAGTTCTTCATTTACCTTGTTTCAAAAATAGGTTCCAAAAACTTCAACAAGGCCTGACAAGATCGACTTGAAACGTTCGATCGGGAAGGCACTTCAGTTGTTACACGAACTGCGGTCTCAAGAGTGAGCATTTACTTCGGTCAGTTTGCGTTCGACCAGGATTTTCCTGACGGCCATAGAAAAGACTGTTGGGCTTAAGACGACGCAAATCTTGTGTATTTACTAACGTTCATCTCGTTGCGTCCTTCAGCTTCAATTCAACTACGGCAGGATCCGTCTCGGTGATTTGCTATGGGATGGCCAGTTCAAATATACGGTTGCTCTGTGACCGACTAGGATGAATGATAATCACCTGCTATAAACTAGTGTATGTATAGCCATTTAGATTTGATATGCGCATCTATATAGCCCTTAACTGTTCCTGAACGATTTCTTCCGTATTCTATTGTGCAATGCTCGACCTCACTGCTTCATAGTTCGAAGTCCATAATTTTTTCTCACGCCTTTCTAAAGTTTTGTTCTACTTAAATGACTGTGAAGTGCAACCATTTGTTTTTAAGTTGATGCAATTGAAAGCTGATTTTGGGATGTACAAACTGCCGAAGAGCCTCAACTAGCGATGATGAAATATCTGATATAAAGCAGATAATAGATCATAAAGTCAAATAGCCAGAGGTCGTCACAATCGCAGTTGATAACGTAGAAACTTGGGCGTATTTAGATTGCTTTAAGAGTTTTAAAGACTACCTGTTCTCTTTCAATTCCGTTGACATATCCTATTCTTATTGGTATTGCCTGTGTACTTCAACTGGAGTTTCGCGAGAAGAAAGGGCCTCTAAATGACTTTATGAGGTTTGCATGTACTATAAGTTAAAATGCGAACGTCAGCTCGAAATGAATATGTTTGATAATGAGGACGTGCTCTTATTGGAAGCAAATGGTGCAGACGACCATTTTATAGAATTACCCCAATTGCACTAAGGGCAAATAACGTACTTTGTTCTTCCGTACTCTACGCAGCTAAGGCGGTAGAGTAACAATCGTGTTATTTTTCATTGCTTTTACTAGTTACTAGTTATCGTTATAAGTGATTAGTGTCACAGAAATATTAAGTACGATGCCGAGAAACTACATGTTTGTGGTATAGTAGACTACTACTGTGATAGACAAAAGGTAACGTGTTTCAGAAGAAACCAGAAATTTTACATATTTACCTTTTCCACGACTAAAAGTGTATTTGACCTGGTAAATTCATTACATACGTCTATGAGCCTTTTTTGTCAAAAAATTGAGAGAGATCCAAATGCCGCTTACAAAAAGGGCGGGAAAATGCCCTTTTTGTAAGTGGCATTTGCGGCAAAATGGCAGATTGCGAACGCCTGTAAAATATCGCCGTGGGTTTATAGATTATCGAAAGCGGGGAAAATGTCAATAAGCCTGGTAAAGAGCAGAGTGACTTGACAATTGTTAGGTTAAAACTTCTCGTAGCTGCGCACAAATTTTGTATTGTAAATGAAAGATTCACCTTACTAATACAGCGTGAGAATTTTCGAACAAAGCTGTATATTAGAATCATTATAAGCCAGGAACTTGAATTTAAAGTTTCAATACCACCAAGGTTCCGAGCTTAGTGAGTACTATTTAGACAGAATTTCCAAGATTGAACCTATATGTAATAGCTCAATGCTTCATGAACTTATTTAGAAAGTAAATTAACCAGCTTTTTTTTTCTACCACAGCTTCGATTGAACTAAAGCGATATCTTCAAAGGCAAACGGAAAGCAAAAAACGTTTCATAGAAGTGATTAAGTTCTATTACATGAGATGGGTATTTTACAGAATAACTGAAACATCCAAGTAGCCTCAGAATATGATATATATATATAGTGTAAAGTTAAGCATAGTTCTGAGGTAACGACGGCACTTACCATGCCAGACTCATGCTTACTCGAGTGTGCTCGAGATGTCTCTTGGCGGCGCGCATGTTAAAAAAAAAACTCGTAGATATGCCAATAATTGAGTGACTCGAAAGGCAGATTTGGAGTTACGCCAGACGAACCGTGGTATTCGAACTGTCTGATTTGCTAGTAAGTTCGTTGTCGTAAAACATCGTAAGCGTAGGAAAAAATACTCCGTTTTGTTACCCATCCGCTTCCCCGCATGAAATCAGCACTGACCAATATGGCCATATGGTCCTTTGTGGAGCTCCATTTATCAATGGCAAACATTTCTAGTTTCACTAACAATGTCACAATGGATCAATCATGACGAGCTAGTAGATGAGAGTTTGATGAACATACGGCCGCCCTTACCGGTAGATTCGTTCTAGACCATTTTCGTATGATAACGTAATTCCAGCCGTAAAAAATAATAGCAACGCGACCGATCCGCGAAATCCCTATTTGTATATATAAAACTGATTCGGCTAAATTTATATACGCCCAGTCTACATACAGTTTTACAGAATAGTTTTCTGATACGAACGAGCTTGATTCGGGTTGCATTAAACTAAAGAACCTACAATATGTCGCTGCAATGGTCCTAAAGTCAGCTTTGAGCATCTCGTTCTCCCGAAGTGTAGAAATATTCTGACATTTCCGTTCCCACGTCGTGATTATTTCGCCGTCTCAGACTGATACCTAATTAGTGTCACGCTCAATGTAGCGGCTGCTCATTGCCACCTATTGAGGTGGCAGGTTGTTATTTTTTTATCAGGTAATTTTATTATCGCGTCGTAATTATCCAGTTAATTATCCTTGCTAGAGATATTGAACGCCATTATTTCACTGTATATATATATATATATATTTTATCGATAGCTTAGAACTAACCACGGCTTTAAAATTATCAATATAAATAAAGCGGAACATTTTTTCCGCTTGCTCATCTAGAACTGCTTCAATCTTTGACTTCCCCTAACATAGGCTACGTACACTTTTAGAGTCATTTTCGATACCCCAATGGAACGTTGTCGTAGTCTCAATAGTTTGTTGCACTTACCTTGCTTCTTCATGTCAATTAATGCTACCCCCTCCCCCCGCCGTCTCCCAAGCAAAACTTTACGTTCAACCGACGATTATGAGCCATACGTATTGGGGTCAAACCAACTGTTTTAAAAATGATCGAAATGAACATTTAGAGTAAGGAAATTACCCCGTGGTCAAGGTACTTAATTAACCTCCAACAGTTTTGCCAAAATGTATGTGTATGAACAGTGATAATACGTAACGCTGCAGTTTATCATCCAGAAACTTCCCGATATAGGTATTTTACCAATTATAATATATGAGTTCATCATCAGTTTTTCAGCAAAAACCATCACGAAATATTGAAAATTATTCTTAAGATCTAATGTGTATTTTGTATATATATACCTTTAAGAGATTATCAACATTTACCAAACTCGAGTTTGGCCAGATTAAGATGAAGTGCTCCAGGAAAGATTAATCATCCAATCGGCTTCATCGTACACGCAGCTTTCACCAGGACGAAAACCTACCGATCCAATAAAATAATTTCCGACCTTCAATTCGGGCTCGCTATGGGTCATCGGCCGTCTGAAGTTATGCTTAACTGATTAAGTAATGGTGACAGATGGTCATAGAGTTTAATAGATGAGATGGTACATACATAAACACACATACAAGTACATCATAAACATACATAAACAGGTAGATAGATAGTAAGACAAGCCTGTCGATGTCGAGATTTGAGGAGAAAAGATCAAGCAGTAACGACAATAATATTATTGTAGGTGTACTTCACCGAGCATCGTATACAATAACAGATGCATGTTCCTTATTTTACAGTGGTCTAGTCTGGTAGCTATACGCCTCACAGAGCGCCTACAGAATGACGAGCACGCGGCTGCAGGCCTCACCACAGAAATCACTGACAAGCGAATAAAAACGTTCTTCCTGGCCGTAAGGCGTGCCTGCCTGTCTGCCTGCCTGCCAGCTCCGAAACTGACATCGCTCTCAACGTAACTGTCCTCTTATTGAACATAGTCGTCTTTTATCCAGGCGACGTGCCTGTTCACAATCGTTGTCTCTCCTCATTAGTTTAGCTTAAGCTGGTGGTTGACGTGGAGTGGTATTTCTAACCGCTGCGGTTCACTATGTAGTTCTCTTGCCGGTTCTTTTTCCCCACATTGCGCCTCTGCGTCACCTCGTCCATTTGCGCAACGATTCTACAATTATATCTCCGTCTTTACTCAAGAGATGCTAGACCAACGAAAGCCGGACGGACGGACAGACAGACAGGCAGAGACGTTGAGCGCATAAAAAAGCGTGAATGCGTAAATGAGAGGAGGAGGAGGAGGAGGAGGAGGAGGAGGACGAGAAATATGGGTACCTGGCTTAGAAGAGCAGAGGAGGCTGAAAGGGACTTAGAAATGAATGACTGAAGCGTCGTCCGCATTCATTTCCAGCATAGTTCAGGAAATTGCTGCTTTCCTGATACAGTTTTAGGCTGCAATGCTAGTGCCATTGCTGTGGTAAGTGTTCTTCTCCAAGCCATTTCCATACGAAGCGGTACGTATGAACGGGCTGGCTGATGCGCCGTGCTGACGCTGCCGTTAACGTTGTCGTGTTTAGCCAGATCTTTATCGCACCGGCTGCATCAGCAATAGAATGAGCTCGCGACAACAGCGGCGGCAGAAAAGCACTCGAAATCACTGCCGGTGGGTCAGGTCGTCCTAAAAAGCGAAGGATGTTCGTTGCCGAGCACCGGGGGATAAAAACGTTTGTGTGAGGAGAAGGGGAGGAAAAGGAGGAGGAGGAGGAGGAGGAGGAGGCGGCGGCATGGCCGCCGCCGGCGGTCAGTGCGTTACAGCCAACTGTGAGGATAGCTTGCGACAGTAGAACCGATGAGTAACCACAACTGGAGATAATGGTGATGGTACTGATTGTAGAAGAGTGAAGGCGGTTGTAGTCGTTGTTAGGCGTAACCGGCTGGCACTGCTCCCCGATCTAAACACAGACTTCAACAAGCTATCTGTCAGGTGAGCTGACCGAAAACAGACAAAGAGAGACGACCGACCATCCGGAGACAAGAGCCCGGTCCACTACGAATGAAGTGATATACTAAAAAAAAAAACAAAAAAAAAAATAGTTTCTCTCCTTCTAAGTGTGCGTCGACCAACGGTTTCTTGTCTCTCCAGCTGACGCTGCAGGACACTACTACACAGAGGAAGATAAAGAAGGACCTTACCTTCCTCAGTCGAGTGTTATTAGCGGAGACCAATGGCGAACCAAGGCTCACTGTCTCCTTTCCGGTCGACCAGGGAAGAAGAAGGAGCTGGCAGATAATCAGGAGAACAAAAACTCTCAAAGCAAAAGGCGATCTAGCGACGTTGTCGCTTCTGTGGGAGAGCGTTCACTAAAGCAGTCAGCACAAAGCATCGAGCTGCCTTCGAACACGGAGTAAACAGATTGTCGGCAGCTATGGCCAGCTATCCGCTGCAGCTGCCATTGGACGATGATATAGCGAGTTGCTGCCTGCGCTAGGTACGCTCAGGTTAGCTTAACGCGAGCGACTGACCGACCCATCAATCAACCGATGGATATTCTGCTGATTATCGCCGCTGCCAAGCGTAAGTACAGTGTATTTTAACCATAGAATATCTAATAGAACGATATAATGCCAGTAATAATTATAACAATTGTGTAATCATTATCCATTCACCCAACCAACGTAAGAGGTCTTGCACTTCGGGGTACTGTTCATATCTCGAATTTTCTTGATTCTTTCCAGGAAATAATTTTCCACAGGAAATCCACTTCTGACAATTTCGCAGGAGAGCAATTGTCATTAGCGTCTGTTGCAATGTCATCAGTGCCTACACCAGCATTACCCACTCTCATATAAACATGCTTACTGGAGAGTAAATATGAATTCGATAAGTGGAGGGATGCATTTAGGTAACTTTTGGGGGCAAACTATGAGGGAGGAGCAAACGTGGTGGTTCGTTCCGACTGGGATAGCTAGCTGCTGCTTCGGCCAGCGCTGTTTATCCCCTTTCCATTCTTTCGCGTACGCTTTTGCCCTCACCCACTCAGCCAGGACTTATTCACGTGCGTGAGCAAAGCTGCCCTATACCACTGAATGCTGCTCTATATGGAAAGCATTGGGAGCCCATTACGGCTGTGAGGTACATTGCAAGAAGGTGCCGGCTGGTCTGCTGAGGCAGCAACCTCATCATCATCGTCGTAGTAGCAACCTATCGAAGCGCGCGGCGCAGAACGCCCGCCTAATTTGCATCTCTGAGCCATAGTCCGATGATGGCTCCCACTGCAATGAAACTATACCTCGCAGTGGCGAGTTCTGCCATAAATGTGTTTATGCTTCTTAAATGTTTACGTCGAAAACAGCAAGGGGGAATCTCTCATGTTCCATTGCTTGGCCATGTCCTAAACATTTCGAGTAAATCTCCTTTTGCACCTAAGCCACTTTTCCATCTCAAAAAGTTGTCTCCCGAAAAAGTCACTAGAAAATTTGTCGGGTAGCAGCAGTGGCAACAAACATATAGAAGTTGTTTATGTTTATGACCGGGCCATTACCCGGTCACGAATGCGTTCGTCTGCGCCAGCCTAACGCCAGGACTCACCGCCGTTACTCTATATAGCTTACATTTGCTTGACTGAATTCTGCCGATATTCCTGCTCTATTTAGGAAACTATTTGAAATACCCATTTTAAACAGGCATATATACATAAACAATTCACCTCGTGTTCGTGTAATAATACGTTGGCGATCGACTAGAAACTTTCACTATTTCTAACGGGAGGTTGTTCTCAGGCAGGCCAGTTTTTGTCGTATCAGCATAGAACAGTTGGTTACGTTGGTCCTAATGAAAATAATAGCTAGCCAATTGATTTCCCTCACTGCATGTACCTTTCACCTTGTCTTAAGGCCGTTCATACTTTAACTTTTCGCGAAAGTATGGTAGTAACCTGTGATTAGTATTACAGAACAATGTCGGAACGACATTGTGCGTCTACTATAAAGCTACTCTGCTAGGATATAGCAAACTATACAGCCAAGCCACTGTTTCTGTTACATTTTTTCGATGTTCAGGTCCTTAGAGGGAGATGATCATCTGATCGGTCAATGAGGGATTGTATTAGTGATAATACATTACCGGGTTAGATTCAGGATTAGCAGGTTTTTTTTTTTTTTTTTTTCTGCCGATCATGAGAATTTCTAACGACACTTTTCAAGACCAGTTGAAAAATTAGCGGAAAGCTCTAATTTAATTATCTCACTGCACAAGACGCCTTTGTATTTATTTATTTAAACTATTTTCCAACGTACAGTTCTTCCGTAAAAACCACCCCAGCGATGGTTAACTAATAGGCACGCTTTGCAAGTGAGTACAAATTAATACCATTAATACAAATTCAATACCGGTGCTATATAAGACGTCACGTTCACTGCAATCCGCTGGTTTCATGATATCCTTTTCCGAGTCTTCTAAGCTTCATTGTGTTTGATAACTCGAATGTCTACAAATACATATGTTCTTCCTATTTAACTTTCTGTATTTTCTGTTTTACCAGCCGCATCGCAATGTATCAGAAAAGCTGCAGAATAGGACACCATCAGCATATTTTAATGTTTGTTTCATTAAAAAAAAATAATGAAAATAAGAATAGCGCTCACCGCTACAACTGATACGGAGAATACGCATATAGAGGCACAAGCGGGCAGTGACGAGTTGTGATTTGTGACTGGTGTTAGCATTTGTTGATTCGGCGATGACCACGAACAGAAGGAGGGGGAAGGGAAGACGATTCTCCCTAACGTTGGTCGCTTCCATTTTGCGAACAGAATTTCTTGATGCAAAAAAGATGGCTCATATATATACTCGAACATACACAGAGATCACAAACGTCTGTATAGAGCAATTACTATCAGCGCCATTTGGTCAGACACAGCTAGTACTCGAACTCATCTTGGGTGCCTTCGTCTTGCTGCAGCGCGGTGAAATTTCAATTCAATCCTATTTTTTTTTCCGTCCATTTCTTCTTCGCATCCTATCCTATTCCCATCTTCTTTCCCCGATCGTCGTGCGATATCAAGCAAACCTCGTTTCTCCTAACTTCATTTTTGTGACTGTATGGGTGTGCGTGCCTACGTGCGTCTGTGTGTGTAATGTGTGACGTTTATGTGTACACTTTTTGCGTTAAAGATGCCTGTTGTATATTGAGAGGTTTATATGAGTTTGTCTGGTCGATTGAGTAGGAACGGCGGCAGCGACGCTATCCAATAAGATCGCGCGTATGGTCGTCGTCTAGTCGGCTTTTTTTCAACTTCAACCGCGGCGGCAACGGTTGCGGCTGCTGAGTCAGGCCACCGCTCGCCGTCCCCTCTGCTGCTGCCCGCGACGACGGCCGGCCAGCCAGCCAGCCAGCCAGCCAGCGCGTCACGTTTACAAATTTATCAGCCGTTAATTCATTCATTCACAATCATTGAACGGTGGGAGGGAGACAGGCAAGGGCAGGGTCGAAACGGATGGAGACGAAAGGCCCAGCGACGCCGTCCTGGTATTCGTTTTGGTATATGTTTTGCTCCCTGTCAGGTGGCGTAGAGGTAGAAGGCAACATCACAGGCATCATTTTGCCTGCATTCTGCTAAATTATTTGAAAAGCCGACAAAATCAATATGATTTCGCGAGTAGCGCCACGACAAGCAAAACTGACAGGTCAATGGTGAAAAATAAATAAGTCAAAGTGAAATCTCCATAGAAATTATTTTGTTTTTGTTTTTTTTTTTTTATTGCAAACAACTGCTGTTTTTCATCCAGTAGAAAAGCAAATAGCTCCTTCTTTTCAGTTGAATTACTAATGGGTCTAAGCTAAAATGAAGGTAACAAACGTTCTGTAGCTGCTTCAGCTTCTGTTGCGACTATTGCAGTAGACGATTGTACTGTATGTCCGAGGCAATATTCCCGGTGTGTACGTACGCGTGTGTTGTCTAGCGTACGAGTCGTAGTAGAATTGAAATGGCGTCAGGCGTTCCTAACGGGCCATATTGACGCGTCGATTGTCTCGATACTCGTCTGCTATACGCGTGTAGGAACATTGCAGATGATACTCTAGTCGAAAGCTGAATAGTCTTCAGATGCTGCCAGGGAAGATATAACGAATATTAATTACATATTTTAAAATATGCAGATCGCCGTTAGGTAACATATAGGGAAAAAAAAAAAAGAAAAAAAAAAAGGGAAGCCTCGAAAACCCAAATTTTCAAGGGAACTGAAACTGTCTATTTATCATATTATGTGTACATGCTCGGAAAAGAAGGCCTTTGTCTAGTTTCCATATGGCACAAAAGCCGCCTTTTTATTTAACTTCCGGTACAAAAAATATCGTGGCTGAAATACCACCAGACTTTCAGAAGTCGGGTGTCATTTGACCGGAGTAGGACCTTCGCGGGTTTCGTAGGGACACGTTGATGATTCTTTAATCGATTGAACACCCTATAGAAAAATGGTGAACCTAAATTGCCTGTATGTATAGAAGCGCATCGGCCCGCCTTTTACTGGTTCGAATACGAGCTATCGACGAATTACACCAGCAAAACCCAGCGCTTGGCTTTCCCACATTTGTAATTAACCCATGAGCGTACATTTCTTCTCGACTTGTTATTGGATTAGTTTTAGAATCGAGCATTACTACAACGCGCCCCTGTCTATTGGGGCAATTCTTCCTTTCCAGTAAAGAAGCAAAAAGCGGTTCGACGCGCGCACCCGCGCAAACTTAAGGACTCCACGGTCACTTTTGTAGTTGATTTTGGTCAACAGTTTATTATCACGGCACCCAAACGATTTCTAAACACTGCCGATAACCTCACGATAGTGCAGACAATAAAAAGCCGAAAAAAAAATAATCCTTATACTTACCGGTGAGGCATTTGTTATCCAGTGCAGTTTTTTGCCTATAGGCTGCCTTCTGCATTTCAGCTTTGTCACGCTTCGGACGAGCTATTGAGGCTGCACCTGTCGTAAGAGCTTGTCTTCCGGACACCTTAATGATGAACGAAGTTTCCTGTCTGATCACACCCCGTTAAAGGGATCGCTGATCATCATTAGGAACACCGAGCGAGTCGTGCACGACGAGAACTATGCTGGGCCCTTCATCACGAGTCACATCGCATACGCGCTCAAGCATCGAAATGCTTCGATCCACCTAATACTACACGTTTCAGAGTACACATAGATTTTTGCTCTGAAATTACTCTGAAAGCATCTGGTTAGCATGCAGCGTTCGGATAGACTATCTCCATACTCACCGATTTTCATCGATACATTCAATGGATTTAACAGCATCAGGAAACAGCTTGAAAGATAACGATTTTAAATGCTTAAGCATAGGAGTTATTGATATTATGGAGGATAAACGATTATGACGATCATCATTATCGTTGTCGTTATCGCTAGCAGCACCCACTGATAAGGGAATTCACGCTTCGAATCACTCGTGTGGCTGCTATCCTGATCGATTACCGATTCATGTTGAAATGTTTTGGCTGGTGGGAAGACTTCTGTCTAAAATTGTACATATCAGTAGATAATTTGTTGTGGATTCTACAAGACGATAAGCTATTCATAATGAACTGGCCGGTCAGTGTTGTATGGTGACGGTGAGACTATATTATGACTCTTCGTTGTCGAAGTTAGATTTAATTACTGCTACATATTGTTCGAAAGCTTGAAATAGCAGATTATTGAAGTTAGGAAAAACTAAAAATTGAACACAAGACAAACAACAAGTACTACATTTTAATCGCACGAAATAGATCTGGCAGTAGGTAACCGGGTATAATTGACTTTAGGTGTATGATGGGTACACAATATGGACGTTCCATTGAGCAGTGGCACCTATTCTATTTTCAAAGAATTAAAATGATTTCCTTTTAGGATTGCTGAAAACGAAAGGGCCCCACAATACCCTTAATAACGAGGCCGAAAAAGGACAAAACTTGAAATTGGACGGCTACAAGGGCGAGCACCTCATGGCGTTACTGGTAGTAAAGTCTGAAAATGCTTCAGAGCCCGAGTTGTAATTGATACAGCTTAGGTGAGCTGAAAAACTGTTTTTATTAGGGAACGGTAACATAACATCGTGACGTTTCATATACAGGTCCTAAATGCGGCAAGAACCTAATATGGTTTGGTTATTCTTTTGCTAAGATCTAATTTAGGGGAACCGATACCCGCTTCAATTCGGAATTAACTAACTAGCTAACCTAAACCCCCAAAATAATAATTTTTTTTTTCTACGAAACATGGAGGTTACTAATGGGTTTAAAATATGCTTTTAGGCTGTGAAAGAAATCTCGCTTTTATAAAATTTATGGTAGCAGTATACATTACAGTATATTTAAATCGTTTTCTACGGGGCGCCTCACATTTACCTAGGCTTGCGCGCCCCATCATACCTTAGTTAGCTGAAGTCTTGGATCAAATCTACGAATCATATGAAAAAATATCGCATTCGTTTGTTGCCTACGAGTTCTTATGACGCCGTTTTACGTGATCATCCCTATTTTTTTCGTCAGCTTTATGATTATCCGTTCATCGACAAGCAGCGAATAGTACTGTGCCCTCACCGGCATGAATACCGTTGTCTTCACCCCCATTGCGAGCTTCCCTTTGCTTTACAATTTTTTGTCTTTCCGTCTGCTCACTCTTTCTGGTCTGCTAAAATCTGTCTTTCTATTCGTCCGGACGCTTTCGTCATCTACAACAAAGACCCTAACCCGCTTCTCGTCTCCCGCCTTCCCATGCGTTTGCTGCCTCCATCAGCTATTGACATCTGAGATTTGCGACCCCTTTGCAACGGCGACTGTAGTCATGGGCCCTAGAATGATGTTTTTTGCTATCGATTGAGTCCCCGCACGTGGGGCGTCTGAAGCGGGATAGCAGACAACCATCGAAGTGCTGCTACTACTGCTATTGCTACATACAGACCGCCGACTGCTGTTGCAGTAGAAGTGCCTCCTCCTGTTTCCCTGACTCGTTCTTATCCTCTGTTATCTCTTTGCTGGTGTTGCTTTTTAACCCACACTGACGGTGACCTCTTTAGCGGCCATTTTTCAACGGAGATTTCCCTTTTCGACTTTGAACAATCCGCCGCCCTGATAGCGTTGTTATTCTTTGAGTTTGGCTGTCTTGCGCCCGCTGCGTTGTTTCTACATTCAGGCGACCGCTAATCGTCGTATTTGTCTTGTTTCATATCATTTTGTCGATGGTCCACTCATTCAGGTAATGGCAGAGCAAGGTGAGACCGGAGTCACTTTGGCCCCAACAATGCCGCAACAACCTCCCTCTTCTTCTTCTTCTTCTTCTTCTTCTTCTTATTAATAAGATTTAAGATACTCCGTTAGTTAGAATCATTACATTATTATTATATTACGCAGATCCGAATTAGCTGATAGTGTCATCACCGGACCCACCACGTACACCTGTCTATGAGTTATATGCTAAAACCTCTAAATATATATGTATATATGGCGAAACGCAAGCGGGCGGGCGGGCGGACGGACGGACAGCTGCAGCACGCCGACTACTCCGTTAATCGATATCAACTGACTGATGGACTCTACCGGAGCTATCAGCCTCTTTGCGTAACCGATAGTTTGGTAAAGCAAATATATTGAATCTACTGGAAATACGGCTTCCTAATAGCTACGCCGATGGGAAAGAGGAGCAGAATAGATATTCGTTCATTCAAATTTTATTGCTCGTGACACGGGTTAGTAACTGTAGTAGCTTCTTCCGTTTTGAATCCTTCTTGAGGATAGAAAAGTTGCTATAACGACATTACTTTTGGGTCCTTACCGAAAAACTAGACAGTCCTTTATTGGGTCCGCTTGGTAAATACTCAGAACATAGAGGTGAGGAACGAGTCAGCGTCAGGGAAGGGGTACGTTTCATATGACATCCCTTTCTGAAAACAAAACAATCTATCTGTTAAGGAATAAGGACCAAACAGTATGTCTTGATGTGTAGTAATGATCATGTGCACCGACCAAGTAGGCGATCTTAACGTAGCCTTCACGCACGTTTCCTAGTCCTTGCCTCTGTCAAGTGCTCAGCGTTAACACTACGAACATTACACAAGGCGGATAATTTAGTCGAGGAATGCTGATGCCCTCGTCAATGATATTATAATCACCACCGTTTTAAAATACTATAATAAATAATGCTGTGCCACTATTTCGCTCGATAGTAACTAGGGCAAAAATTTCCTACCTCTATTAGGTCGTTTCCATATTTCGGCATACCATACACCAGTCGTCGGTTAAGGTTACCAAGTGGAAGCTGTAATGCATACGGTCATTGCCGCTTCGTGTACGACTGGTGCGTAAGACTAGACCTGTCAAGGATGTTGTTGGAAATATGTGCAGTGCTAAGGTTCGATTTGCTTTCTCATAGCTCAAACGCGATCGTGCTAGATTCTAGCTGCACAACAACACATAATAACCGTAACAATTTATGCCTCGTTCGGTAATTCAGCTGGAACGGAGAGAGGGGTGGGGGCAGCCGATGGGACACAGTTGTCGGCAGGCCATGTGTTGCTTGCTTTGAACGTATAGCAACGTTGTTTGAATCGACAGAGAACTTAGAACGTTCTACTTGAATTGGCGTGGAGGTCCAATAGACTCAAAATTGTCCAATACGACCGTTAGCCACTGAAGAAACATGCTTATCGGTGCTGACAACAACGAAAACTACTCGGGCTATGCAATGCTGGAAGACTATTAAATCTAGCCGTGTATCTAACAGGCAACCAATAATGGAGACGACATCCAATAGTCATGCTTTACGTGCCTCAAAAGTGTACGCGCTTAAGCATTTGGTAGATTATGAGAGAAATGGTGATCAAGGATCATGAAGAACGAAGCGATACGTTTGCTTTATTATCGCTTTGACGTAAGTGCGGTCAAGGTACGTACGCTATATTATGTTGCCCGAAACTGATGAGTATCGGCTAAGTATAAATCAAGCGTATCGAAGATCCCAACCGATCCGCAATAATCATACGTGTAGCAATATGCCATTTTTATGTTGTAGTTATTATTGCCAGGATAACCTGTTCGCGTCCAATAGCAGCGGCGAAATTATACATAAGGCGTTTATAGTGGCACAGTTCTGTATGCAGTTTCTATTCTTTTTGGTGATCCGGATTAGAGATGGAAGGATTTCTCTTTGTACTTTGAAAGGTCTACGGTATGCTATTAGTTGGAGCGTTACTTTCTAACTTGCGTCAGGAACATAGTGCAAATTTTAGACGAATTCTTTAAGTTTGCCACTTGCTGGACGTATATATTTTCGGATTACTAATCAAACGAGAACGTTAGTCGACATGGTCAGAATGAACAAGAAAACAGCTAAAATCGTGTTTAATCCAAATGTTTTTGATACCATCTAGACCACCGAAGGCACAATCTGAAAAAAGACATCGCGAAATGAAGACGCAGCGCTTCGTGCGTGCGTAAGGACAGGCACCCACTGTGTAATGCTGAGGATTTGATGATAAAATGTATAGCTTTTCATTATCTGTAGCGATGTATGTTTTCGTAGCATTTCGAACAGTGACAAAAGCAAGACGTAATACGGACTGTGCCTCCTTAAAATTGATGTTCGCCATCTATTTTGCGTGCAATACCGTTGTTCTTGAATCCCCTCACCCCCCGCCCCCCAACAACCGCCGATAGTTGGGTCTCTTTACACAAACTTTGCAAGCATTCATAGGCAGCTGCTTCGAAAGTCGAAGACATAGGGGCGTTGGTGGTGACTGGCCTCCTTCGACTGGCAATTTTCGATCGTCACCATCGTACGTAGCGTGATCAGGGGCAGTAGCAACAGACAAAACATTATAATCATGTATTAAATTATCAATTAAATAAATGTTACGCGCTCGAGATCGGCTGACGATTGCCACGCTGTGATACTGCTGAATAGCTGCTCCTCGCGGTTTATTTCGTTGGCAGCTGCTCCTTTCGGTCAATTTTCATGAATCAGATTTTTGAAAAGCACCAAAATAACAACATTCTGTCTCGTACATATTAAATTAGTGTCGAATACATTCAAAGGCGATCGCCAGGACCGCATTGAGAGATAGAATAGAATAAAACTGTTCTATCGGGGATTACCTCATCGAAAGACTGTGGTTGAATATTATGGATGGCCTTATGTTACGTTACAAGAAAAGAGCGCGATGATCATTAGAACAGTGAGCCAAAACGCTGATTCGAAATGACTCAATCGAAAAGGGCAGAATTACTATTGAGCTACGAGACAAACGTAAACGTTGCGACGGAATCGATTGTCTCGTGTGTACTTCAACTACGACAGGCAGCAGAAGACGAAACGGTTATAGCTTTGTGAGCGTGCACAAGAGAGACTTACTTTTTGGGTAGAATAAATCAAACGTGCTTACAGACCAGCGAGCATGACGTAGCTCCTCGCAAATTCGCTACATACGTACGTTCAAGCGTGGCGAGAAAGCAACAATACACAACTGCCAGTATCCTGCATGTATACACATATGTATAGAGGCAAGCAGGCTAATTATCGATCTGGCCATATAACCCTCGCCCGAATCGCGAGTAAAACGGACTCCGACACCGGAAGTGAACTAAGTAACTGGGTTACCAACTAATCAATTTCATTCATCGATCTTCTACGCCTACGATCGTTTCTGTTCCTTTATCTTCTTGCATCCTTGACGCAGAACACCCGCTTGTCATCGTCATCTCTATAATACTATAGCAAGAAACAATATGCTAGAACATTTGTATTTTCTTTACTGATGGAGTATTTACGTGTGAGGTGTTGTACCTCTGACGGATTCAGAGCAACAGTGTATATGGGTACTAGAATTAAATTAATTAAACTGTTGCTGCCGAACTTACAAGGTACTTCATGACTAAAACCCGTACTCAGTTAATGCGGCCTGAAACGACTTAGAACGTCCGACCCTCAAGTCTCTCTGTGCAAAGCCGTGTGCACATTCGACCTCATAGCCATGCAACCTCCACTTATATAAATCTATATATACACGCCCCCCTGGCTTTTCTCCCATCCTCTCCCTACCATGGATAAACGTTTCCGCGAGCAAGATCCCTATCTGATAGTTAGTATATTCTTGTCTGGTATATTTCGGTCTTGGGTGATACTCTTATCGTCGTTTTAGTCGTTATTAGAATGAAGCTTGTCATTTGTAGACAGAATCAGCAAAAAAATAATGCTGGTTTCGCCACTGTATGGCTGAGCGCTACGATACTATTTCAGTGATATTGCCTGAACTCCCGGGGGCATGACCTCTGGCGCCCCCGGTGGTTGCGCGAAACCCTTGGCTCTGAGACATAGGAAATCTTTCTAGACCCCCTCCAGGTGGCGCTACGTTCTGTACTGCGTGTTTGAAACGAACCATTTCTGTATCATCCTCATGAAAGATGCTCCTGCTGCCACTTTTACTTCGAAGCTGAAAATCTTCACTTAAACGAGCGGAGAGTGTATGGCCTATTGTACAGCGCTAAATAAACAGAATCTTGTAGCGTGTATGATATATTGTTGTTCCGTCTGATTATTTGCAATTAGACCAGCGTCAATTGAGTCCCGTGGTGCCACACTGACAAAAATATCATGAAGATTCAGAGAGAGAAGATCATGTTTATATATGAATGGTTGTTGCACGCAAATTAGAAAACAGCAATTATTCTATGATGATGGCAACGATTGTGATGACACTGGCAGGACCTCAGTTGATCTGTGTATCCTTTTGGATTGAGGTTATCGATTGATTATCTTTCCATTAATTACTAGAGTTCGAGAACAGCAATAAGGTAATGGATCTCAGCCACGTTTTTGTTTGTACCTTGGTAGAGAGAAGAAAAGAAAAGGCATGAGCGAATGTGTGGGCTCGTTGATAGCGCCATCTTGCCATGTATGTACGCGCTAGTGTCATGTGAGTTACGCTCAAAGCTTAAGCTTGTATTATTAGTCCTGTTTGTCTCGCGTATTATTGCTTCCAATCGAAAGCGAGGCAATAATTTAAAAAAAATAACTAGCTTCTTTATAAATGCATATAATATCAAGCGTATAAACTGGGGGGGAACGTTGAAGGGTTCAGCCTATGTCAAATATTTCGTATAACTGCCGTAGTGCGTCCCAAGACGATTTGTTTAGTTTCCGATAAAAAAAAAAAAAAACACGACCGAGTTAAAGATTCAAGTAAGTTACCATGGATACAAACGGATTTACAGCTATCGCAAGAAAGTAGTGTGTCGGGTTAGCCTTTGCTACTTTCAAGTTTTTAACTGAATCTTTTAACGTTGCAAAATTAACTAGAGTCCATATGCACACAGTCTAGATAATAAAATATAATGAACGCAGTCTAGAGTATTTACTGAATAAGACTTCTGCTCCAATCGAACTTGCGAATTCTCTAAAAAAATTGCCGCCATTACTATTGATGAATTTGGCAATAATTTGGAACTTCGAACTGTTCGCCACATTGATTTATACGGTAGTCAAATACAGACGATGCAAACGTTGCTTTCAGTGATCGTACGCATCTACATACTGCTAGCATAGCTAACGTTTTCATTTATCTAAGCGGTTTTACGCTTCGTATATGTACCTATACCTACTAATATCTTTCTACCTGTAAATAGAAACTGTTTTTTAAAAAAATTCTATTTTTAACATGCGCCTTTTAGATGCAAAGCTCGATTAGGCCATTCGGCCTTAATTATTTGTTAGAATAAAGCTGTTGGTTATATCAGCCAAAAACGTCGTACGGCATATGTCACGAAATAGAACGATTGGACATGTTCGATAGACAGCGTCTGTATGAAATGCGTTTCGGTGTTTGAGCTTCATAGAAAATTATTCCTGCGCTCTTGTTGTATCAAGAATGGCTACGAACCCTTTCCTTCATTTACAACGGCAAATCTTATTAATGTTTTCGCTCGATGCTGTGCAATCTCCCGATAGGTGACGCTGCTGCAAAGTAATTAAGGTTGCTTACTATTAACTTTTTGGTAAATTAACGACAAATCGAAAAACTTAACATCAGGAACGATTACATATACATAAAATATACGTACGCTGTATGATCTAATTTCCTATTTTTAAATTCCATATTTAATTCATGTGGTTCTAGGCTCGTTCTTCTTTGCATACGTTAGTAGCGTGTAAAAACAATGGCAAGTCTGGATGAAACTTCTTTTATTATCAACATGTCGTATTATAATTATAATAATAATGAGCTTAGCAGTCTACTTCGCTCCAACCTCCCTAAAATCATTTGGTAACATGGTAGGTTGATCGTTTCACCGACCCAGTTTAAGCATCTCCGATTTGAGCCTCAAGCGAAGCTCATCCAAGCAACTGCTAGAATTCCTGCAACTTTGACAGTAGGTCATTGACTATTTTACGTATGTCTCGAGTATCGAACTAAGCTCGAAAACACCTGTCGGCCATCCCAATGTTGTGTGTTCTATTTCATAGCTCTTTTCACACATGACACTGTGTCTCTTCCTTAATGACCTCCTTGAGGCTTTGATGTCCGGTCGGCGGCTTTTTCTGGGCTTCTCCATGTCATTTGTCCCGCCCAAGTCCTTGTTTCGTCAGCGGTCCTTTTTGCTTCTATAAAAAATCAGCGCTCGCAAAAGGATCACTAACGGTGTTCTTGATTCCCATTCGGCTTTATTTTTTGGTCTTGCTCACTTCGTGTCATGTAGCTATCTGGGGGGTTGTCCCTTGTCTCCATCGTCGTCGTTCGTTTGTCGGTTCCGTTGTGGCAAGAGCTTTCACCAAGTTTTGCTCCGCCTCCTCGAGTCTATTCTATCCAGTATGACAATGGTGATTGTAGTTGTAGTGCCCCGCGCCACGACCGTCGATGCCCTACCAGTGGTGGTGCCGCTGCCGCTCTCGTTGCCATTGCCACCCCTGTGTGCCCCTGCCTCTTCCATTAGGAGTAGCAGCAGCCCTTGGTTGAAGACCAAAAGGAAACGCTGCGTTAATGATGGCCAGCCATAGTATTAGTGGCCCTATAGTTTCTATGTTTCCCTCGATGTTGGTCGGTTGCTCCCGGCGTAGCCCCTCCTTCGCCCCCGCATGCTTGCGCGCGGCGGCAGCGCTGCTGGGCATCCTGGCTATCAGCCGCCGACAGTACCCCACTCAACCAAATTCAAACCTCTTCCCTTTCCTAGGAGCCCTCCCTTTCCACTGCATCCGCTCCGACGGAGGGAGTGCTGCACAGCACAGCAGCAGCATATCTCAACGAGGCAGCTGCCATAAGACCTGACTACCTGCCCGCCGTGCAGCCGCTAGCCAAATCCAATGTGGCTTTCTGCTAACTGCCCTGCCAGCAGCAGCACTATGGTTTCGTATGTTGCACTATGAGTTTGCCGCAGTTTTCCTACCCTATACTACTGCTCTCTCACCAGCCCGACACCAATATTTGGCCGTCATCACCCTTTCCCTCGTTTGCTTCTCGGTTCGCTGGGACACACACACGCGCAAATCGTCACAGATAGAGAGCAGGGGGGGGAGGGGGGCACAGCACCATCCACGCAGGCACGCACGCACGCGTGTACACACACACACACACACACACACACACGCACGTAGATAGACAGACAGATGCGCACATACATACACACACTAACCCGTCAACGGCCACTCATCTCTGCACTACAGAGCCGACACCGTTGGTCGGACGGCCGACGTCCGGGCGAACAGCAGCAGGCAAGCGACGTTTTTCCTGAACAATGCATACGCCGAAGCCCCGCCCCCCTTTGTTGGGTGGGCGGTGCCTCCTTTCCTATCGCTGCAGCAGCGACCCCTGGCGGTCGTCGAACGGAGCGGCCCGATGCGCGACTCGACTGAGCTAGAAGAGCAGACCCGCGCTGACCGGACTATCGCCGTCGCTGTGTGACGTCGTCGCCGACAGAAGAGTTTTTGACAGAGCTGCCGGCTCGCCGCCGACAATTGCGCTTTCTTAAATCTACTAATCGGGAAGCTACGATCGCTGTTCTTTGTTACCTCGTCAAACGTAACCAACAAAACACCGGCGGTTTTTGCAAGCAAACCTCTTTGACTAACGGGCTCTCTGCTCAAGCTTCGCAGACGTGTTCCGAGACAACCGTGTTTGTCGTCCGCATCATCGCGGTAGCTGCCGCGTTAGTGGATGCGTGCTTAACACACAAAAATAACGTAGTCATATATATATATATATATATATATATATATATATATAGCGCACCGTGGCTGGCTACCTATGATCTGCGCGCCGGGCATCTGTCTGTCTGTTTGCCTCTCTCTCCGTCACTTCTGCTGTTGCTTCGAACGTCGACGGAAGGTGAAGAAGAAGGAAGATCGCCTAGCTGCCTACATTCGCCAGCAGCGTACGCTGAAGGAAGCAAACGATCACCAGCGAGCGCAACAATCAGATTAAGGCATTATAGATCGCTGCCAGCATTAACGGTAACAGCAAGAACACGGGCTGGCAGTGGTAGTGGTGACACGCAGAGAAACTTGTGCGAGTGATGCGTCATTAGTGAGGTTTGTCGATTTGTGCGTAATGTAAGAAGAGTGGGTGTGCAGTGTCGATTACAATATCAGCATAGAATATTTGTCGTGACTGGCCAGGTTGAAAAACATAAGAGAAAGACGTTGAAGGTATCGACGGAACTGAAACGTTCAGGGGGGCCTTCGCTGTATTCTACGGCGTAACGGCAGCTACTCTGCTCTGTTAGCATAGTGCGGTTACGGTGTGAAACACTCGTAGTGTTCATTAACGAATCGTTATACACGACGTTTCACTTTCGCGGATGATTTGTGCAAAGGACGAAATCTCCTGCTAGAAGAGGCAACGTACTGCCCACTACTATACACCCTAATAATCACTGCAACTAGCTAGACACTTATTACTGAGACCTAGGTGAGATTAAGAGTAAGTGAGACGTGTGAAATATTGTATGAGCGTGAACGCTTGTTGTAGTTCTACCTGTTCACATTGGTCGTGCATAGTGGTGCCTCTAAAACAGTCTATGGCAGTGTAAGCGTGAGTATCTACTATACGAACGTCTTATTGTTTATTAGTGCACATCGTCCTGTTCAGGTTCCGCAAATACATACATACATACATACATCTCAACGTTCGAAACGAGAAAAAACATTTCGTGTAGACACAACACGCTGCTTTCTTCAGGTAATTCGAAGCGCGCTCTCTCTCTCTCTCTCTCTATGCCCCTTTGATATTGCTTGCTATTAGTGAATCTCACGCCCCCGCTCCATAGCGGTGAAGCAGTAGTAGACTCTGGCATGATAGATACAAGTAGATTGTCATTAGGGAGCTGACTGAAGTAATACTTTTTCGCTCTCAGAGTGTCGTTTTACTGAACGGCCATCGTTCGACTGACGACGGTTTGTCCCTAGCCGCGGGTGATTTGATCATGTGGCCCAGTAGTCACCGTCCGCTGTCGTCGTGAGCCGCAATTTATTTGAAATTCGTAACCCGGGATTTTTTTAATTGTGCTTGCTGACGCTGTCGAAATACGCTCGCGCGGTTGGTCGGCTCAGTGTTTTTATCTCTTAGTAAATGTGTAGGGTTTTGGCGCTCCCCTAACGATTGTAAACCTGTTAAGTTATTACTACGGCAATGAGCTTGCTTAGATTTGATCAAGAAATGGTGAAATCTTTCTCACAGTTTGTGTGCTTGTCAGGCTAAAAGGTCGAGTGACCTTACACTATTGATGCTGCTATTAAATGGCATTTATCTAGAAGCAGCGATTATGCCGTAATTACCATCCGGTGCTCGGGTGAGATGCGAGGGCGGTTAGCAAAGGACATTAGAGTCCTGCTCTTTGTCCAACGAGCACATAGCAGCTACGCTTACCAATGCGCTACATTTAGATATCTCTCACAAGGGAGTTCTTCTTTACTTCGTACAAAGATTCGATTTTTTTAGTAGCTTCATCGAGTGCTGTAACCGAGCATGCGCCAATCTTTCTGAATTAACAAGACGGCGTCCGAAAAATAGGCTTCGATGTTAAGGGCATTCTCTCCATACTGCTGTCGACAGCAACAAAAAGGATTTTGTGTTCTATTTTTGTTTTTTGTTTCTTCGAAACGCTACATACAGCTGGCTGAATTCTTTACATGGGCATCCGGTATGAATAGCCCGTTCAATCAGCGGTGATTTAGTAGACAATTACGACTGGGGATCAATCAAAATTATCGATGTAACGATATAACAGCTACTTCTTTGCTCCCTTGGATGAGCGGATGGAAACGATTTAAAGTAACGTCACATTGGTCTCCTGTGCTGCCTGTTACGCCTCTCGTAGCAAACAAGCTAACGCCGAAATATAATAGATACAACTGCGGTAGGACGTTGATAAACCCATGTACGTATTACTTACACTGATGGTCCCGATACAAGTGCGTAATCAAGCATTATACTTCTCACTACATAATATTTCTGCTGTCGTTGTCTTTATAAATATAGTCCGACGATGCTTATATTACGTAATATTATATACCGTGTGTCATCTCTTTGCGCTTTACTATCGCTGCTTTATCATAACTGTTTCGCGATGACGGCTGGTTTCGTATCGGTGGCTGTTTTTCCTCGACTTCAGCTTCGATTGAGCCTGAATAAACCTGTGCCCTCACATTCAACGAGGGACTACTGTGCCAGCATTGTAATAGCTCGAAGACAGACGCTATTAACTACTGTTTTCTGCACGATTATTATTTCCAGCATCGGTGTCATACCGTAAGAAGTAGGACAAATAGCGGCCAAATATTGGCAGTGAAGCTGTCGTTGAGTCGACTTATCGACATCTGTCTATAGACAAAACAGCCATAGAGGTAGATGTATACGCATTGACAAGGATGCGAACTAACCATATCGAGGTGGCGACAGCTGGCTCATACCTGCGTCGGCGGACCGGCGTCATAAATTCGTCGTCGCCAAATGTCGACCACTGTATAATCCACTTGTTTTTCGGTTTACCTGTGATTTTGCCTCATGATATGGCCTACTGGATTGTTACTACGGTTCCTGATCCTGTTAATTTCTGCTAGATGCTTGAAGCAGAGAAATTTCGATCGATGCGATTTCGGTTAAGATCGATTCGAAGCGATCGGAACCCGATTGAGCAGCATCCTATGAACAGATCCGAATCAGATTTGTAGGAAAGTGACTAGGGTGACGATACTACCCACCGGCGAAGGGGAGTGGCGGGGCGGACGTGAATATGAGGGAAAGGCGAAACAACCATACGCATTCTTTGTTCCTATGATTGTGCTCAAAAATAAGCTGCGAGACATATGAAGCTTTGGGGCTTCTTAGGAATACCCTGAAAGACACTACATAGCTCAGTTTTATGCGAAAATTGTTCTATGCTCTATGGATCAACTACAGGAAAGTGCCAACGCGTTTAGCAATGAACTTTGCGCCTGAACGGCCTGCGTTCGGTCGCATCTAGTAACGAATATATCTGTCAATGGATATAATTAGCAGATTATAAAGTGTTCGTCGAAGTCGCCATCAACCCTTTGACCTACTCCCAAAGCCTTCGGCTTTACAACGACGCAATCCAAACTGCGCCCACGTTGAGCTTATTGCAAGCTGCTCTAATTTTCCGTACGTTTTTTTGAAATAAATAGATTACAAAAACGAATGATAAAAAAAATGCAAATCACATTGATGATTATGAAACCATCTAAGTAGGCTAAACGAAATTGTGTAGCCAGCCGTAGCAGCGGAATGAACCCTTCGAAACGTTAGGGTGTTTAATCCCACCCTGTTTCTACTATGCCGTGGATTCATAACGACTCAGCAGTCTTTGGGACATCGATGGCAAATATATTTTAGGTACCGTTTTTTAAATTTTCCATTGGCGGCTGAGCGGTCGTCGTTGCATTGCCCAGATTCCGAATGGTCACTAACTTACATCGATGTCTCGATGGCACAGATTGAGTCGTATATATATATATTTTTGCGTCATTCGGCACTTATATGAACCGCCCATTGAACTTTGGCATATGGCGAATACCCGTCTTGTATGTATAACAAATATAGCTAGGCAATACTAGTTTTGTTAAGGCTAAGTAGTCGGCGCCATTAAATGTATTGTGTATCCTTTACTATTTGAAAAGAGGAGACAAGCGATCATTCAGGCCGAAGGCTACTGCCATTTATAACTTAACCTGTTTCGTCCCGTCCTCGGCAGATGATTCAGCTGTTTTCTATAACAAACGCTGTATTTGTTCATTGTTTAGTTCTTCTAGAGTACAATCATGTCATAGCTCAGACACCGATACGAGAGCAAGCGATTAAGCTATGGGCAGGGAAATCTGGATATCGTCCGTTAACACTAAGTTGTATCATTTTCACACAGAAATGCGAATTTGTCTAAGACAATGCTTGAACCCTAAACGTTTACCGAGGAAAAACGTTTCGTAACGACTTGTAACCTACGGCTATTCGCGTCTGTTATGCGATATTGGACGGACGGACGGACCTGCATGCATATATTATAAACTGATACTGTTTATCTTCTTATGGAGATGTGTTTTGTTTCAAAAATGCCGAAAAACTATTTTTCTAGCACTAGGTGGGTAACCGCAGAAGGTTGGCTTGGGTAGGCGGTATCGTCCCGCGACGTATTGTTCCGTTCGGGTGTCTTTCCATTTTTTTGACAATCGATAATTCAAATGTGCCTAGGTTAGTCCTGGAAACGAACGGGCCCTATTGTGCTGTGATAGCATCTGTTCACTACATCGTGTAACGATTCCGTAATATAAACGCTATTGTTTCATCAGTACTCGATGTTATTTAGGAGACGATTGCATAAAATGCCACGTAAACAACGAAGGAAACAACTGTTCCGCTCTCTGTGTCGAACGTTTTATTTCACCCACATGGATATTTGCTGGACGTAGTCCGACAAGCGATTTTACTAACTCTTTGTCTTTGTCTGCTGCCGAAATACCCGGGCGGGATACTCAGACGAACAAGTTTCTGTATGAGTATTATTCAACTCTTTGCCGGCTAGATAATTCATCAGTCGCTTGGTTCGTTAGGCGTTACTTCGGACGGCTGATTTCCAGCGTCAAAAGGAGCTTGCCTACGCGCCGATTCGATCACGTGTCTCTAAGTTTAGCAAGGGATGCACGTCACCCGTTGCGTTGTCTCTGAACCTGTATAATCGATCTATTAGTCCCATGGAATTTCCTCGTCTCTACCGCTCAAATATAATTGAAAGCTCCTCTTATCAGATGTAAAGGCGACGTATACCTAGCTCCATGTTGCCCCATTTGTTCCGTGCGCCCTATAAGAAGATTCCCCCGCGCTCTTTTATTCCACACCCGACCATCCACTACTAGTACGCATATATATACACACGCACACGGATATGTTTAGTCAGCGAGCAGTCGAGTTCTTTGACCAAAAAGGTGAGACGACTTGTTACTTCTGTAACTAACGGCTGCTACTTCCAGTTGCCAGTTACTACCCAGCATCTGCTACTGCTAGCACGTACGAGTCAGTGTCTTCTAGCGAACGAATTGATCACGAGAGAGCCGAATTGTCCCGTAAACAATCCTGCATTTACTTGTACATGTGTTGTTCGATGCGGTCTCGAAGTGCTGTGTCCATGCGCGCTCTAGTTCGGAGCCGTCTCCGTTCTCTCGCACATCTAGCCACTGTTTCTCTCTCTCTCTCTCTCTCTCTCTCTCTCTCTCTCTCTCTCTCTCTCGAGCCCCCGTCCCATGCGTTTCTCCCTCGAGAAAAATCGTTCAATAAGAACCCAACAGACAAGCCAAGTAAACTGTGGTTGAACAAAGCAATCCCAAGTTTCACGACGGCGGTCGCTTAGCACGATCATAGCATTCCCTCTTTCTCTTAAGCCATTCGTTTGTTTCGCCTCTTTAGCTAGCTGTCTGTGGCGGCGGCGGCGGCGGCGGCGACGGCGACGGCGGCGACGGCGACGGCCCTATTTTCGTGTCGTCAATGGTGACTGGGTCTGTTAGTGATATTAGTTCATTATTTGCTGACGCTTTGTTATGCAACACCACCTTGATTCCTTTTTCTAGCTACGACCAGCAGCGTGTGGACCCGTCTGTCCGCGTGGGTGTAAATGGAGCGATGTATATTGGCCTGATCGTTAGTGCTTGCCTGGGTAGTTCGAGTTCAAGGTGTACAATCTTATCGAATTGAAATCAAGTACTATAGGGCCACCCGAAAGAGGAAACGGGTCGAGAGGCAGACAGCGTAGTTCTGTCCGGGTGCGATTACTGCCTGTTTCCATGTGTAGATCTAGAAGCAGTGGACGCCACAAACCACCTTGCCTCACTTCTAGTTTCATATGTCAACACTCAGCTAGCTCTACCGCTGAGTCTGGAGGTTCATATACATTATACACATATATACGTATATATATATATATATATGTATTGCAAAGGCACGTTTACCGCTGGGCGCACGGAATGATCTTGAGATGCTAGATGACTTGCGTGTGAACGACTGTGAAAAAGAATGGCAGTACTTTTTTTTTTGTACACTTATCAATTGGTTGGTTTCGAATTTTGGAACGAGAACTTGTAACTGTAAAAGCGGCTAGCAAACTTAGCGAATAAACCAAGCTGTTTGGCTGGCCGTACGTGTATGTACACGCACGTGCATGTTAATTTTCTCAACGACGTCTGCCATACTTATCTACGATTTTGTTCTTTAATGGCATTCTAAATTTTTGTCTTCTTGGCTTCATCAACACTGCGGATGGCTTGCTTAAAGACTTTTGATAAAAGGATTTTAAACGATGGACGAAGGACAAGCAGTGGCCGACTAGTTATCTACCGATACATTCCAGTGAATGTGATTAACCCTTCGTGTCGAACCCCTCATGTTCAGTTTTTTCCGCGTCGTTACTACAAATGCCGCAGCTGAAGGCTAATATTTATTAGTACAATGTCTGCGCCGGCGAAGTTAGTGCTATCCACGTCCACTAGATCTGAGGCACAGCTTAAACAGGAACCTGATCTGGAAACTGTCAGTTGAAATAGCCTATAGCTAAATAGTGTCTTGCCGAATTTCGCCAAGTTACTTCGGAGAGCGCGGTTAGTGCGGAAGGGAGAAAAAGGCAAACGATAAAACATGGAGAAAAGGTCCGGAGATGAGTAAGTGAGGCCTTCGACACAGCCGCACGCAGACCACCGCCGCATGACCAATGTCATACTCTGCTGGACCGTTCCGCCGTATCGAGGTAGTTAGCCATGCGTTATTATTATGATGATAGCTGGCGAGTCGTTATAATCGACGTAAAGTACGTGTCGGCGGCAGCGCGTCGGCGGGGAACCGTGAATTTTCCTCAGAGTGATGAGAGAGCATCAACGAGGTGAAGTAGAGGGGTCAATTGCATCCGATTAGTTACCCGCCGGAGCCGACGTTGCAGATTGCTTGTGGGCCTTTTGGCTGTGTACGAGCTGCACGGATCGAATCTCTTGTTAAAGTTGTTGTTATTGTTGTTGCTTCTATCGGTTTGAAGCAATTGAGCTTAGACTGGTGTTGCTGCCGTTGTTGTTGCTAAGAGCCGCACAAGATTACAGCAAATTATTTTATTGTTGTTGTTAATAATATCTCACGCTGACTTTTTGTACACGCCGATGGCGAAGTACAGTCTAATCTAATAATAATCATGATGATAATAACAGCAACAATGATAATGATCACGGTGGTTGCTTTTACGGTGGCCGCCGCTGAACCCGAACGATAGACGCGCGCAGGCGATGGATAGAAAAGATCAGTTTATAAAGCGTACAACAGAACAGAAAAAGCCGAATGAACAAGGAAGAGCAGCTCTAATGAAGCTAAGTGGGAAAGAAAAAGGAATCGAGGAAGGCGGAAAGATGAACCAACGAAAGATGGTAACAACGAATGACAATGAACTCACACCGGTCTTTTGTTTTTAGTGAGAAGAACAAACGGACTAAGTAACATAGACACGACGAAGGTGTCGATCGCTTCTGCGATAGACAACAATGCCAACAACGGAAAAATAACAGTAATAGTATTAGCAATAATGCGAGAACACGGCCAAACGATAAAGGCTGTTTTTACGCAGACAAAAAAAACCAGCTGACTGGTCTTAGCAACGTATGATGGCCGTCCGATGGCTTTTTGTTCGTTTACGCTCCCCACTAGGTCTAGGACTCCCTCCTTACGACACCCTTCGGTCGGCCTATTCCATCGGTCTCATCGCTGGTGCCGTATGTATTATGCATCACTACCGTAGTATTCCCGCTTTATTTTAGCGATGAGTGAAAAGCCTTATGAGGTGTGAAAAGTCGTTTTCTTTTTTTATCTTTTCTCGAGACGAGAGAAAACGGCCACAGGGGAAATAGAAGGAAGGGTAATGCATAAAAGAAATTGACTAAGTGTGCCTTGTTTGTCTTCATGGGGTCAAAGTCGCAAACTGCTTTATCAATGTGAACTATCTAAAGTACATGATTTAGCCCTTCTATGTTTCGAGTTGTACGGCCGACATCGACGTTAAGCGTAGCCCATTACGTGCCTCTGATATTAGCAGGCAAATGCGTTACCCGCTAAATTATCACGGGGGCGACTACCTGATCAAATCTTATTACGTTTTAGGACCTGCTGTACACTGCTCTACACTGTGCTTCAGTGCAAAAAAATGAAGCTGAACAAAAACGCTCCCAGGTTTAACTTTATATAACTTCGAAAAGATCGTGGTGATGTTTCGAATTCGCCTGGATATAGTATCAGCGGGACGTCCAGTTGGACAACAGAGAAGAGATGGTTAGCTGATATAGTACATCGAATTGGATAGTAGCAGTCGTACTGCTTGTACAGGTAGAGGTGGCACTCCTTAGCTCTATCTAAGTAAGGACCCCCTCGTTTGTACACAAGAAGAGGGTAACTAGGAGTGGGTTGGGGGAACGAAAGAGTTAGGCTGTGGCCAGTTAGGCCGAAGAATACAGACAGAGAGAACGAGAGGGTTAGAAAACCGCAACGGTGTTTCTTTCTTGGGGGGAACTCGAACTAACGCCAGTGGTAACTTGTGATGGCCGATTGCAGGCACTTATTTTGTATACTTGAGGTTTTAGGCCTGAGGTTGTGCTCCCTAGGGAGATGAGATGCACTTGCCGTGTTCGATATACCATAAACGAAGAAATCCTGTTTGCTAGACGCGGTCAACTTCTTACACTTAGGCCAACTGCGCGAGACGGCATAAATGCATCTGTAGTCTGCAGTTTGCCACACAAGAGAAAAGCAATTTAGAACATGCTGACCGAAATTAATAAATAGGTAAGGTGTGTTTCTAAATTTTTTAGATTCGATCGAAAGTAACGTACACAGTATCAATATTTATAATAAGTTAATTTTCTTGTTTAACTTGGTTTCAGATGGACTAGTTTTATAGCAAGTCTTCTGTAATGTTACTAACACAGCTTTAAGAATTTGTTTGATGAGGTGTTGCGTTCCTTCCCCTAAACTTACGTGTTATAGCGATAATATGTTGCACTCTTTTTTAAAAATGTTGATAAACAGTAATTTTTCTAGTTCGATAGATATTATATTCGAAATAATTCGGATCTCCGGCAAATGTGACAGAAAGGGGGCGCCGCGACACTTGTCAACCTACATGTGCATGGTGCATCCGTCCTAGTGAGCCGTTCCCAATGCAATGTAACGAGCAGTTCATCCAACGTATATGCGTAGTTCTGTCACCTTTTTAACTTCGTTTTGCCTTATGTTCGAATCTGTCGTAAAAGCGCGTGTTTTTCTGTCCTAAATCAATGATCTGTTACGTGCAGATGATCTATTTTGTTCCGAATACATCCCTACGAGATGTCCATTGGTGTCCTGCTACTGCCGCGTTGTTTGGCCATACCATGTGATAAAGATAGGAGCCGCATTGAGAAGTACGTTATGTGCGGTGCTGGGCAACCGGTGGTGCAAATACTATCGCTGCTCCTGCCACGAAGCTGATCACTTGGCTGGTAAGACGCGGACGGAAGCCTCGTTTCGAGGTTCTCTCCGTGGTAACGACAAAGCTGCAATCATAGTTGTCGTCTACCAAATACGATGATGATGCCATCAATTGTCAGGGTGGCTGCTGGTGTTATGGCGGTAATGGTGATACTGCTGCTGCTGCTGCTGCTCGCATGTTCGGCCGTCCGTCCCGTCCTCCCTCTGGCGGAACAATGGGCAGCATGATTCATTAAAAATCACTTCGACTGACTCACCTGATAAAAATGGTGAGAGAAGCTAGAGACGACAGAAACGAATGAGAAAACTAAGAAAATCGAGAATGAAAAGCAGACGAGCTTCTAAAGGAACACAAAAGTGACACACATTGTGACTGACTGAAGAGGGAGACTGACGCAAGGGTTTAAGACGGCAAACAGCATACAGATACGCATATGCATATGCGCAAGGCTAAGGCGATTGGGCCATGATATAAGTAACACAGCAGACTATTTTAGGGAACCATTGCCGACGTCACGACAATGGCCGTGGCTTTGCTATGCTAAAAAGTACTCATTAGACACTAAAGGACTTTGGCAGACGGCTGCGAATGTGGGGCCTGTAGCGGTTCTACTCTATCGCCTGTTGACGGCGTGACTAGCAAAGACTATGTATTATAGTTCGTAGGTGCAGCAGAAACAGCGCCAAATGTAATTGACAAGCTGCAAGACTACGACCTATGATGTAACAGATAGCAGAAAATGTAGAAGAAGAGGTCTCGTTTTTGCAGAAGTTAGCATTTGTCAATTACTCGAAAGCTGGGCAAGCTGGATCTGAAGCGTCCAGTAGTTATCATACGAGCACCTGCTGAGCCTTGCTCGTCGATCTCTTCCAGACCCTGTCCAACCTTGGCTCGAATCCGTTGTGTACACCGTGGAAAAACTTCAAGGTTTGTTTATTCAAGCGGCTACCACAAGAAGCATCACTTTACGCGAGTAATTATTGTCGAGTTGGTCTTAAAGGGTGATGAGAACTCCACTTGCCCAAAAGAAGCCTTTTCCGCTGCAGCCCGTTGGGTTACCGTTTGAGTTCAAAAATCCTTAGAAGATGCTGAAGAATCATATCAGTGTGATGATTTCGTCAATGACCTGGGGCGTCGCCGCCAGACCTCATGGCTCTTGCGAAGCTTGCTCCCGCGTCCACCGATAAATGTCTTAAGCCGAACCGTTACCAGGGTCAGCCGGAATGTGTAGCAGACTAAAACCGTGGCATTCCAGAGAGGATTAGGTATTTCCTTCGGTATCGATACATAAAAACGAATTGTCTAATAAATTAATGCATATAAGTACATGTACGTAATTTTCTAAGTTCGCACAAATTTTGCCGTATGCATTGTTGGCAGCATTTGACATAGTAACCCCTCTACTGTTATATGTTAGCCGTTCTGCAGGACATTACGAATGTTAGAATAGAGGCATATAGGCTTTTTACTCAGCTGCCACTCGCCTCATTCGAAACTAGCGTCCCATAAATGTGTCGTCGCCTAACAAGTGGCAATATCATCCCAATATGAAGACTCAACAGAGGGTGAAGCAGGGATTGACTAGGGCCATCAAAGATTCCAGGCTAATGCTTGCTCGCAGCAAAGTGAGTGGTCATAGTAGTCGCAGTCAGTTTGGGCAGTCGCCTACATAGACATCATCTTTGCGATTCACTCGTAGGCTCTCTTTCCCTTTGTAGTTGATATACGACGACGATGATGAGGAGGAGTCCTATCTCGCAGGAGCGGAGTCCGACCGTAAGAGAGTAAGCTCCTTGCTAGCAAACATTTTTATAACTCCGGCATTCTCTTTCCACTTTTATTTTCGCCCTCTCCTTACCGATTTCTCGCAGCCTCGGCCTCTCTCCGAATTATTCGCTCTGTTTCTTTGCCCAATTCTGCCGTGCAGCCCTGTTTCCATCCTCAAAGGCACCTTATCTACGTGTATGATATCCGCTGAGAACGACCTACCGGTACCGCTACCACTAGTCAGGGAGCATCACACAGGCGCGCAGTGAAGAGCGCGACCACCCGTCGCCGCAGAAGAACACTGAGGGGAACGACGACGGGGGGCGGAGGCGGGTGAACGAGGGAGCTAAGGCAACAGTATCACTTGCGATAGCAGGAGCACTAGTGATTGTACCGGTGCACCGCTATAGTAGCCCTAACCTATTGCGACACTATGCGCATGGAGGAATGGATGGCGGAAATACAGGGCGCCGAGATGGGAGGGTTATGTCATCGAATCATTGTGCCCTTACCACCCGGTCGCTAGCACCGGCTCACTGCCCGCGAGTCGTTCCAACAACTGACACCCCAACCTCCAGCGCGCAAAACTTATAGCTATGCCAGACGCCACTGTACTTCTATGTCTTCCCCTTCCCCGTGGACCTCATGTGTGCTGGTTTCCGAAAAGAAAGCCACTGTCGTTTGAACGCAACCACTCTTGTGTTTCAAATCGGGTCATTTGATCCAATGAGATTGTACACAGAATGACAGAGCCAAAGAGAGCCTGAAGAGTAAGGAGCCGTGTTGTTGTTGCCAGCAATGGCGGCAGAGGTGGCGCCAATGTCCGCGAACGACGATATCAAGGAGCGCAAAGAAGGACGTTCTCCTCACGACAGCGGACTCTGTGGAACAAGTACTATATTAGGGGATGGAGGCTAGACAGTCCCCGTAGACTTCCCTCTTTAGTGGCAAGCCAATGGGGTGCGAATAGCTGCTCTCTGCCTGCGTTCGCATCGGCTCTAGTTGTGCTCCGCGCGGTTAGATCTCAATGGATGTTCGTCTGTGTGACTGTATGTACGAGTATATACGACAAAGAAGGTATAGCTTTCGAGCTTCAGCGCCGGATTCAGTTTAGCTCTTCTCTTGTATGCGGTAATCAAAGTTGCTACTGCCGAAGCTGATGGTGATGCTAGTACAACCCTACATAGGGGTATGACATATGTTGCATATTTGTCCCCACGACCGACTACTATAACACTGTCGTTTCTCTCTTACTTTTGTCGCACGCAATCCCTCCAGGGTAGCGGCAGCAGAATACGACGGTGGCGGCTTCTTGGTTTCGCATTAGAGTGTTCATGCAAAAGTGTCCTTCACGTCCTTACGAGTACAAATATACACAAACATATATATATAGCCATGTCGAGTGTGGCGGAACCATATCAGTGTGGTAGTGTATACTTATTGCGTACACGAGTCTGTATAGCTCGAAGCGACGAGGCGTGGCTGTCACAGGTGGGGGAGAATACAAACCTCAGATCTTGAAGGGACCGGGGAGGGGGTCTTCAACTTCACCCTTCATTTCCCTCCGTCCATCTAAATCATACGGCCACGCCGGGGCGCCCATCAAACGCACAGATAGGTCGTGTTCTGCGATCCGTACATGCATATGCCGTATGTTAGTATAGTATCTCAGCCAGTTTCATGTGATGGTGACTGATTGTCTGTATTGGACTGCTTACTGCGGATACCTAAAGGCAAAAGTACAGATTGACACATTGCATGACCTCACCGTCCTATGCACATACGGCTAATTCATTCAAAAAATACTGTCCGTTTTTGTTTATTATTTTGTTATATAATTGGTGGCCAAGTGTTACACGGTTTTAAAAAGCTCGTTATCGTACTTATCGACTATATCAGAGATTTTATGCGAAATTTGTACTTCAAAGTAGACGCACTTTATTTCTGAATGCAATAGTCTCGATGTTTCCTAAAACAGAAACTTCGCTTAAAATTTTTGAGAGTATAAAATTGAGGAAAAATCTATTTTAGAAAAAAAGAAAACAGAAAAATCTATTGAAGAATTAACAAATAGCCAAAAATATAATTAGAAAAAAAAGAACAAGGAGTGAGGTATTATATAATTACGGACGAGGAAAATGCATAATGACCCAAAAAAAAACATACCTTTCCTTATCTTTCTCTTGTTAATGTAGGTTTTCTTCGATCTTCAGTATTTTTTATTTCGATTTTGATTCATTATCTCATATTGTTACGGATGCTTGTATCTTTTTTTTGAAATTTTGTGAAATGCCGAACCTGTTGCTCCTTGAATAAATTCAATTGTGAATTAATTTCAAATTGATCCGGATTTTCTATAGAATAGACAAAACGATAGCAACAAACTCTAGGGAACGTTTCTGCCCTATACAGGGCAGAAAAGTTTCTGCAACGGCTCAACAACGAACGAAAGACGGCAGTGTTTTGCGAGCTAGCAAATATACTGAGTACCTGTTGCAGAAAGCAGACAGCATAATGCCCTTGTGATAACCAATACCGAGCTGATCAAGCTGGTCTCAAACATATACCATGTGCACACATATATGCCTCTACTTGTATTTACTCGGAATATCTCGGAATGAAAGAAGAGACCCCTTATTGTCATTTGTTGTTTATCCTTTGGGCTACTGTTATTGTTGTCATCCTATTCGCAACTGAGCGGACAGGGTAGACTATGCGTGGGCGGTCGTGTGATGGTTGAAGTCAGCGAATTCTGGGAGGATCATCAGTGGATCCTCCCAGAATCGTCCTCGTAAGCTGTGATTAGCTCGTGCGTGCGTGCGTTTTAACCTATTTGTCTGCGTGCACTCAGTCACTGAGTTAGCCAGATCGCGGGCAGACTACAGCCAAAGAATACTCAGCTTTGTCTATGTTATTTCGATTAGTGGTGTCGCTCGTTGTCAACGCTCAGAGATGCTTTCCATTTCGAATTTTCGTGCTCTTACTAGTGCTCCGTTGCAATTGTTACAGTCTACCCAGCCGCACGTCGTTGATCAATGGATGTTGATCAACGGGAAAAGGCACGTATTCGCAATTGAAAACATTGTATATCTTATTGTACTGGTGACAATCATCGTGACCAGCGCCAGATTTCTGCCGACAAACGAATTTTTTTCGCGGATGATACAAAATATTGAGAACCAGCGCGTAAGGCAATCAGTCAAATCGATGAGATGGCCTAAATCAATAGTCTGCAATTGTCCCATGCTTTATTGGCGTGCATGCATGAGGCTACGGGCGCCCTTTCCTGAAGGAAACCGACAAGCGAAGTCAGGGGTGGAGAAGGCGGGGGTAGTCAATTATTCTCCTGCTGCTGTTAGAAACCCTGTTGTGGTTTTATTTGCCCGTCCGTTTATGCTAGTATATATTATGTGAGTGCGTAGGATCTGGCAGCCAACGCCGGGATCAACAGATATAACTAACGCTGGCTTCTGACGGCCACACCGGGGGAGCAAAGAAAGCAAAATGATTTTACCTTCCTTGCATAGCATTAAACGGAGCGCCGTATACACACACGCCAATGAAAACATAGGAATATGATAATATCTGTCGACATAACATGTCTGTCTCTCGGTAGTTAAATAAATCATCTGTTTTGCCCAATGTTTAATTGAAAAGCAGATTGGACGGTCGACTGAACAAGAAAAAATGCAAAGACCGAATACGTCTTATTGTATCGTCTTGTTATTGTCATTGGGTCTGGTGCTTGTTCAATGCTATTTCGAACGTCGCTTAAATACATATTTAATCCTGCATTGTCGTTACGTTATCTACGTAGCAAGTTGAGCCAACGCATCAACGACCTCACGGAATTAAATTAGGCTTTTCACTATGGCTGCTGCATTGTTCATCGAATTGACTACTCGTTCGTTCGGCTCTATTTTGGGCGCCGCTTTCTCGGCTGTGCTTCGATTCATGGCAACACCGGCAGTGTTGCCATTCATCGGCCGCTGCTACTCCTACCGCTGGAGAACCAAAAAGCGACGGGTGTTAAGGTTCATTATGTGGGCGCAACAGCGCGCCGGGACGCTGACATTGACGAGAACTGTCGTTAGATCAAGACAAGATACGAAAAAATTTCCCGTATTGCTTATTTTTGTTGAATACAGATATAGTTATAATATTGGCACCGCGTAAAAGCACGCTGATCATCATTGCCGCCGTTAGCGTACGCAAGACAGTAAAAAGTACTTGATATTGCTCAAATATAGCCTTCTGCATGCGCATTGGGTACGCCCACAGATCATCGTTGTGTCAGCACGACCAGCCTTGTTTCTGCGCAACCCTTGTCGTGCACCTTGACCTAAGCTGAGCTCTTCATGTACTCTATATCGTAGACTGCGCCGATTGTCGCTTTGGTTAACAACTTGTGGGCACTCGCGCGCCTCCATATTTCCACAGAGCAAAAAAGGAGCCCTGCCCCTTTCCCTGCTCTTCGATTCTGCACTGTTCGCTTTCTATGGGGCGTCCCGCTGTATGATAGAGGAACAGCGAGGAACGACATTTGCGTAAGTGCACTACCACGAAACGCTGATAGTCATCCACCCATAGACCTATCCAGATAGACAGACAGGCCCAGCGACAAGCAGAGAGGCGCACACATGTACACTCCGCTAGTAGGCAGATACATGGCATATCCTACCATCGCATAGCATCACAAGGTAGGAGTAGGAACAGTCATGTCGCACTGTGCACGCCGATATCGAACGATAAAGTCCGGGGCGGTATACCAGCTCAGTACACGTACATACTGCATATGGAGCCTTTGTTTAACGCGCACACCGAAACACTTCGTCACACGGCATGAACTGCAACAGGGCCGACTGGCAGACACAGGGATAACGTGAGTCCTCAAAGAGAATTTGATATCAGACACCCAAAATGCCTGCCTAAGTTTACCTCGCCAATTCGTCCTAACTGCCCCGTCTCCCCCTTCTTCGCTTTCTCTATCTCTCCAGAAGCAGCCTGAATCTGCCGATTTCGCTTGCATTCCACCTCTGTATCTTTCATCCGCGCTCCTCCATCCAAACGCGAACTTGCCAGTCAGTCAGCCACCTATTTACGAGCATGCCCGCACGCTGAACCTGAATTGGCTTTATTCTCCCCTGAGGACGCCCCTTATTCTCTCAGCCGGTTTACTGAGGGACGAAATCTTTGCGTTTTACCTGCAAACCTTTGAAGGTTGATGGGGTAAAGTGTAGCAGCTTAGAGGGCGCGCGGTACGAGTCTGTTCGACTATTCGCACATCTTTGTTTCGATTCCATCTATTCAGTATTAGTGCAGTATGCATTATATCGGAACAAAAGGATTAGACCGCATTGCCCCTTTTGGGCAGAAAAGCATGATATTAGGTATAATAAGTGATTGCTTCAGTGCGGAAGCAGTTTAGCCGTAAAGCGACAACAAATAAAAGAAATCCAAAGTTGCCCAAAGTGGTTTATTCATGCATACATTTATAGAGAACATATTCCTTTGACCGTAAGCGGAATATTTCATACAGTAAATCAGACGAAAATAGTCTATAAGGCATCTCGCTGATCGAAAACAAAAAGAGAAACTAACCGTTTCAGAGATTTGAATTAGACGAGTGTAAGGTCATTATGCTGGTAGCTGAAGCACATGTTACATACGGTGTTGGACCCTACTGCTCGATACTAGGACCACCTTCGTCACACTATTGTGTGTCTCGTATTTGTCCGTTGTGCGGCTTCGTCTCTAATTCAGACTTTCGGCCTAGACAAAAAAAAGGCAAGCACCACTTTGTAGTCTCTGAAAATTTACATCAACCTCTCCTGTCAGGGACGATTGTTCGATGTTGCTGCTCATGACCATTTTTTACCGCTTCCTTTTTGGGTTCCACAGTAGTTTATGCTTACAGACTACGCTTGGCAACGCATAGCTGGTTTAAGAATTTCTCAGCAAATGTAATTACATGGAAAATCGTTGCCAGCGTGATCTGTCCGTTCGACGTCGTAGCTTCTTTTGTTATCTTCGGACATCTAGGGTTAAGTTATCGTGGTCATCGAAACCATCCCGCCTTTGTGATAGTATCATTGCGATGCTTACCGTCGGCTGTTGCCATTGACATGCGCTACAACGTTGGGTCATAGTCTATTGTGGAGACCGTAGTTATGTGTAATGAATTGGCAACCCGGAAAGGCTTTACTTTGACGATAGCCTGTTAAAGAGGCGAACGTGCGCTGGCTTCCGAATGCTCTCCGCAAATGTGGCCTATCTCAAATAGTGCAACCGTGCTGGGCTTTTTTTAAGTCTATCTACATATCTACGCACATATATATATACTCGAGGTCATTGTTGGACGGTCTTTGCTTAGGGTAGTGTACAGGAGGCAGTCGCGTGAAGAGTTTGCGTGAAGAAACTGGGTTACCAGCATAGCTCGATGATCAACTTGGTTTCATTATACAGTTTTAAATGGCCCACAGTAAACCTGCTATAGTGCCTAACAATTTATGCAAGGTACCGGTATAATAATATAGGGAAAATAAGATTCCCCGTCTGTGACGACGTCACTCGTTTCATGTATATATATATACATACATGTATATATAAATATATATATCTATATATACTTGTATCTGTCAATATGGTCGTAGGTGCGATTGGAAGCGCATTTTGGTAAAAATTAATTCAGAGTGTGCACCTGCAACAGTTGCAAAAGTGAATAGGAGTTGTCAGGTCATTTTGAAACATCATTCGCAGTTCAGGCGCCCGCCACTCCGACTCAGAACGCAGCAAGCACTTTATTAGTACGTTCTACAGATGGGCAGTAAGCATGAAACCCTTGTTTTCGATAGATTGCTACTTATTGTACACGAAAATAGCTACATGTCATACCCATCGCTTACTAGAATGTCCGGGAAGTAACGCACTCTGCTACGGCGCGCGATTTGAATGTGTGTATCGTTCATCAGCTTTTCTTGACAAAAATATAGAAAAATGAGCCAGTAAACCAAAGACAACTATGGCAACGAAACTCTCTCTACTGGTTGGGTGCCCCGCGCGTTAAGTGATGGCCCTCTGATCTCACGTCTCTCTGAGGTTGGGGCAGATTTACTTAGGGTGAGCAGCTATGGGAGATCTCGTACTAATAATACTGCCGCCATCGAGCGACGGGTGGTTCTTTCTTTGGGGCGAGCTCTCTGTCTAATGATAAAGAACATACGTGTGTTCTTTAGCCAATTAGTATTTTGTGATGTCTACCAGCATCACTATGACGAGTACGACCAGCGCTGTCACCTCTTTCACAACCATTTTGTGTAATACGCGCTTGTCACTTGATATAAGCTCAGACAGTGTTATTTTCGGGCGGTGCTGTGTTTGATATAGTCGAGCTAGTACTACCCTGGTTGATATAGCAAACATATAGTTGAAAAACTATAGCTGTGTTTTAGGCCTCTCCCTCAAGTCATACCTTTTCTGCGCGATCCTTGTCAAATGTCTAGCCGAGACGCCAACGCTCTCCGTCTTCTTCGTCGGCAAGCGAATGAAGAAAAAGAGGAGAGCTTTCTTTGCTAGACGACGAACGTTTTGCCAACTGCTGTTCGTCATTCGGTTACTGGTTCTGTCGCTGGGGTTCCTCGAAGTGGGACACTGAAATAGACTTGACAGCCAATAGGACGAGCACTAGGTCCGCGTGCAGGTGTCCATATAGTGGACGGGCCAGTCTGGGCCCCATAATTTCGGTATTGGCCAGCCGGCGTTCGAAGACGGAGATGAGGACGGCAACCGAGTCGCCGAAACTTACAAGATAATGACTCACGTCAACGTGACACGATACGCGATCGGTTTGCCGTCCCATATACATCTGCTGAACTATTTTCCCAGGCTCGCTCGATTGCAGAACGTTTTCAGGTCGTCATCTCATTCGCTGAATGGTCAGTCTAAATAATCCAATCAATGTTTATCAATATTTGGTAACTTCGGTTACGGGATTGGTCGGAACAGGTACTCAAGGTAGTAGTTGTGGGGCAGTAACGGTAGGCGATAGGCACTTAGCAACAGACAAGACATTTAGACATTGTATGGAAATTGTGCAACTTACACATATGCAAATAGGAGAGAGCAAATGGTTTAACTTGAAAAATGTCCTGTTCGATATACATGTTTGCGATGACTTGGACAATAGGTATGACAGTTGTCGTCGTCCCAAATACTAATGCTACGACGATTTCTATTTATGTATAGAAGAAAGTACCCCGCAGTTGTTTGAGTATACGCCTCCTGGCCGCCTTACGGCTAGGATTGGCCCTCGAAACTGGCTGGCCTTATACTGTTGGCCGGTTCCTTCAAGAGGGCGCTACGACCATACGTCATTCTACCACACTTTTGGCTCTCCTGTGAATAATGCCGGCTACTTGAAGCGTTCCAAGGTCGGTCCTTAGCCGTAGCAGGCGCGCCTGTAAAATCCTTGTGCACGAACATAGACTGTGTATTTAAAAGTAGGCAATATGAACTAAAACGACCCCCTCAAGCTCAGTTTTCAAAGATTGTCACTCTGTCTCTGCTTCTGTATCAGCATGGTACAGAAGAAATATCAGAGGGGAAAAGAGACGATGGCGCTTCAACTGCTGGCTCATTACTCGGCGATTATTGCCACCATCGCCGACACCATCGTTATCGTTAGCCGTAGCGTGATCGCCATCGGAACCAGAGACAGCGGCACCAGCAATAATATCAGAAATGATCAGGGCCGTTCCGAACGGAGCCGGAAGCGTGAATTCGGTCGCGTGTAGCATAGCAGAATAAGCCTTTCTGCCTTGTATCCCTCCGGCCTAATACTACAACGCTATGGCGCTTGCGTGTATCTTGTTTCGAGAGGCTTGCGTCTGCCGCTGTCATTTCTTTTGTTTCGAAGGGACGTTGCCTCGTCATGATGATGTAATAGTCGCTGGATGAAGCTGGCGTAGAGTGGTGGCCACCTGTAACAAGTTGCAGCTATTTATCTGCTTGCGTACCCGAGTTACCTTTTGCCGAAGCTTCTTCTGCCGTTGCCACAAAACGAAAGTGAATTTGAGAAAATTAATCGACGCTTTGGTGCCGTCGCAGTACTTCGTTGGCGCACCAGGCTACTATTACTAGTACTCATATACATTAGGACTACATATATATAGTTCTGCTATTGACGGTGTTCCTATTCGTTGTCGTAATCGTTAAAGATGTCCCTACTTTTTTTTCTTTGTGATGATGATGACAGCACCAGTAGCAGCCGCCGCCGCCGCCGCCGCCGCCGCTGCTGCAGAAAATTGATTCAAAGCATGAAAAACAACGGGCGAAACCTGTATAAAAGGCAGCACCAATAACGATGCGGCCGCGGCTACGACGGCAACGCCAATACGCGCTACACACGACACGTCATAATAATAATCCAACAATAATGGTCATTGTTATTATGATTATTAGAGAAGGGGATCCTTTTTGACTAGCTGCTTTACTTGCAATAAACTTTGATCATCTGGTCCTAATGTCGAGCCGCCATTGCCTGGCGTCTATCACAGGGAATCCAATACCCGCTAAACGTCTTTAGGATCAAAAGAAGAACAGTTCACCGATGATAGAACAAAAACAGAGGAGGCGCAAACGAAAGCACAAATCGACAGACATAATGAACCATTGCAACGGCTGGTGCTACATCTGCGCCGACGGCACCATCCGCCCATGTCCCGATAGACCGATGAAAACCAACAAAAATTAGGACGCGGACCTGGTTATCTTATCGCATGTTAAAGGATTTTGATGACCGTGTCGATATTTGTTTGTTGGTTATTTATACGAACATTTTTCTCGTTGGAGTGTCACCATTGGAATGATTTCGTAATGTCTGTTTGAATTAAACGTGCTGTTTTATTCTGCCATATGGGTAAATTTGCAGTGGATTAAAGACGTGCTCACCCTATGGGCGCTAAGGCTTAAGATAACATGAACGTTTACTAGGGCAAAAGTTTCCCTCAACCGAAAAACAGACCCCAGAAAGTGCATGAAATACTGAAAATATAGGGGAAATATAATAGCAGTAGAGATATTATATTTCCCCTATATTTTCATATTCCCTATGTTAATGATGCAATTATTAGTCCATCATAAGCGCTAGACAAATACGTTAGTAGTCATTAGGGGTGGTGCCTTTCTAACAGACAAATCGGTCGTAGCCTGAACACCAAGGCCTATTGTTATTAGTATTACTATCATCGTTACAGATAGCATTATTGCAATATAAATCCCTATGGCCAGACAAACGCCATATTGAGTACGCTAATTTTCTTGCTAATTCTACTATGTACGTGTTGTTCCGCCAGCATGGAATAAACATCTAGCTTTTGCTTTTTTACACGATATGAGCGAGTCAATAAGCAATGTGAGCATATCAATGAGCTTCCCAAGTGTAGAAAATCCGACAGAGGCGTCTTTTTTGTTCGTTCACCCCCTCGCTCCCTCCCCCGCCCACTTTCGTCTGTGGAGAGGTCAGTTGAACGCAGTTCTATAGAGAACTGACGCAACAGAAACTTTTAATACGCATATAGGTCGATCCACGTACAATGGAAGCCAGCCAGCCAGCCAGCTAGCCAGCCATCAATGAGTAGTGTCGATCTGCTTCTTGAGTTTTTCTCAAACGCTAGTCTTCTATTCTATTTCGTCCATTATCTACTGCCCCATCTACCCGAAATTCGTATCATCAACGCCTTGTTGAGCGGCGGCGGCGGCGGAGGCAACGGCAGTAGCTACAAAAGAGAACATCGAGACAATTTTTCTTGCTTTCGTGGACGACAAACGCTAATCCTCCCTGGCCCGCGTATCGCCGCAGTGCCTAACATCGTCAATGGCAGGATTGTTACTGCTGCGGCCGTTGCTACAGCAGTATTTTTAATTAAATAAATTAGATCGAACACAGACAGATGGACAGAGAGGCACCAGAAATAATCGGAAAACGAGTATTGAAAGCGATGAGCGAACAGACGGAGCGGGAAGCGGAAAAGGAGCAGACATTTGACATCTTCTCGACCAACGCAATTATGACGTTACAGCAGTGGTTATCGAAGCAAAATATAAGTATATGTGAACAGATTATACAACATAGCTGAGCTCCACCTACTTACTGATCCCGGCGGTGCTCGTGAGGTGGAAGACAGCCGGCCGTCGTCGTCGTCGTCGTTGTGTTCCAAAGAGAGCGCGGCTCGTTATCGCAAGATCAAGCAACAGGGAGCCGACCGGCTGAAACGCACCACACAGCAGGCCTATAGCATGATGTTTGTCAAGGTCCTAACGTCTAGATGTCCTGTCGATCTTGCACACCACTGGTAGTGGCCGGCGCTGTCCAAACTGTGCAAATGTCGGCTTTTTCTGTCTTCGCGATCGAAACTCGTATGTGTTACATTTATGAGATAAACGGATTCAAGGATCGCGGTGACAACGGCGCCGCCGACGACACATTCCAGGCAAGCATGTAGTCAGCCGACGAGTCGATCGAGCAAAAAGAAAAGCGTAGCAGACAACGAGAAGATGATGAAAAGGTGCATCATTCCATTACGATAGTCGTTCTACAGCTGTCGATGGATGACCGTCGAAATGCTCCGTCAGGAAACGATATCAAATGGGTATAGGGTTGGCGTTATGAGGCGTTGTTGTTATAATATTACAGACATTTATAATAATGCATCTGCCTATAACAGTGGTGTGTTATACGGCAGTATGCAACAAGCAGTGGCAAATGTCGACCATGCGTGTCGGAAAGACGTACCGTCTACAAACGTTTCGGACGTCTGCGTCTAGCGTAAGCGTTCAAGCTGGAATGAACAAGTGACGCACTTATGTTAAAGCGTACATTTATGAAACATCTTTAGCCTAATCGGGAAAAAATAGGCCAAAAATATTGGTGCTCTGCTTTCCTGTTCCATCAATTAAGCACCACTGCAGTAGGTGTATGATACGATGCCTATATCTGATATGAAGATCTAATACGAACGAGTAACAGGCATGCGATAAGAATCACTATGATCGTTGTCACTGTTAGTTCTCAAGCTAACATTATTATCGCAGCTAATAATCTTAACGATCTTTTTATTTATTCATTTATCTATGCACAATATACCGTGAATCAGGTGACCCCGATCGGGTGTAGCTGCTACGTCAAGCATCAGTATCGGAACATACAATATCGCGTGACACCAATATCCGACTGTTATTATTTGCACGTATCACTAATCATACAATTGAATTTTTCTCTGTTTTTTTTTTTTGAGAATGGCATCGGAACTGGAACGAGCATTAGCTATTGTGTTTACACAGGACGAACTTATACCGAAATGGTGATCTTGCTTCAAATCGAGGTTCTATGCTGTTTCCTCGAACGAGGTTTCTAGGGGGGGGGGGGGGGGGAACCAGGAAGCCTTGAATAATATTTAGATTCAAAGCGCTAAAAAGCGTTCTTAGGATTACACCCAAAACTTATATAGAAAAAAAGAAAAGTTGCCATTAAACACTTATCTAAGGACAAAAGTTTTATGATAATGGCTTAGGTCCTGAATCGAGTAATTTAAAGCCCAGAATGATGGCCACGTTAAACAAATATGGCGGTCAGGAATGACACTTCCAGCGTATGCATTGTCGTCGTGCTTCTACTGCCTTCGAGCACGACGAGCGAATTGCGAGAACCGGCAGATAGCAGCAAGCGTACGCATCAAGTAGACTTAAAGCTCGTTTAGTTAAAGCGATGAATATGTTGTCCATGCGCTCAAAAGGCCGACGTTTTTGGCACACCATCAAAGCTTCTGCGGAAATACCTTAGAGCATATTATCATCACTGGTAGTAGTAGTCTTTTCAATATCATTCGATAGCGTCTATACTGACCACTAATGCTGATCACCTCTACTCCTGCAACTCCGGGGAAATACCACATACGTTCACACATCCATACATGTCTATATAGGGTAAGAAAACAGTTGAGCTAGTGGAGTCAATTTGGTTCCCTCCACAGAGATACTATATCGATATCGTATGTTTACCAAGTTGTTACGCTTTTGTTGTTCTCAATTGAGAGCCGCGGTTGAATCCCCACGGTCCTTCGAATATGGTTCCCATAGGCAGCAACATACTATTTACCGTCATTGATCACTCCCCTTTCTTCACTCCACCTGCCACCGAAGCCGTCACAACGACGCATCGAGCAGTTAACTTAGCTCTCGACGCGTCTGCTGACATGAGCGGCTCGCAGGTCGGAGGGATGGCTGCCCATTGAAGCAATGACCAATCATTCGCTCATTTTTCGGCCTTTAATGGATCTCGTCTCATACGACTCTATTGACAGTAGCGAAGAATACAAATTACTTGTTGTCTATCCAAGACGCAGCAACGTCCTGCTTAACAACCCGTTTATGGTCGGTCGATCGATCGGTAATTCAATGGGCAGTTTTCTCTATTTTTGTTGATGCATCGGTGACCGTTGGTTCCTGGTTGTGATGGCGGGGTGGTAAAAGATGGCCGATTGAGTTGTTCCCCAATTCCAACGAGAAGCGAAAAGGTAAACGCGTAGGAGTAGTTTTTACTACTCGCGGTAGTCGTCGTAGGAGTAGTAGTAGTAGTAAGTAAGTGATGTCCTCGATGAAGTGCTATTCTTTGGCTGCGGTTTATCGTCCGACGGTTTTGCCGCTGCTGGTGGAGCTCGCTAGTTCTTTTTCAGAACAGAACGCCGAATGGACAGCAAACGTGGCATGATGACTGCCAACCAGCAGCAGCAGCAGCATCATTATATACGAGTAGAACCCAAGATATACGCAAGAGCAGGAACGAACAAAAAAAACAATCCAAGAAAAAAGGAAAAGAAAGAACGAGAAGATGATCGCGTCACGAACTTGCTTTTTTCTATTGCTCGTGTCGTTGTTTCGCCCGCAGACGCTTCTGCTGCCGCGGATCGGCAAATAAAATCTGCGAAACACGACCCGAGCATTATTGAACGAATGGTCAACATTGAGCTTGATTTTGGGAGTTGAAAGTACATAGAATTTTGTATTTATAGGGTGGTCGATATTATTGGTAAACTGCCAATGGCGACTGTCCCCTTCGGAGGCAAAGGCGAAAAAGATCTGTGTTAACTCCGAACGTTGCCATTTCTTACTTTCATTCTTCCGAACTTCAACTGAAGTATTAATTTACCCTTTTGGTTTGTTGGGCTAATCGAGCAGTTTGCAAGTAAACATCGCGGATTATATTGGTTTTCAAATACCGTTTCTGGTTAACGGTAACGTGAGCACAGAGAACGACAACTGATCCCGTCAGCAGTGGTCCGAACGAGTATAGCAAGTGGTCTTGCTCTTCATAGTAACGTAGAAGTCTGTTACGGCTAGCCTTTTCTTAGCTCGGTTTAGCCAGGATAAAATCGCTCTAATCGTGAAAAAAAAACGTGGTTTTTTTGCGATGCGAACCAGCCCAGATGCAAAATTTGAGCAGTATCACCATCGATGAGGCAATATCGTGCCGTATATAAATGCATTTGGACCTTCCTTCTTTATTACAGAACTATTAGTATTAGATAAAATCGGATCCAAAGCCGGCTGGCGTAAGCGATCTCACGTTTATTGAAATGTAGAATTAAGTGACGTCTGCGTACAACAAACTTTGGCCAATGTTTGAAGAAGGCGATTGGCGGACACGATCGCAGCGCTACCGCTATAGCAGCAGTACAGTGGCTTGAAGCGCAGGTTTAGGACAAGAATAATACACGAGAAACACTGCACTTGCTGCTGCACTGATTGATTCGGCCTTCTGAGTATCTTCCATTATTGTAACTATAACACTATACTCAATATATATTTTCCTTCAATGGCGGCGACACCGCATACGACAGAGCAGAATGGAAAAAGTATCCCCGTTTGTCCCGTAAACTCCGCTCGAACACATGCAACTTGCTCTGTCCCAGACAAGATTGGTCTACAATGAAAACATCGCTTCCAGATGAAATATCGGCTGCGGATGGGACGATGGAAAAAAGGGGGAAAACGCATCAACTGAACGCCGTCGTAACGAGAGCTACCAGCGGATGTCAGGAACACGACGTTATTATCCAAGCGTCAAGCTGACTATAGCGTTTCGTTTCCGCGCTATCATAACAATCAAAAGCTCTCAGCGAGAACACGACGAAACGGGTTTCGTCCTACACTGGGTTCGAACGACGGATGCAAACTGATGGCATAGACGTCAGTATGACACCGCTCGTAAGAACTATGAAGCTGCGAAGAAGCAATCAGGAAAAAGAAGAAAGATCAGGATACGGTACATGAAAAGTTCCTGAACTGTCTCTGTGATCTCACTTCACGATTGCCCGCGTCATCCGCCGCGGTAATTGTCGCGAAACCTATTACCTAATAGAAAAAGTAATTTAAAACGCAGCGCGAGCACTGTGTGACCGTTAGAATCGACAGTAAGACCCACAATAACGCACCAAGAAACATATCATAGATCGGTCAGAACGTCTGCAATATTATTAGGCTTACGCAGAGAGTGGACCCGTTCAAAGGGTCATTTAGTATAAATCTGGAAGAAAAAACACGGCATCGAGATCACAAAGGAATCGAGACATATCGACACTGAATATCAGTGTGCAAGAGGATGTAGCACTTCTACGCTAATTTCTCGCCCGGATGACCATCGACAACAGAAAATCATCAGCTTAAAACTATTCAGCTAGACTAGAGACCAGGGAACGAAGGAAAGAGGGCAAAATAAATTGATTACATCAATTCGATACGGTTCTGCTGACAAAACGATTGCGCATAGACGATCAAGTAGTTAACACACCGGGATTGTCTACCTAAGATGCCTGTATATAACCCCATATAAAGCTGATATACCATACTGAAGCTGTCGTTGATATGAAGGTGACCATTGTGAAGAATGATTAAAATTGAACATACGCGGCCAGCACAAATGATAACAGTAACATAAACAATTACGTATAGTGTCGTGATAATAATTATCATAATAAGAATATATGCATGATTTTGTAGTCCTACATTTATCTTAAGGTTGCCATGTTCCCTAGAAGCTCGCAGCGGGGGGACATGGCTCCAAACGCGTGCCGGATATCGATATATTCGGTTTCACATTTATTGTATAACGGTTATAGTGATGGCGGTCGTGGCCGGGATGTATACGGTTGTGGCGAGCATTTCTTGCCCTTCTGTTATGACTCGAGAGAGAGAGAGCTGGTGCTCTGCTTTTCTGGTAAAAACAAAAATACGTTCGTTGTTTAGCTCTCCTATAATCAAAACACGTGCGAACGACGGCACCCATTGTGGCTGTCGACCTGCAAGGATGCCACTAACAAAAATGGGCGCCGATAGACACAAATAAAGCAGTATACCTTATAAATCCAACTGATGCCATTAGAAACAGTGTTGCCCAAAAGAGTCTGTATTACATAACAACTAAACTTATGTGTATGGTTTCGATTTAGACCCCCCAAATAGCAAGTGTATTGTATTTATTTAAATTACTGCACACGCGATGAAAATTACTGCTGGTTATTCTATAATAACTAACAGTGAAAATATTAGCTAACTACATATCTCCCGTCGACAGAAAAAGAAAGGGAGATGGAAATGCTAAACCCTCCGACCCGGATATACATGTGCGCGCCTGCTGTCCATAGACCTCAGGTAATGTTGCACCTCGTCCTCGTCTTCAATAGTCCCTCAACGGAAATGTCCTGTCTCATGAGTGGCACAAGGCGACGATAACGGTAACAACGGCAAGCGGCAGTACAACCACCAGAGTGCTAATGGCGCGTACCGCTTCAAGGATCATAATGAGGCCAAATTTGTGCTTTCAGCCGTCACCCAGAAGCTGGCGGAGCAGGCCACGAGGTGCTAAGTCGCAGCTATCCCTTCGTGGGATAACGCCCTGTTCCTTAGTACGGCCTGGATCACACATAATATAACTACCCTCTAGGTGGTACTCCGGCGGTTCCTGAACGATAGCTCAGTTCCTAGAGTGGGTGCCCAGCAGTTAAATACACTACTCGTGCCCGTATAAAAGCAAATGGAGAAATCAGTAAGGGGAGAGAGAAATCTGTCGAACGGGGTCAAAGTAAGAATTGACGGGGGTTACCTAAAAATGTGCAGTTGCTCTCTCGCTCGACCCCATTCTCGCTCTCTACATATGCGCATTACGACGATACATAGCGTGCCTGTCCCCTCTGGGCTTCCAAGGGCATATGTCGAAGTGGTGGCCGGTAACGGTCTCTAAAGGTCTTTTGGAATTTGGATTCTTCGAGAGACCAGGGTGCGCCTACTGACGCTCACGACGAGTATTGCTTGGCGTCGGCTCACTCAGCAGCACGTTGGGTCCGGTTCGTGGTGCTAAAGTCCTGTTCAGTTGCCCGGAGGCATCGGCAGGCAGTATTTTAGCTGATCTCTCGCAGATTTGGGTCGCATTTGGAATAGAAGACGGCAGGGCAGAAAGAGAGCAAGTGAATGTGCAAGAAATGATCTGCGAAGTTATAATGTCGCTGCAAAAATGGACCCTTCCACCAGTCTTTCGAATAGGCTGTCTCGCATACGTTAATCTGGACTGTGTTGGAGGGGCAAAAGCTAAGAGATTACCCATCCAGGCACCACACGCAGCTGTACTTGCCACTTCCCATAGCACTCTCGTTCCCTCATCTTTGCTCTTGATAAGGTATTGCGCATAGAATTTTCCCGACCATCAGCAGTGGTACATATGTTGCGGTATCCTGAATCGAATAGCCTATTGCTCGAGAATCGCCCAGCGAATAGATGTAGTCCTGTCTATTCTAGGGAATCCGCCGATCGACACTGGTCACGAGACAACTAGTCAGCTGTGGGATGCTTATGAAAGGAAGAGGGAGGCAAGGAGAGTCTATGTAAGCCTCGTGAGGGCCCGAGAGTAGTCCTATGCAGGTGTCAATGTTTATGGTGCTGGCTAATGTATACGATGGTACTTGGTGGAACTGCTGTTTTTCCTCGGGGCTCCTTGATTTTTGTGGAAACGGACTTTGGCCCACAAGTTTAAATCGGTCTTTTTTTTTGGCTTGCCCAAGAGAGCTAGTTGTTGACAGCGCTTGCCGAGCATTGAGGATTGTATGAACGGCGTCGCTGTGTGCTGCTCAGTGCCGACATCGTACCCACCGGGCTTGCCCTCTGGTCACAAAGCTCGCAAGTCGATTCTTCAGAGATATTTTTTGTTGTCTACTTACCGGCCATCAGAGGAAATAAATGCCGGCAATATTTGTCTTTATTTGCGGCTTCAAACAGCGGCCGATACGCCGGGGCCGTTTCGGCTGTGTTTGCGGTGTTGGCGGCCGCTGCTGCGGAATCAGCGACGATTTCCTTCTGACGTAGTGATTTCGATACTCGGTTTTGTTACCGCTGCTTATTTGAAGGTCTTCTGAGTTCCACTCGTCTTGTCTATAACAGCGATAGCGGGCGCGGAAACCGCGGCAGCAGCATGCAGTTCTTCAACGTCGCTTGATTTTTCTAATTCTCGTCCGTATCCTCTGTCTTCCCCCCGGGCCTTCGGTTTCTTTTTCTGCATGTTGGCTGTACATCGTATGCTCGCTCGCATCTTCCCGTTGGTCTCTCCTGTCTTTGAACATTTCCTTAGCTGCGGGCGCCAGCGTGCTTTCTATTTGCCTGCTGTCTATCTATGCGTCTACTGTCTTGCTCGTTTGACTGCTCGATGTTGCTGGTAAGTCTTCAGTTAGCAGTCTTCAGCGCGCGACACGAGTAGGGGTCACTTTGTTGACCCCAGTTCTCGGTCCTCCCTTTGTCCGGCATCCCACTGTGCGCTCTTTCAATCCACTGGTCGATCGCCGCAAGCAGACCGATAACAACGCTACCACCTCATTTCTGCCCGGCGGATGAGCAAAGACGACCCTGCCACGATGACAGCTGAAAATGGCGACACGCTGGTGAAACTGTTCACTCACATGATCCGCCACCCCCATCCCCCTGAGCCATCGATGCTATACTATTCAAAGCTCAGATGGTCAGCATTCCACTCTAGGCAACAACTCCAAGTTGCTGCTGCTGCTGCTGTCCAATTATCCCGTGGTTTGAGCGTACACTTCAGGGTCATTCGCCTTACGGCAGACGTAGTTCATATGGAGGAAAGAAGGGGTGCGGGCTGTGAATATCTTGAGGTACGTCGCAGAGGTGCACGGACGAGCTGTTTGTTTCCTGCACAGGCCGTTGATGAGTCCTCGACTGCGTGTGGCGTGCCCGTGTCTCCGTCTACTGCAGAAAAAACGACGAGATACGATTTCAGAGACTGCGAAGCTCTCTGGTCTCGTCGAAGTGATCAGTCTGCGGGTAGGGAGGTTCCACTCTCCGCGGGATACAATATCATCGTAATTGACAGTGCTTCATCAGGTCCACGAGAAACAATGATGCGCACTTCAGAAAGCTGATGCTTTAAAACAAGGCGAAATATTGCTATCATTGGGTGTATTCAGTACGTCTATATAGGGACACGACAAAAAAAAAAAGACTATTTTCTTGACCAACAATGGACTAACTACTCTAATTTGGGCAGGTTACAAAATAGAAGAACTTCCGTGGATGACAATGCGTCGTGAGTCACACTATTATATAACGCGTATTATAGACAAATAATGGACTAATGAAAACACCGAATCAACTTTTATACGTGTTACGTAAGATTAATAATCGGATGTTCCGTAACAGTTTTAAACCTTTGTGCATCTGTCTGGTAGTACTGAAGCCTTACTTTTTTTGTTCTGACCGTATTGCCATTACTATTACTGGTAATGTCGTAGGCTGATGAGCGCGGACTATGTCTGCCAATCAAGTATCGACGCTCCGCAATCATTCCTACATTTTAATAGGAAATCAGTATAAAGACTAAAACAAGCAAGAGGCAAAAAGCGCTACGGAAACACACTGAGGGCTTTATTAGTGCTGACCAAAAAATGACGACGACGACGACGACAAAAAAGCCATCCGTTGCTGCTAAAACAGTCATTCTATACACATAGCTAGTTAAAATTTTAGCCCAAAATTCAGCTTACCGTAGGGCTAACGTCTATAGATGATGAGGGTTCGGCTGTGGTCGCGGGCGCCGGGTAATATTAAATCGATGCTACTAGTTCTATTTCATACGATGTACATGATTCTTTCAGATCATAGATACCTTGTTTTGTTGCATTCATTTATATACATATACATACACGTTATTGACAGTCGCTCGGTTTGTTTTTCATCAAACGCTGCGCACGAGCGATAACCGGTTCCAAGATTCATCCCCTGATGGTGATGACAGGTCCTAGTTGATGGTGTGTTTTTGACGTAATATCATACACGTACCGATGGAAAAGTGCTAAGGTTTATATGATCATAAGCACGTGATTGTACATAAGCCTTGTGCAGGAAACGCTCAGTTGATGTCCTGAGTCTCACACGGAGGAAGAGAGCTTGAAATCGGAATCTGAAATATTCTTCCTTCGGATGGTACGTAAAAATACTCCCCAGTTTTACTAAAAAAAAGTTGATAACGTTATTTGTTTCAGAAAAAAAGAAGGAAGGTCACACTGGACATTATCTCGACTGGCAGACTGTATGCGCCGGGCATCACTGTAGCTTCAAGTCGCGCGAAGGGTCATGAAAATAGTCGGCACACGATGTGATGCCCATTGCCGTTGATGACGATGAGATATCAGATCCGCATTTCTGGTTGGTATATTCTGTTCGTTGTGTGCCGATTGTAATAGAGCAAAGTTCCAATAAAGACAGCATTGTAAGAGATAGATAGAAAAATGGCCGACTTTCCTGGCGTTTTTTCTGTCCTAATTATCGCGAACCCTCGTTAGCAGGGGGTTCGGGTGTTTCAGCTCTTGCTAAATGAAAAAAGCTGAATAATCGGTTGTCGGGAGACTTGCTACTTATAGTTTATGCCTGCCTTCTTCGACAAAATACGAGCGGCTCCGCCGCTGTGTGCTGTAGCACAGTCAAAATGTCGTGCTCTGTATGTGTACTGTTTGTGTAATATAAAATGAAACAATAACGTGCTTGAATTCTTTTTCGTATTTTGTCTAACAGACCCCGACGAAGCCTATAGGGCCTGGCAGATGACTACACGAATTAAACCTGTTGTCATAGTGATCGATAGTTAACCAGTCAGCAATTAGGTAATTAGGAGAATGGCGTTAAAGAGGAACATCGTTTGTGTGTGAGTGTTTACAAGGCCTGAAAAGAGGGCTATCAGATCAGATCAGTTCACCTATCTTTTTGTCAATTGAGAGTGCTTACAGCGGCACCGATTCATAGCGGAACGCTTCCCTCGTGTAACTTTGCCTGATTGCACACAACAGCAACATCAAAAATTACGGTCACATTAACAACAAGTACCAGCTGGGCCGCTATCCGTTCAGCCGTCCATAATTGACAGGCTGCTAAAGTGTCCACGTCGACAATGTGATATTGCTTACATCGCTGTGGTATACTATACAAGACTGTTCAATGCGAGGCAGTTTGCTTTTCTCTTTCCCCCCCCCCTCTCTCTCTGTTTCTCCCTCTTTCTCTCTCTCTCTATCTCTATCTCTTGGCGTCAATCATTCTTGAGTAACGTAGTTCACGCTAGATACATAAAGAGAGAAAGAAAGCGAACGACTGGAAGCAAAAAATAACCAAACAAGTTATAGCAGAAGTAACAGTATGTACAGCTTTTATATATTTTGCATAGCATCGGTAAGCACACATGGTAAGTTGGCTGCTACAACAACAACAGCAGTAGCAACAAAAACAACAACGGTTTGCTTTCGCGGCGTTCACTCCCATGGATCGACTGCGGTCCATACGGCGGCGATGATGATTATGCTGAATCACCAGTGCAGCTTGCGACACGCACACTCGGTCAGCCCTATAGATAAAAAAAAAAAAAACATTTAACATTATACTTAGTAATCAGGCATCCAATATTTATCTTAAACTGACTTGACGTCGTCTGTAGTGATACGGCTTTTATTGACTGGTGGCAATGGACAGGTCGGAAGAAGAACATGCCCGGTGCAGATTGGTCTTCGCTTTATCCAAAGAACATCTTCTTTTTTAGTTTATATATTTGATGCAACTAAATGCAGATACGTACCGTCCGTCCTATTTTTCTCAGCGTATAAGGCTCTTCCAATTTCACCAAATGCAAATCATGGTTTTTTTTAGACGTAGATCTGGTTCGTCTGTGTGTCTTCTCGACTTAAACGTCTTTCCTGGAGTTCCCTGTGTTTTTCTTTGCTTCATACTGGCCTAGAGACAATTACGTGTCATTAACCATGACAATTCTGTGTGAGAACCTGTCACTATGGCTGTGTTTTTGTTGGCACTTGACAAGACGCCTAAGAGATTATGAGAAACTGTGTTTACTGACGCCTTTTCCGTTTTTAGCTTTGAAAACACCCGGATTTCTGATTTTTGACACAATCGTATAGATTCGGTAAGGTCGAGTAAATCGGTTCGCGATTGATCTTAGCGGACAAGTGTTGCCACAGTTCGTTTACCAGTCATCATCGTCCAAAGCCGATTTGGGATGATTCCTTCAAAGGTGATTTGGGACATAGGCCTTGAGGGCCGACTGGAGCAGGGCGCACCTCCGAAGTCATCTCTGAATGATGTAGCAAACCGTATTCGAGCAGTCCTCTCAGGTGTAGAATTATACATTAATTCAGAGGTCGTTCATTAACTATCTAACCGAATCATTCCGACTGAAATCTTCTAAAAGATTAGGCGTACATTCATTTAAGCAGAGAAGTTGATCCAGTGGCCTTTTGGAAAATTATTTTCTATGAGATTCAGTCAAGTATTTTAAAGGCATCGTCCAGTTTGTATAACAATATAGACATGTAACACAAACTATAGCAGGTGAATAAGTTACTCCGGATTTAAACGCGCTACTGTTCGTGTAAATAACTTCAATTTGGCCCAGCTGCATGATGGACGTCACGTACAAGTGGGGTCCGCTGGATGTGAACGCCACCTTGTCCTCTACATTTGAAGTGCTGCAATTTAAAATTCAGCGTATGTATTACCTGAACTTACTCTGACCCTTTGGGATAATCTTTGCCTAGCAGGCAGAGCATTGATCTCACGCCCATCTTTGAAGGCATACGACGAACATAAAACAGGGCAATAAGCGTATGGTGGTATCTGCTGTACCATGTAAAGCATTATGCCCTTATGATCTCTATATGCGATTTGTGGCTTCTGAAACAGCAGCAATGGCAGGCTGAAGCTGCTGTAGGATATTTGCGATCGCACAGTCTCTGTCCCGAAAGAAGGAGCGGAGAAAGACGGCAAAGGGCAAGCGTCCAAATAGCTCGGTTTGGACCGTGCTTCCTACAAACCGTCTGAGTGAGTGAAGATATTTTGACTTATCTCTGTGCTCTGCCCCGCTTTTCAATCTCAGACTTCCTTCATTCTTTGCCACAAAAAAAACTAGTTTACACGCTTAGGTGAACACTTGCAAGGTCTTTGCATGCGTGCCTACTAATCGCATGCACATCCTACAAAACTATACACTACACCAAAATATATGTACTTTATATATATATATATATATAGGCATGTATATAAAACTTGTGTTCTAAATGATATGCATCAGCGACACACCACAGGAACAACTTTTGTCTCGGTAGCAACAATTTTATATATATATATATATATACATGCGAAATGAATATATATATATATTCACTTGCGTAATACAAACATTTTAAGTGTATTTAGGAGTCGTCTCCATGTCATACTGGATCAATTGCGCAGACGAGCTCTCCACCATATTGCAGAACGTAAAAACTTTGCGAAACTCCTGGGATTGACAGCTGCGTAGCACATGTATAAATATCGCAAGTCCTTACGTAAAGTGGACTTACGTACTCAACTGGAAGCCGTGATAACGACATCTCGTCGTATGGTGCTGTTTTTTGGGGGCTGATCTCTAACATTGATACTTATTGTTTGTCGATGTTGAAAAAGGAAATTGGTCTGACCTACGTATGTGTTCCCTAGTTCGCACCTCACGGTGGCACCTACCGTTATTGTTAAGTTGTGATTGTTTGCACCTCTCCGAAGTAGTTGACAGATCGTCCTGCCTCGACTGGTTTGCCGGGCCTCCTGTTTAGCAGCTAATCCGTCCTTCGCGGCCAGCATTATCATTTGCAGGGTGCACGCAAACTCAAGCGACAGGAACAACCTTCTCGCTTGCGACGTTTTAGAGCCTTGTTGTGCCGACACAGCAGTAGTCCGCATCGATGATTCAGCGGTCCAAAGGAAAATACAATGTACTAGTATTTCCCATGGCTGAGAAATGCCAGGCCGATGGGCACACATAGACGCCGCGACAGCACTTGTCTGCGTAGGTTCCTTTGACGAATCTTCACCTTCGTCCTGTTCCATCCATCACAATCCAGCACATTTCGTTGTCTGCTCTATTCGTTCGGAGGGGGAATCGGCATAAAGGTAGACATGCTTTTATCGGATCGGCCGAGCTGGGCTCGATTAGATGGTTGGTCGGTGTGGATGGAAAAGCAGATTATCCTCTTGATGCTTCCGTTGACGAGGGGATGATCCCGTTATCGCTATGATGACATCATCGAGCAGCAGCCGAAGCAGCTTTTGTTATTCGATAAGTCTTCCGGTGAGCCTTCTATTGTCGGTAACTGCTGTAAATACGGGGCTGTCTGGGGGCGCAGTAGTGGATGCAATTGAAACTACAGTTAGCACGTTGAGGTTCAACAGCGATGGTCGATAATAACCAGCGCCACCATGTCATAAACAGTGTTCAGCAAATAGTTGATTATGCAAACACTCGACCAAGGCATTTACTGATTGGCAACACTCCTTTCATCGGTTCACCGGCTCGTGGTCTCTGCTAAAGGCCCGAAAATGAAGTCATGTTGATGCCTGTGTCCTTCTCGCCTACTGCGCGCGGTTCCTCTGCCTGATTTACTCAGGTAGACAGGCAGTGATGACGCTGTTGTGTCCGAACCCTTCTAGTCCTAGATATAATGTAAAGTAATATAATAAAGTTATCCACGCACCGGCTTCGCGGCAGCAGTAATAACAATGCAGACTTAAGCTGTCAACGTATTATAATATTGTGTTATATGACGGGGTTTTCTGCTTTTGATTTGCCCTCACTGCGTTTCCGCTTGACGGCCAAAAGTCCTGCTACTGCTATTATTAGTACTGCTGCTGCTGCTGCTCGCTCGTTGGAAACAGAAAACGAGTCAATTAAGGAGGAACACAGAAGAAACGGAGGCGGAAAGGCGAAAGGAGGATTATCTTTATTGGTTATAACTTGGTTAGCTTCGTTTAGCCCCAGCAGTAGTAAAAACGGTAGAAACTGTCCTAACGGACTTGCCACTGCTGCTTGATCGGCGAAGGAACACAAGGCGGCACAACACAGGACTACCGAAGACGTCCGCCCATGAACATAACTTGTTGTGAACTGCGGAAAAATTCAAAGAACTCGATTTAGTAGCACCAGTCGTACCGATAGCAGCCGCTACCATTCTGAATTCACTCCTATATTTTCCTGATTCCTTTTGCTTGAGATTTCTAAAGCAATTCCATTCGCTCGGTGTCTCGCACTCGGTGTCTTTTTCAATTTGGGACCGATCTCCAGTTGTTCTTAATCGAACTGGTTGCTCCCATTCGTAAAAGCGAAGCTTTGTCCGAGTCCCTATACACAGTCACGCCAGCTAGTACATATAGTATGTTACACTCTTAGTCAACGGCAGCAGGCTGGCTTGTGCTCGCCACGCCGCTGAGGTTGATATTCTGTATATGAAGAACGGTTCGAGGGTGAGGTCGAGCCGCCGCTTAGGTATCAGCTCTGGGCGGTTTTGGGGTGTTTTTTAGGGCTGTTTTCGTCTACCTCTCGTACCACTAAGGAATCGTCTCACTGTGCCACCATCGCGCTTTCTTTAGCTCTTTGTACCGTTCTTCTTTTGCTTTTCAGTTCTTCTGCTGCCGTTTCTCCCTTCAGATCCGTCTCATCTTTCGAATTGACTTTTGTTTCTTTCTTTGACTTGTTCGTGTTCTCTGCTGTCGATGATGGTCTTACACTCCCCAAAAGGACTTCAAAGCAAGTATTCGGTCGAGCACTTCCTCTTGGTGTACGGTGAGAAACTAGTTGTTGCAACTACCCATCTGGCGCACGACTTTTGGCGGACGGATAGCCCAAAAGACTGGCAGACCCAAGGAGCTGCACCTCACACAGGTTCGCCAAAAAAACTTAACTGATGGGGGTACAATTACGATGACAACCACTACTATGCGTGTCCTCTGTGTACGCGGCGTGTGCCAACGATTGTGTGCTGGATGTATTCAGCGAAGAACGACTCCTTTTGCGTCACTCAGCTTCTGATACACACGTAGCACGCTCAGCTCGTACAACTACGTACTCCGAACGGACGCATCTTGGCTATGAAGCTATACGGCTGCGAAGCAAAGTGGTTGAAATCGGCACTTTTGAAGGGCTGGGCGAGCGCCTAAACGAGGGCGAGAACGTCGGGGCAAAAAAAAGAAGAGAAAGAAATTCATGGTCGAGAGCGATGACAGCCGAATCAGAGCAGCTACGCGCCGCACTAGCGGCGTACAGGATGGCTGTGTGCCCGCGTGCCGTGCTAGGAGGACAAATTATGGCATATACTCTTTCTTTATATCTGCGCTAGCGCGATGAAGAGGTGATCGCGTGAGGTTCGGAACACCATAGGAACCAAACCAAACAAATGGGATCCACATCCTCTGACCGAATTGATTTGCTTGATTGGTATTAGCCCACTTCCATCCTATCTTATCGTTCTTCGTTTTCCCCTTGTGGTCCTATTGCTAGCTTGTTTCAGGTAAGATGCTGCCTTCTTTTTTCGCCGGCCTGCATTTTATTTTCATCTTTAAGATGAATAGGAACTAGCTATAATGATGGCGACGACGTGACGGCTGACATATTTCTAAGGTACACAGAGAGTCAAGGGTACCGCCCGTCGGATTGCCTAAGCACTGTCTATGTTCTTCTTTTGTGACATCTGTTCGAACATGTTTGACGAGCGTGTTCTGGTTTGCCAATCATTGTACATATACACCCTCCCTTACGCCGTCATTGTTGACGCTGATGGTGATTTGACGACGATGATGATGATATTTGTCACCTTAATAGTGATTTTTCGTTCGTCATCCATCGCCCCTTTCATCTTCGGGTCTGCATACGGTGGTGCCCGATATAACCCCTAGTTGTCTAGCGCAGTGTGGTATATAATGGCTTCACCGGCGTTCATGTGTTTGCACAGATCCCCGTTCCCTGTTCCGTTTGGCTGTTCGATCCTACTTCGTGCGATCGTCATCTAGGCCATTCCTAGCGCTCGCATGGGCTTAGCCAGCACTTAGGAACACATTAAGTAATATGTACAATCGACGCTGCACATAACTGAGAGACACAGGCCAACGGGCCTTTATACTGTTTCTCATCGTTGATGTTCTTAGGCCAAATTGCAATACAAAACCTCAATAGACTGTTGGCAGGAAGCGTTGCTTTGTACTGAGGGCAGTAGCAAAGCTTTCGGCCTGCTAGGGGAGCATAACCACAGTAGCGTAGCCGCTGTTTCCCAAGCAGCATTCGCGGAGGCACCTACCTCATGGAGGGTAAACAATTCACCCATTGGTTCGGAGCTGCGTGGGGGGAAGAGAATAAGGGGAACCAGCCAGAGTTGAATTGGTGGTTAGGAAACATCTACCAGATACAGTGAAAGCACGATGGCCACCGACTTAGACGGGTCAGGCAAACTAGTAGAGCATGCAAACTCAGGGTGAATGTGGAAGGCTCAAGGCTGATTGCTCCTTGCAGAGCGCTTCTACCCGAGCAGGGCCGTCGACCACAGACCGGCTCCCCTTCACTTGGTTCCTTTATCACCTTAACTTTGTCGAGCAGTACAATCCCGTCCTCCACACATGTTGGGGATCGGGAAAAAGCGCTGTGGCCTGATGCTGTATGTAGACTTCCAGCGTAACCAATGAAATTGATTATTGTATAAATCAAGACGAGAAGGGCGATTCAGAATGCCGCGCAGCTACCGACTGCTGCTAATATAGCTCTTCTACGAAGACTTCAAAGAGTCATAGAGTAAAGCTGACGGAAAGAACGGGCATCGAATGGCACCTTACAAACTAAGGGAGCGAAGAGCGATGTGAAGTTGTCTCAAAAAGAGATAGATAGCTGTGTACAAGAGCCTGCGAGCTGGCTTCACAACGACATCATTCTAGAAATATGGGAATTGCTGAATTGAAGAAAACGACCGGTGCAAATCACCTCAGATTTGGTCTGTGTCCTCCCGAGGCGGCCAGAGCATTATACCGACTATCTGTCTTACCCTATGCAAGAAAAACTGAATTGGGAATAATCAACAACAGCGTAGTAGGACATAGGCGACAGGTGCTGTTCTGAGGATTTGTTGGATTTGCTTCGAACGAAGCTGGAACTGGAGCCGATGAGAAGTGAAGACAGAAGCAAGTTCGATTAACAAGAAGCCTGCAGGCGTTGTACAGCAAACGAATTTAACGAGCCCGTTTTTGATCGGAGAAAAATCTAAAATGGACGTGGCCCTGTGTCGTCAACAATAGGGGACTCTTTGTTGGCTGGCCTAAGCTACTTAAGACCTGTTACATTAGCGAGAAAAGTAAACTAGTACGATTATTGGCCAGTATCTCACCCTTGTTAACTATGTACCCATAACTGCGACGAATGGTTAGCAAGATTTTGCTCGTCCTTTTCTTACTTAAGTTTTGTGCACCCAACGCACGCGCTCTACCAGCTGATTTCCTGTTCGCTATCACTTCACTATGCATCTGTACACCCCTGCACGCAAGTACAAATGCACATAGACTCATAGATCTCTTTCAAATCAGATCCCAGTATCTAATTTCCATACAAGAGTAGATACCGTCGTATAGCGTAGCGTAGTGTGGGTACCACGACAGAACCGTCATCAATCGGGCAACATATATACATAAAGGTTTTAGTTCAGTCGTGGCATCAACATTATTATATGTCTTATTTTCTCTATGTCTAGCTCTGTCTTTATGGACTCGGGCCAGTCTCTTCCCTGCCAGTGCTCATAGCAGTGATATCGCTTTGTTACTAAGCGCTGTTACCAAGTAGCAACAGTCAAAGCCCAGTCAATAAGCGCGTCCTCATTGGTTGCGGACTAAGACCACAAAAGCCTGATGTCCGATGCTCTGATTGTAACTTCAGCTTAGGGCAAGAACACCACGCGAGCTGTGTACCTTCTTGAGCGATACTGTTTTGCCAATGTATTATATACGGAGAAAGAAAAAAAAGGATCGCCCTAATGTGTTAGGGTAGATTATATATCGCAAACTCTACACAAGCAAGGCTCTATGTTTTCATATATCTATGTATATACGTCGACCAAAAGAGAGGTTGTAGAAAGAAGGATCACAAGAATTGCCCCCAAAGGAAGAGTGAAAAGGCCGGATGCGGCCACCATTAATAAAGAAGGACCAGCCGCAACGGCTGCCGAGGCCTCTTTTCTTTAGCCAGGACTTTACTTGCACAGGCGGTTGCTTCTGTGGCGACTTTGGAAGCTTCTCCCGCCTTTGGACCGTAGCTGCGCGATCTCAGAACTCCGAATGGAACTGGATTCCGAATAGGACACGAACCCGACAGATATACTGAGTTCTTGATGAGCATGATGTAAAAAATAGCATTGGGTCAAGGCATAATGTAAATCGCAGCACACGTACTGAAGTAGATTGCCGATGTAGAAGTACACTATATATAAAGTACGCACATACAGGACTCCGATAATACATGGACAGGTCGTAACGATTAGTATAAATAGAAGCTTGTTCTTTCTTGACTGAGTACGATCTTCGTTTTCGATTTTTTTTTCGCCTCGACTATCAGCACTTGTGGGCGACTGGACTGCTGGCAATATGGGGTTTTGCTATACAAAATGAGCCGTCCCATCAACGAGACTGCATATTCCACGCCCGAAGCAGCTACTATTTAGGCTCTTTTTTTTTCTTTGTTCAACTTCCTGCGACCTGTTTCTCTCATACAAAATCGATCACACGATTTCAAGGCGTTCTTTCCATGCATATCTACAGTTATGGCAAGCGATGAATCTAAACTGATATTTTTCGGCGACAGCTACGCTGCTTCATAAGACGCCAAGTTCGCTCTGCATCCCGTGAGCTGGTTCGTCTGTCTTTCCACTCATACATGAACGACATGTCTACCTTTTTTCCTTTGATGCACATCCGTCCTCGTGTCCGCGTTGTTGCATGCAAGCCATTGGTCCTAATCATCGGTTCGGTTCGCGTCGCTTTACGCCTCGTCTAAGTGGGCGAAACATGTGATTACTATACAACTCGTTATCCATGTGATGATACGCTCACTTTTCTATCCGAGTCTAACCGTTGAAATGTCTGGTTTCATCCAATGTAAAATTCAGCCATCTATTTCGACCTACCGGTATCCGCAAAGTGGCAATATAGCAGACCCAAAACATAGTGGAAATCTATAACAGTCCACGCGCACGATCATGATACTCAAACAAACACATACAACATCTTTTCTCTCGCTTGCTCAGATCGGATCTGGTCGTCGTTTTGCTTTTTGTCCTTTCACCGACTTACCGTCTGGTTGACGCGGCTGACCGAATCTGTCAGCTTACTACTGTTGCAGCAGCTAATCTAGATTCTAAGGTGCTGAGCTACATGCGACAGCGACTGATCATTCACTTGATCAAACGACAAGTCGAATTGATTTGTCACTGCACCATTTTTGTCGTTTCAGGTCCGTAAAAAGTTGGTTCCTTATGAAAAACTCCTACTTAGGACGCATACTGTACATTAGGTCACTGCCCGTTTCCTGGCAGCTTCTTAAACTCTTTTTGACTGAAAGTGACGAGCTATATTGGCTGTTGAAAAACTTACTTGTGGCTCAAATATAAATACATAATTTCACATAAAATTCTGTTGAGTTTCTAATAAATAGACTAAACAAGAGCATGTTGCTCTAATGGGTGAACAAATAGGTCAGATATATGGCTAAAAGCCAGTGGTACTCAGATTCGTGTGCAGCGGCGCGCGCTGTGGCAATATAGGCTTCACGTGGAGAAGACGTGAGCCGTCATCCAAACTTATTCAGTATATACTCCGTTGTTGTAAGTGTATAATTTCCAACGCAATTAGCTTCTGAACCCAAGCATTCGATAGAATCGGTGCGGTTGAAAACCCAACCACATCTCAATCTATTTGCACTTCTGCTCGTTCCCCCTACCGCCCTCTACGGGGACGCCGCTCTACCTCCAGCTCCCCCCCACTAGCATGGCTATCACCTGTGGTACACCAACACTACTGCCGCACTAGCGCTATTTGCCGAGCAAATCCCCGATTTACAACTTAATAAATGCAAAAACTTGCCTTCTGCTTTGACTCGACTGTGAGCTGTGGGACGCATGAACCCCGGCCCTCCGCGCGATGGAGAAGCGAACAGTGGCGGGGGAATATCGGCCAGCTACCTCCAACTAGTGGCACCCGTTTAGGCCGCCACGCTGTGCATATTCACTGTACAACGCCTGGTTGTCCGTCGCCTGCCTCGTGCATAGTCCAATGCGGCCGTTAATGAACTCACATTCTCGCTGTCAAAAGTCGCTTGCAGTACCTTTTTTGCGCCCATTCAAGCAATTATAGTACATACATAAGGGGTTCTTCTATGTAACCGCTGTAATTGTAAGCTGGGCAGGAAGAAGAGCGACCAAGTGAATAAAAATGATATTAAGCGTCACCGAAAAATCAGCTGCCTCCGCGCAGCCAGTCAGGCAGATCAGTCAATGATTGTAACTAAATGGTTTAGCGTTTCGTTCCATGTTGCTACATAGAACAGCTGTTTAAAATAGGTCAGTTAGAACGAAATTGAAAACGAATTTGATCTATGTTATTTACACATCGATACAGGGTAAAGGCTATATTTATTGATATAGTCAGTAATGTATGTAAATATTCGTGTATACGACTATTTACATGTATTATATAGCACAACATGGATGCGCGAAAAAATTCTTAAAAGATGCTTACTTCAATTACCGCATACGAAGTGACGAACCCCCGAGGCCTGTCTCGCCGCAACGAGCAGTCGTTTCGCTGGCTCAGCCGGTTTGCTGCTACTGATGTGCTCTTTCCTCTTCTATCATAAGTGGAGGAATTGATTATAAAAGCAGTGTCGTCGTCGTCGTCGTCGTCGACAGATGACCTACCCAGCAGGCGTCGCCAACTCGGAGCTAGCACGCGTGTGCCGCCGAGAGCCGATGGCGTGAGCAAATTTAAGTAAATTTGTCATTATTAGAAGCGAAAGAAAATTTTAATTTCTGAAAAATAACCGACTGGTTTCGCTCGTTCGTTCGTTCCCTAGTATATTACTGCGGTTCCGTTCCTTGTCTCCGTGTATTTTTGCTGGCTCTGCACACATTTCGGCATGGGAGCAGGTACGGGCCAGCATGCATTTAAATATCGCCGCTTTTCATATCCTGCCAGCTTAGAAGTCAGTCAAACAGCAACAGCGGTAGCAGATCAGACCATACGTAGGGCCTGCAGGCTCATTCGAGGCGAACGCTGACCCAGCCCCCCTTCCATCGTCAGTTGGCGGCCACAATGAGAGGGCTGTCCATTTTAAAGAAAAAGAAAGTAGAAAGCTTAAAACTAAAGTATTCGTCACCAAAATGGGACCTGGCTAAGTGTGCCCATTCGACTGATGATATGCCAATGGCCTAGACTGTTCCGAAGGAAGAGAGATGGACACACTAAGGCATCATGATGTACTGAAGCACTCCTATGTAGGCTTTTCCCAATTTGTTGCACTTAGTAATAAAAAACGTCTGTATCTATCGCAATCAGATTCCTGTATCGAAACGCAAGCAAACGTTTTTATATAGGTCAGCATTAAATCTTCGAGGCGTAATGCGAATAAGCCTCAGCATCTGTTTTTAAAGAACGCTAGTTGTGTGAATGTCAGGGTAGAATCCCTTAAGATGTGCATATGCTGTTTTTATCTTTGTATATGTGTGCACTCTTTCTATAATGTGCAAGTGAGTTTATAAAATATAGCAAAGAAATACTTTCGCCGAAGAGACAGGATCCCCACTGGGAGAGGTGACATACTCATTGCGATTCTACGGCTCGCTTATGTCTGCCGCAGCTCAAAACTTCGCAGACGGCGCTTCGCACCCTCTTATATCAAAATCAACATCGATGTAGTTGCTTCTGTGGTCCCGTATAGTAAGTCCTCGGCGCACTATGCGTCCACCTCTCTACTGGTAGCAGACCCATCATTATGTCACGGTCGCCAACCTCGAAGAGGTGTCGTCATTTTCGACGCAAAAGAATCAAGAGGCAAGGAAAACAAGAAGACGAAAAGATTGAAGAGGAACTGCCAGCAAAAGCTGCTGCTGCAAGCGGACAAGTAGGGGGGGGGGGGGACGAGGGGGCACGGAGCACGGACCTGACCTCGACGTTGTGCTTGCCCCATCCGCCGCCGTGGTCGAGCCATCGCTGTTGTTGTTATCGTCATCCGCCATTGAGATCTCGGTTTTTGGCTTGAATGAGCTATGGTTCGCCAGTCAACCGACGAAACAAACTGTCTCTACACTCATTGTCCCTTTTTCCTTGTTCGCAGTTCTTTCTTTCTTAGCAATACAATGTACCAATGGGTTGAATTGGGACGCGTCGTCGAGTCCTGTTGAGTTTTGTCCCCTGCTCGAACCAAACAGGATTGAAGAGGGTCCATTGTGCAGCCATGACGTTTGCCGCTGCTGCTGCTACTACTACTGTGACTGCCGCTGTTCATCGATGATGGCATTGACGGAAACACCATCATCACTACCACCGCCGTCGCCGCCGCTGCAATAGAGTAGCGCTACTGTCGACAGCATCCACAAGACAACGTTTGACATCAACATTGTCACGTTGCTGCCTTTTGTAACTGAAAAAGCGAAACGGGTCACGAGTGAGCAACGGGCGACAGAGAGACAGTGAGCGAATGTCCTCAACGTTTTACCATTTCTAAGAGTGAAACTAGACCATGGTTGGTCCTACGGTAAATGTACTGGCGCGCAGTTGACTAGTCGAGATTACCTGAATCGACTAGGACAAACGTGCAGAGCAATAGAATTCGTTAAACACATGATTCATAACACATGTCAGCGTGAATTGTACTAGGTGCCACTGATCGCTCGGCCATTTTCGCTAGTTTCTCGGCTAACAATAGGATCTACAACAGTATTACAATAGAATTTGCGAACGTATTCTCTCCCGTTTTTCGAAGAAAGTACATTTGAAAAAAGAAAGCAGCTCAAGGCGAGGTTCGTTTATGTTGTCACCTTCGTCGCATTGTTCATTATAAACAGATTTGTAACGTTTTGCTGAAATTAACTATTACATCCATGTATATACAACATTACATCAAGCGCTACAAGGATAATGGCAAATTCACTCATACAAATTAGCCACTATAGCTCTCTATTTAATGGGAAACGTCGTCGACGCGGTTAAGCTATCTGGACTTTCCCTATTCTCGTTTCCCGACAAAATGTCTTTCTTTTTTTTTATCCTTCAGATATCTGAATCCATCGAAATGTCCACCATTGCTGGACGTTGTCTATATCAGCATCTGTATCTTTATCAACTATTCTACTTCTGATATTCAGTTGTGTTAATGGTGCAAACGCGCTTGACCATTTTCCGCTGGCGGTGCTACACTACCACCATCCATCGTTTTCGCTATGAGATGGCACCTTGTTGAAACTGTCGAAAACGAACTCTTCTGGCGTCTCTTGTTCACGATGCTGTTATCACAGTCGCTGCTGTTGCTAATGGCGATGTTCACTGAAATAATCTATATACGTATTACTAAGGAGTAGCTAGGCAGCTTAACAAGCGAAAAGGACCAGTGGTACTTTTTACGCTCTCAGGCATTATTTTTTTTTCCCTCCTTTTTAACTAAATCTTTGGCGTCCTCTTCGCGATTCTGGACTTCTTGCCCTCCGTCTGCCTTTCGGCAAATCTTTGTCCAGTTGCGGCGGTAGCGTCTCAATTTTATTTTTTCCTTCCGTTCCGACTCAGTGTGGGATGCTGTTTTAGTGCCAGCCTAATCATGGTCTGCCTGCTTCATTTAGTCAGGCAGAGCAGAACGAACATTTATAGAAAGAATCAACGCTTTTAACAACGCACGTCGAAGCCTCAATGGAAAATAACTGCTGTATCGTTAATTAAATTGAATTATTATAATTTTATATGATCTTTGTCGGCCTTTTTAGTGCTGGCGTCCGGGGAGAAAAGGACGAGAGTGAACAGTTGCATGTGCCTTCATCGTCGCCATTCGCCCGGCAAGGAATATAATAAACGCAAGTTCTATATTCAACGTATCAATGGTTACAGACGCTGGAACCAGGAGGGCAAAAAAAAGAGACGCCATTGACTCAAATTAAGCCACTTATACACACACAGACACGTATGGGCGTCCCGTCACTCTGCATGGGGATGGAATGGCTTTAAAGTTAGTACGTCGATGTAGCTAAGCCATACCGCATTCGTTCGAATCGTGAAAGGTCCAACGGGTAGAGCGGTGAGTTTTCAGGCATCATTCAAATGAGTGTGTGATCAACAGTAGCAATCATCTCCCTGCTTATCTATCGTTCAATCTTGCTTTGATGAAGCCAAGGCTTCTTATGAAGATAGTACGTTTAGCGGTGTAAAGTTCCTATTGTCTGTTGACGCAAAAAGCGCGGCCTTGCTCAGGAATCAAAAACAAAAAGATATAAGCTCGGCAGACAAAGGTCAATAATTTCGACGAATTCAAATCGCTATTGGCGCGTTCATTAATCGTTGAAAAAAGGACAAAAGGCATTTAGGACCATTCGCTGTTAAGGTCGCAACGCCAGGTTCTTTGTTACGAGTCGGAAGGATGATTGCGCATATGCGCTTCCGATAACCCACCTGGACGCGTGCAATTAACCAAACAATATTCAATAGTAGCTATGAGTTTGTGAATTTGAATTAAGCACTCTGTTGATTAAGAACAGCTGATGCCGCCGCGCGAGTTCGCATGAGCGAACGTAATCACATCATTGACCGATCTTTTATTGCTTCGGAACGAAGGATTTTTCCAGACCACGCCCTGTGCAGGAACTTCGAAGTTGCACGGCTTTGTTACACACCGTTTTCTATTAGGCAGGTGATTATGCCTTTGCTGGGTAACGCAGTCAGCTGTACTCATTCCGTCATCATTTCTATTTTTATTCAAGCTTCGAATTTTGATGATCTCCTACTTCTCTGATCAAGTAGAACGGCAGTACCAACAGTAACAGCGGTGGAGTGCTGCTACCGTTATGTATGCTCATACAAGCTTTGCAGCTACAGCCAGTGCAACACAATAGTTGCACTGGCTGTAGCTGCAAAGGACGGTCGCTTCAACGACGCGCGACTCCCGGACAGGTCAGATTAGCAGAAGTAGGCCTTATTTTCCAATCAGTACCTACGTGTGTACTATCCGACGTTGCTCGTGTCACTTTTGGTTACCGTAAGCTTTTCTCTTTATTGCGCTCACTTGTCGCCCATTGGCCCTGCTGATCACTGGCCGGCTTTGGCCTTGGTTAGAGTGATCTAGCACTGTTACGGCCTGTTGGTGTAGTTTCTTTTACGACACGAAAACGCAGACTTCTTGTTAACTGTCCCCCCGTTTGCGTAAGGTATCTTCCTTTATCGATCTCCCACTTCTATCTTCGCCTCTCTTCATGTTCCTTCTTCACTGTTGTCGTCCACTGCTCAGATCGCGCTTCCCGATTCTCTCTTCGGCGCTCTCGATTACTCCTTCTTTATTTTGGCACTTCGTCAAATTTACGTCGGTTCTTTTTCTGTCACCTAGTGCGTCCCTAAATTGCTCGTTAGAACTTCTGTTCTTCCTGCTGTCCGCTCTTATTGGCTTCAATAGTGTGGCCGCTGTCAGTCTCGTGCTGCGGACGTTCTCTAAATATGGCCATCTCCGCTTTATGGTGATTGCCGCGTTTAAATCAAAGACGAAACACTAAACATTCTGATGAAACGAGCCCAATGTGGAGTCGGAGAGACGAGAATCAGGCCCGAAAGAATCGCCCAGGAAGCGCCAATAAACTAACATTAAAATTCGAGGTACAGAACGTCCGGTCAGAAGCATCAGTTAACCGTGGTAGAATTAAGCAGCACTTCAGACCCGATTAGCTTCATGAAAGCCAGATGGGGCGCAGTTATCGTCAAATGAATCTTCCTTACTCACTCATCGATGTACGCTATTTTACTTAAAAGCATCCTCACATTCTTCAAGATGAGATTCCTCATCAAAAAAGGTAGCGATGCTTTAATGTTCAGTTGCTCAATCATTCTAGAGCTGCAATTGTAAGAGATACGGACCATGCGATGTAGACGAGTGGATGATTGTTATAAATAATAACAATAAAGGAGTACAAAAAGAAGACACGAGCTTTGGCATAATGAAGAAAAGTTTCGGTTTGACGTGCTCGTTCTTGGCTTTGTTAGTAGATCATGATCATTGCGAGAATAAGATGAGTAAATCGAATGGGGTGGTCAGGGGAACGATAGTCATCAGGCGAATGATTGATTGACCAAATACGACTGACAAATGATTATATCGACGACACATTGCTTCACGTATATCGGTAAAGTTGTTAGCGTTTGACGACAATCCTAAGACTGACCTACCAGCTTAAATAGGCAAGCGCAAATTTTCTAATAATTAAATAACCATAAGGATAGAACAGAAGATAGCTAAGTGTGCCGTTCATTCTTCATCTGAATTACAGATGGCTTCGAAGAGGAAGAGTCCTCCCACAAAGCTCCACACCCCTAACCATTCAAACCCCAACGGAGAGGAAACTGAGCTTAACAACAACAACAACAACAACAACAACAACAATAATCACAACGGAAGCCTTACCGGAAGTGGACGTAACTCGCCTGAGAGCACTCAACTCGTAAGTAATTATGTAGTTACGTTTTACTTCGATTGAGTAACTTTATCAGGCAATAGTTTATCACCCACTCCATCTCCTAAAGGCTACTCTGAGCATTGACTATTTAGATTTACAAGCACGTAAATATGAAATCACTGGAGAAAGTATGACGACTAAGTTTGTACCAGTACAATTATAATGCGTTTCGTTCTGCAAACGATTTATGTAAGGTCAAAGATTCGAGCAGTTGCTTTGTTTTTTTTTTTTATACATTATTCTACACAGTCGCACATGTTTGTTTTCTATTTAGAGCTCAAACGAAAGCCGTTTTTATTGGAACGCTAATAAGGGGTCCGTGTATTGCAATGTGATAATTGTATTATTAGAAGTATCGATGATCGCACCGACGAAAAGACGCGTTGGCATTTTGCTTATAGCTAATTTGTCATCTCTGAAAACCTCCAGCAGGGACATGAGTCATACGAGGAGGCTGCGTATGTGCAGCCTTTAAAGTGTGCTCCAGGCCTGGGAGCATATACCGATCCTCGTAGAAAACGATGGGGCCGACATTGTAGCTGGGATCTGGCCGATGATGAAGATAGCACTTAACAATTTTGCAGGCCTTATGAAGGAGCTCGTCGTTCTCGCAGTTGAGGTGTTCGCGTTTGGCGGCCCACGCAAATTTGAAGACGACAAAGAACGACGGTGACTGAATAAGGTTTCGCAATGCAGTTTCATCGTTAGAGTGTACTGTTGTTGTCTATAACAGCGACGTTATTATTTACTTGCTCGCTGCTGGCAGTATTGTAAATCTTATATCATTAGCCCAATTGAATGACTATAGAGCGTCTTTTGATTTAATCTATTCCGTGTCTTTATGTGTTATTATCATGTGCGTCTAACGCGTCTACATCTAACTTTTATGCTGAATACGCGAACCTGCGATACCCCCACAGCAGGGAGGAGGAGGAGGGGGGGGGGGAGTAGTAATCGTAGAGTTGGAATCTGATACAAACAGCAATCAACATCGGGTTAAAAGATCTGGTTCGTTGACAGAACTGGAGAAAAAATATTTAGCATCTTGTTAGGCAAAAGCAAGACATGCCCCCTGATCTGTCTTCTTTTCTCAGGTGGCCCAGCAGTTGTCGAATCTCGAGATTGTGATCTTCAGATGTCATCTAACCGTAAAGCTGCTCTTCCTTTGGAACTTAAGTCTTGGCTTTTATCTGCCCGTTTTTCCACTTGGGCCTTTATTTTCCTTGTCCTACTCAACTCTCTGGCTCCAGTGTTCTTTTGTGGTTGAATGTTTGATTGTTTCGGTTTGTCTGTGTACGTTCGCTTTTGTGATACAGCCGTAGTCTACATGAGCGTTCTTCGACCGTTAATCCCTAAGCTCAATAAAGTCGTTCGTCTGAATGTTTCTCTAAGAAAGGGAGCAGACGGGGGAAGGGCGGGCGGGCGGGCGGGCGGACGGACGGACCGACCGACCAACGGACGGATGGGAAGATATTGCTCGTGACACTGAGTCGAGAGATCAAACTTTTACGAGTTTATCAACGACTAAACTAAAACCGAAATGCGTCTAGAGTCGAATAAAACGCAAGCAGATCTCCTGACTGAGTTTACTGTTGTCGAACGAGCTGATTCGTTGTGGATAGTAGCCATACAACTTACTATTGTATACACAGGGCAAGTGATTGGAGAACGGCGCATTATGTGTATACAAGGGTAAATCTAAACGACGATTATAATAGCGACCACACACAAGAGCACAAATAACTTCAAGCATATCGGCAGCGATCGCAAGGCTAACGGGAGCAGCCTTAACAGTAACGATGCCTGTAGAGGATGTCATGGAAGTTTAAACATCCGTCCGCTAGTACAACAAAGTGAAGATAGTGACAACCAGTAATTATCGTGGTCAGGGCTTGCTTCACTGATTGGCTGGCTTCTTTCCCTATTTGATTCAAATCCTGTTAGGCCAAATCAGACGCAGACAGCGCACCTGTTCCGAGTCGAACCTACATTTTAGACCTAGTCGCTTACATATGTTGTTCAACCTGCATACGAAGATGCTCACGTAAAGGTGATTAGAGTATCCATGATCTATCTAATCTAAATGTATTATCATCGCTGGACCTTTTAAAGCGGCGTTCTCCTGACCTATTGACGGTACGGTCGTCTCGTGGACGTGCTAGAGCTAACATTAGAAGAAAATCTTCCTTAGTATAGAACGAAAGCATACAGACTAATTCAAGGTACGCGATTTATCTAGCGAGGCACGTTCGAATTGTAGTTATTATTATTACTAGTGTGTGTGTTTTTTTGTTCGTCAAAAGCAGAGATCGACGTTACTTTTCACAGCAGTAATTTCAATTGTGGCTCGTAAAGCATTCTGACGACGTATATTATCATCGCATCGTGTCGGGCTCGTCGGCGACAAAGCTTCGTTCGACGTATCATAGAGCGTCGCACCTTGCCTGCTCGCTCTGAGACTAAGCCATGAGATTCGGGTTCGTTGTTATCTTCCATAACATTGAAAAATGTATGCCGAAGCGACAAATATCGATACGTTTACTGCCATTGGTCCCGACACCGCCACTGTTGATGTTGTATGATAACATCTTTTAATTTGACGCGGCGCAAGCTGGCAACTATCGCCACGCTCGTAGAACTATGCATGCATGCACGCACGCACGCATGTGTGTGCGTCCGCATATAGCTCATACGAAGAAAAACTGTTGTTGGTATTCGGTGATGGTTTTCGCTGCTGGTGCTGTATCTTTATTTCGTCAGTGAATCTTGATCGAAATTAATTCTTCTACGAACCCCCATAAGACACCTTCGTTGAAAGTGCTGCAAAATATAATAGTCGTCGCGACCCATGTTGCCTCTACCGAGCAGAAGGTGATGATGGTGATGCTACTTTTGCGTAGCATCGTAGACGTTCTTTATTTTACAGATACCGTATCCAGATACCCTCGATCTGCGCTTTGATCTCTTGCTGCTGCTGCTGCTGCTGTTGCATAGCAATAGCGCAACCGGCGCGCGGATACCTGCAGAATCATCTGTCTGACTGCGACGGCTTCCGATTAGCTTTTTTCTCCGTTCGATCGTTGTTTCATTCAACATTTCCAATATTCTGCTATTGTCGATGAGACGCACTAGAGACAGTTTGCGCATTGCACCAAGCCGAACGTGCCACTCACTGACGTGAACGGGCTTCCTTTGTTCGCCTGCGCTCACACCTACGATAGTTCCGCTATCAGCATCTCTAATGGTCCGATCAAGCATCTTATAATTCGTTGAAGGTGTCACCATTTTAACGAAAGGACCGGTAGAACAGCGCCATGTGCGCGACCGCTAGCCGATACGGAACGCCGCCATGTAAATAGGTCTGTGCTGCCACCTAGATGTCAGTGTGCATCACGAACGTAGCGCTATTAGAACACGAATCTTTACTATGCCGTTATTTAAGTCAAGTGTGAAAAAAAGATTGACGGTAATTATTTGTATTGCAGTTCGCCATTGATCATTCTGTCCGAAGTCCACAGGTTTCTATTATTGCTTGTTCAACATAGATGCGATTACAGGTAGGGGGATGAATAAACTGAACAGCAGTTAAAGATTCTCTCTGAAGAGCTCGTTCAATGTTATCTCAGCATTACTATTACCTTTCTATTAAACGCATGGCGAAGTACGGATGGATGCGTATGTTGAGGTAATTATAGCAGTATGATCTTTTTGAGCCCAGAAGCCTTTGAGACATTCTTCGAATCGAAACGACAAAATTCATCGACGCCAGCGCCGAGAAATTAGTACAAGCGTGTAGATAGACTGTGCTTTCTTAGAGGAGCCTCTCTTCGATGGGATCCTTCAGTAAGAACGTGTTGTTTTTTGTTATCATTGTCTTCCCTGAGGACCTTCACTCCCGGGTTTCCTAGGTACAAATAACACTGATATGATGGACCGGTCGTCATCGCGGGGGGCTACCCCACTTGTGGATGATATTGCGCTCACGGGACCTTTCTGGTGCCTATAACTTTACTAACTGTTGCTATTGTTTTCGGTCTTGCGGCTTTTTTTTTGTGGGGTCGGCCTTCGGCTTCTATTCTCTGCACTCTTATTTTCACCAAAATGTAGACACACACAGACACACACATATATTTTTTTCATGATCCATCAGCAGTAGCTATGGCACCCCTTGTGTGCCACAATCTTATTTTTTTTTTTATATTGCCGCAAGCTCCGCTATGACGCTTATGCGATAACTCCTGCTACTGGCACCGTTTGATAGTGGTGGTGATGGTAATAATGTTAACTTACCCTATAGACGTTCCGGCCAGCGTGTAGCGCCTACTGATTTATGTTACGGGTAAAGGATGCTGCTAATAGAACCACTGGCGACGATGAAGAATCGCGGTCCGACGTTGCGTGCCATCGAAGTATCACCACTATTTTGACCAGCAAACTTCATCCTTTAAGGATGTTATCCGCCTCATGACGGTGCCATCCTGCGAGAGATCTTCTCAGCCGCTGCAAACAAGTTGACAACCCACTCCGTATCGGAGCAGACATACGAACAACAGTTGTATTTAGCAATGGGGTATCATAAGATCCTTACGAAGCAGAAAGACGCTGCTTTTTAGAAGATTTAGTATGAGCAGCGGGGAAAGCGGATACTTGCGATGATGTAAATACATCCCCCGTGATACGCGCTTGACCTAGCGCTGTAATGCAGCATAGTAGCTTTTACGTTGAAACAGTATCACCATCGGGACGCGTAACGTTATACTTCTGTTATGCTAGTCAGCGCTTCTTTTGATCAAGTGCATATTGTTTCTGTGACTCTTGTATGATTTTTATGCCGTCGATGGCAGGTGATGCCGGAAGCAGAGTATGTCTAAGCGCTTTAGCATTGCAAACCCGCCTGGTAACAGTCTACCTGCGGAATTGTCGTCGATGCTGACTGCTAACTTTAGATTTCTGCCGGTCCATGACACGGTGGTCACCTGTAATGAGCCGAGAACGCCGAAAAACCGCCTATCAGAGATCCATGTCTTCTCGCATTCCTGCTACTACTGGTATTCGATCAGGCATTAGATGAATATGTCGGACCTCTCCGATCAGCATGCGGCGGTCAAAACTATGATGGTGATGCGCCAGAATAGCTATCGGAGAAGAAGCATCAGCTACAATCAGATGATTATTATTATTGAAGAAGGGTCCCTCGTCTATGATACTTTTCTGTTGTTGTTGTGGTGGCCCAAGGCATATAGAACTGACTACCCCCTGGAGGGCTAGGGTCCATTAGTGCGTCCAAATCTCCCGTTCATCCCGCCGGCGCTGCCATTGTCACTGTAAGTGTTGCCGTACGCATTACGTGGCTCGCGTGCCCTGTTCGAGTGTTCTATCCTCCCCCATGACCCGTTGATATGACCCTTTTGTCCTTAATAATGTGATAGTGATATACACATTAGGCCTTCAGGCTTTCTGTATTTGAAGGAGGTTTCTCACAAAGGCACGGGCCGACAACATATTCGACGAGCAACGAATAGTACGTAAGCGGCAAGACGTAACTATCGACAACTCAGATCCAGCAGTGCGTGATCGTTAGAGTTCGAACGATAAAAATACAATAAAAATAGTCAGAGGAGGCAAAATCGCTTCGAAAATTATTTTTCGTTGACACGTATAGCTATTGATTTGCCGCCTGCAAGCAGATCGGTCGATTAACTGATCGGCCGTAATGATGCACCGGCAAAAGGAAACCTGCGAGAACTTTAATCATAGCGAACAGGGATAGCGTGCTATTGGAAAGCTTTTGAGCGTCAAAATCATATTGAAATGGTTGGAATCTTATTGTATAATCTTTTACCGAAAAAGAGAAACGTGATTATCGACCATTTACAATATAGATAGCCGATTTTATATTATTCTTCACAACAGAACAGCCGGTCGACGTGGAGTTCAACCAGACAAACTACTCCGACGTAATAGTAACGCCTTACTTATACATATTTATATAGTATATATATCGATATAGTAGGAAACCCAACGAAGAATTAACTCTCTAGCTAGCGATGTGGGCTCCAATGATGAATGGTTAGGCCGACTTTGGCAAATGAATTTTTTCGTGTACACGGCTACCTTCTTCCGAGGTCGTCAGGTACAGTTCCTGGTTGAAAGAGACCAGGAACTGAATTTGCTTCGAACCCCAGTGATACAGCGCGTGAGAAAGGATAGTTGTCTTTCTCATGTCACAGAACTCATGTCGTTAATTTGTTATCAATAATTTTTATAAAAGCACTCGTGCTATCGTATCACACTCGTCCGTTATTGCCGTTCCTTTCGCTTCGATCCTTCGACATCCTTCTGTTCTTTGCTTTTACTGCGTTTTCGAACGAAATAACTTTTTCCCTTGGTTAGAAAAAGCATCATTGCTTTTTTTTACACAAAATTATGAAACAACACTAACTCTAATGCAATACGTGCCATCGCGTGGACCAATCAGGCAGGAAATTAGTAATTATTAAGGTACTTGCCACCTCACCAAACCATGCTCTGCTGTGTCAGAGTATACGGAACGTATGATTGACACGATGTCGTTTGCCTTCGGTCTGATTCCTTCGTCTCAGCTGTTAACCGCTGCAGTTGTAATCGGCTGTCATATCGGTGCCGCTGCTGTTGTTGTCACAGATAGATTCGTGTGCTATTGTTGCCTCTTTTTTTGTTGTTGGTTTTTTCTTGTTTTTGCGACAGTGACGTGACGTTAACTGTGGGCTGCTAGGGTTACCCATCTTCAATCTTGCCGTCTGTCTGTTTTGATGTAGCGCAGGGGGAATGGGGGATGAGGCATGACCTTTAACCTATTGCGGCCCTTCGGTTGACGGCTCATTGATAAGAGGAGTGCTTCTTCAGTTGCTACGGCCAAAACTTTTCTTTTCCGCCTGCAGGCTTGTTCCTGTTGCTGCAGACGCTATTATCACTGCAGTGGCGCATATGGTCGAGCGTTCGAATCCACGAACGTTTAAATTCGGTCTTCAGGGGAGAGATCGAGAGCCTTTAGCTGCTGTTTCAGCTGATGGTTCCTTGGCTCGTTGCTACCTCGCTGCGCGTTACTCCTGCGCGGATTCGTAGAGCTCCTTACTAAGATTTATGCGTTTCGAAAGAGCTCTTCCATCTATTGTATCCGTCGTCGTTGCCAACTCCGGTGTCTGCGGGTCATTATCTGATTTCGACGAATATAGCCAAGCAAGTTAAAGCAGCGGCAGGGGGAAATGAGGCGGAGGTAGATGCTGCCGCTGACGGGAACGACAACGGAACGTTACGAGTTACGGTTATCTATTCTATGAATAGACAGTGTAGAGCGGAGACTCTATGAGCAACGATGTTTGATTAACATTCAAAATTAAGCGCCGTCCGTCTCGCTGTGTCGCCGACCTCCTGCTTCGCCGCAGTCGTCGTGCAATCTATTGATGATTTCATTTCTGCCGCAAGTCCTTGATAGGTGACTCGCTCGAATCATTTAGGAAGTAATGTCTGCTATCAGCCCGTGTATTATGATCATATTTCTACCCATCTACACCCTACATGCACGCATATTCAGCAGTCGTATAACGTGGTCCTCCTACAATCCTTTTAGGATCACACTCTTTGAATTTATTTACCCTAGACGAGAATTAAGCTATGCTCGTTTATGAAAATTATCAGGCCTCAACACGTACGAAAAGTATCAAGGCCAATCGTTCGAACAACAAGTAGCACGAGATAGCTCCGTCGCGCCAAAACGTGAAGAAAATCATATTTCTCAAATATTTTTGAGAAGACCTGTATCTCTCTCTACATGTAAAACAAACAGCGGATTCACTTTATGCTGTCCATTACATTCTCGTGTATATATATATATATATATATTTACGAGGAATAGTTTTCCTTCTATCGCCATTCATCTGGATTGACTGTATATTTTTTATTGGATACGCGCTCTGTGGCCTGCGTGCAGTGTGTGCACGTGTGTGTAGTGCGCATTTTGATCGTCCCAAAAACGCCCGAAATATTGCTTGTACGACAACGATCGCCGTTATCGCCGATTTCTGTCATGACTTAAAGTCAAGGAGCCTATGTACTATAATGTCAACCGGCGTATTTGCGGTGCGTTTTGCAGTTGCGGACCAGCCTTTTACACATTAGGACACCGTGGACTGGTGATAACATGTAGCCATGCGAATCGAGCCCAAATATGTAGACCAATTCGTAGTTACATAAATACTTATGATGGCCTTTTATCCAGACGAACACGCATGCGTGTATCGTGCACGAGTTATCGTATCATTTTTCTTCTACCCGCCGTTATCTATTATTTTCTGGTCCGATTAGTTGCACTGAACCTCGACAGGGGACGGAGGAGACCGGAAGAGCTAACCTCCCGGTATTACGTGTATATATTTAATGAAACTGTGACCGATCTACGATACTGCTTCGCTATCATTAGGCGCTGCGATATAATATACATACGTACTCACATATTTAAAAAATATCACTGGCTACTTTAGTGTATCAGCTAGTGATACCTGTGCTTCATCTAGTCGGCACAGATTTTGTCAGAGCAATCGACACGAGCAGCGAGCAACCCACTGAATCAGACCAAAAACAGCAGTAGGTCACCCTGGAAGTTTTGCTGTCAGTTGTTCTATATACCACGCTATCGATATCCCCTATCGATACCTGTTTGTGTGTAGATATGCTATATAGACATTTAGAAGTATATACACGCAAATACTTACGCGATCTAGTCGGCTAGATTAATTAGCGCTCCTAATAGAATAGACGAGAGAAGCAAAAAATCGGTTCCCTTCTGAGAATTCCCATTATGTCATCAATATTATATAGTTTTCCGTACATTGTTACCGCTTCTATCGTTAACAGTTCACCTCCTTGCTGCTCGGAAATACAATAAGGACGGCCTTACAGCCTCGGCTGTTTCTTGTTACCGTGCTGCCTGGCGAGACTATTGTTGCTACCGTTATTACCTGTTGCTTTATTGATTGTTTGCTTAGCTAAATTATTTGCTGGCCAGAGGATAGACATTACGGCTAGCTCCAAATCATCAGCAATGAAGCAAACGACAGCTGTTAAGCCCATCATTTTTTCTCACTTGTCCCGCGTTAACGTCGAATCTCGTCTCTCGTTCCTCTTGCATGTCCGCTCCTCGATGCTACCTACTTTTTTATTTCGGTTGTCCAGTTTTGCTCCGCATCTCTTCCTTTATCGCTCATAAACTCCGAGCTTCTTTCGTAGTTTTATCCGTCCGTCCTCCTATCTGTCTGAGTGTTGTTATTGACAGTTTCAATTAGCGCGCATGGAATCATCCGGCTGGTTGGCAGCCGTTAGTTCAGATAGCCGAAGGAGCCCATGGATAGCTCGGCTTAGAATCTTCGTTTTCTCCTGCCGTTTTCGATCTCTCCATCGCCGTCTCGCGTATTCTACACTTTTCCCCTACCCCCAACCCTCTTCCTCCATTTTTTCGCCTGCCCTTCATCGTCTCTATGTTGTCGTTTTTCTTGTTATTGTTCCGCGCCTTTTTTTCTACCAATCGACACCCTTTGGTCGATAGTGGGCGCGTTCTCGGCTACTGTTGTTTCTGCTACTATTCATTTTCGTCCATCTCTCCTGCTCATCGTTGTGCGTCGTCGCTGGGACGGCAGCGGCCACCTTTGAGTCAAAACGATCGAACGACTGGCGTCAACACTGACAATAGCAGTCGCGAGATGGTAAGATCGCTTCGACGTCGGCTGAGAGAGAGAGAGAGAGAGAGAGTAAAAAAGCAAGAACGCAGCACGAGATACAGCTAAACGGGAAAAAGGACGAAGGCAGCATTTGATCTGAAGTTTCATCTCATTTTGTAATTTTTTGTCGAAACATTTATCGATATATTATTGTTGGTCCTGCTGCCTATTATTCTCGCCCTGACTAGCGTCCGCGGCGCCACCAGCACCCCCATTTCCTCCTCCTCCCCTAATGTCCTGATGTTCCTCCTCGCGCTTTCTACCGTAGCTCTATTGCCTTCTCAAGTATCGGCTCGTCTCTGATACAATGAGTCAGGTAACCAAGGAATGCTGTCTCTTGATGGGATTGTTGTCTACAGATGCTGATTGTGTTGGTTCGCTAATTGTTGTACGCTGTAATGACCGTTGCCCGAACCGTTTTTTGTCTGATTGACGATGCGGCTATATTGGAAGCGGGAGTCGTTGTCGAGAAGATTATTACTCCTCGAAAGAAGAAGATTCCTGCTTTTTGTCGCTCCAGAATCCTGATGCCGTTGATGCGACAAAAACCTCTCCTTAAATTGGGTGTCTGCATGCTGCCGCCATGGCTAAATCGAAAAGCGACTTTCGGTCCAAACATGGCTCTTCTATTACGTATACGTGTGGATCATCGCAGCTGTTGAAGTCATCATACCTTAACATAACTTTTATATATGTACTATTATCCAAATGGCATTTTGCTTCGTTTATTCATGGACGCACAGGTCTCTTCGGACTGCGTTATGACTGACGCCTTCGTATTCGACGTTTAATACAAACGTTGTTAATTATGTCACTGCGAAGGACTTTTTCGCCTACGAATATCTTTAATTAAGGCCTTACAATAACGCCATAGGCTTTTTTGGCTATTTTCCGCCTGTCGATGTAGATCAGGCATCGGGTGATGTGGTTCAAATTCTCAATATGATGCTGTGCAACTTCGTTCCCTTAAGTGGAGGCGGTCATGCTTCTGCTTTTCCTTGTTCGCGTCCATTTTCAACGTAGAGCGTCTTTCTGTCTAATGGCAGTGACAGCAGCAGTAGCAGGACTCAATGTTGGCTTCGCTTGTCGTTCATATCCTCATTTTCAGCATTTAACTTAGGTAGGCCATGTCTTGGTGGCTGGTCAGTCGAATCAGGTGTGAACAAGGACGGTTTCATTCAAAGTTGGTTTCCCGGCCAACCTCCCCCTCTACCTCCGCTTCGTATTTGAGCATCGTTCATGAATAAATGCCATTCAAGTGAAGAGGATACAAACTGGCTTAATTATTAACTGTTTCTTCTCTTCGATCTCCTCTGACAATGTTTTGTCCCCTCTATTTTGCTCTTTTTTCTTGATTGTCTTGCCACCCTGTCTATTTCGGCGTCGTTTATCCTTCGTTCGCATTGGTCGCTTGACCCAAACGTGACCAGATGAGTGAAGACCAATGTTAGTAGCGGCATCATCATCTGAGTCACAATCTACGCAGTGTACCATTGCCCCGTTGTTCGTCGCGTTTAAGCTATCTATCTTTAATTTATTTGCTGCTCTGTGTAAAAAACCTTTTATTTTGTTGACAACAACGGCGACGACGACGTCAACAAGGAAGAAACCGATGCTTTGTCCGTTACTAAGTCTGCCCCTGTCTTATACATTCTAGTAACGGCCTTTTTGTTTTTTAATCAACAGAAGTACCCCACACGTGCAAGTAGCAGATGTTATCTACTATACCAGCCTTCTGCTGTCCTTCATTGGGTGCCATTGCCCCGTCACAATGAGATGATGCTGCATCGTGTACGCAAATCGAAAACGCACAGTTTAGCTTCGGCGGAGTTGATTTCCCATTCGAGTGGCCGTTGTTGTCGACCGGAGCGCGTACCACTCTCCTGACTTTTCCTCTTTGGCTACCGTTCGCGACCAGAAGTGGGCCGATGGGGGAGGCGCGGGGGGGGGGGATATGGATTCGTTTCTTCCTGTTCAGGCTCGTTGCCACTGACCCGTCCGGCCTTACTGTACTCTGCTGCTGTGTTCCTTTTGCCATATTTAAAGCAAGTGTAGCCACCGAAACAGCGGTGGCAGCGCTACCAGCTAGAAGGTCTTCTATTTCCTCGACGCTTTAGCGTCGTCGGTTGATCATCGCTTAACAGCCTTCATACATTGCCGTAATGGAACGTAAAGCAGCTATTGAACGCTCAGCGAGCACCGAACGCTGAGTGAGACGGGACAAAGCAACAGTATGTAATCTATTGCAAAAATAGTACTAGTAGCTGTACACAAAAAGTGTGTGCGGAGGGGGGGAGAGGGGAGGGGTGGAGTATCAGCGTCGTCAGCAGAAACTGGACACAAAAGTGGCCTGCCTCTCTATCTGCAACAACATCGCCGTAGCCATCGTGATGGCGATGGTGGCTTCAACAACAGCAACAGCAGCAGCAGCAGCAGCAGTAATCACCGTAGTTGCGACGCAGCATCCGGCGCGCCGGATGCTTCTAATAAACTGCCGCCGATGGCGGTTTGACTCGCCACCACCACGAATCACTTCGTTGCGTACGCGGCCTTTCTTCACGTTTAAGCCCTTCTTATTTCTCCCGCCATGTTCGTTTCTCGCCAGGAAGAGGAGAGTTGGCAGCAATGCAAGTGCTGCATAGTGGTAGAACGATCTACTACTATTTTCTCAGACTGAGGGAGAGATGTCCTCATAGCTCAAGGCAAGTTAGTTCACTTAGCTTAAAATAAAACGCTCCAAATACGTCAAGCTATGACCTTTTCGCTGATCGTCGCTCGTACAGCCATTGCATGCTGGGGTTGCTGCCATTATTATCAGCGAAGACGACGACGTGGTAGCCAGCGGACGTCACCAGAACAGCCGAACATCTATGTAGCTGTCAATGGCTGTAGCTGGTGGCGTTATCGTTGTCGTTGCTGAATGAACCGGTTCACTGCTACCGGCGGCTCATCGTTAATTGCTGGTTGTATCGTTGTTTGCGCAGCGTCGAACGTAGATAGCTGCTGTCTACTCGAATCTTCTTCACCCCTCCGGATTGTGCTGAGCGACGACGGTGGTGACTGAGACCGCTCCAAAGCTGCCCGCCTCTTTCCTCTTTTGGTACTAGCGCTGCTCCGGCGGCAAAAGCAGATATATTTTTGCTTGTCTACCTGCTTCTCCTTTCAACTATGTGTTTCGTTGAGCTTTTTCATCTTTGCCTTTTTTTCGATCGGCTGTTTGCCTGACTAGCAGAAGACCCTTAGTAGGTAGTCTAGTCAATGACGAACGACCGGCCATGTCGCCATCAGACTAAGTGCCCAGAAGGGAAGTAAGGAACGCAAGGGTAAAAAAGAAAGTGAATATGGTTGCATTGCTTTTTTGAAATAGGTCAAGCATCTGATTTGTATAATGTCGTACCTTGCCTAATCGTAGCCCACGTCTTTAGTTTAGTCGAAGATTTAAATTTCTTTCCTTTGCCGCTTCTTCAATCGAAGTACCGTAAAAGGCCATTGTCGAATGGTGTTGGCGCGCAAGGAGAGTCATAACCAACAACATCAGCGTCGTCGCATCGACATCGCGTCTGCCCCGCGGGCGTGCGAGACAAAGTCGTTAAGGGCCTGGGAGGAAGAAAACTCAAACGACGAGGCAATGCAAGACGGGGTCTTTTTTCGTCTTCGGCTTAACTTATTTAGCTTTTTTCTTCGTTATCGAATTGGAGGAGGCCCCCGTAAACACACACGCACACATACAAAGAGATACACAGGCAGCTAGTTAAATTTGTCTATACTGATTAAACATAGCGGTCGCCCCTATTACCAGGGTTATGGTCAGTGTTAACAACTGTAGTACAATCATCTGGAAACGACAAAGAGTGGATACAATCGAATACATTTTTATGTCGCTTCCTCGCCTGATGGTCCTTCTTTCTAAATAGAATTTTCTCTTCGGCTTTCGAAACGGAAAGGTAGGCAGGTCGACAAATCGCTCATCGAACTCGTTGCCCATTTCCTAATTGAATTACTTCTTTAATTATTTGCCAATGAGGGCAAAAATGACTCGGGCATACGAGGGCAATGGCTATGGAAGAGGGGCTGAAAGTAGCGAGACAAATAAGCGCTCGTTTTGGTTAAATGAAAGATGCGTTGAGCGGGCTTTTTTGAAGAGATGCTAAGAACATTCAGGTATCCAAAGACCTTTCTGTAATACAGAGCCAGCGCAGAAATAAATTGAGGGTTAGTTCGCTTGTTTAACACTACGGGCAAAAGCTTGACGAAGGCTTGACCTCCTTTTTAATAATAGTTATTAAGAGCAAATGTTTATATATGGTATGCAAGCCACTAAATATTGTCAATTTTTATTGCCGGTTTCAGAACTTGGCTGAAGGCATGACTCGTCATTGGAGCTCAGATGAAGAGGATTGCCATAATGGGTAAGTTAATGGGATCGTTACAACGAGTCAAGCTTATTTATGCCCTATTTAAAGCATCGTAGGTATTTCGATAGGTTGATTGTTTCAACATGTCTTGCATTTGAAAGATATTATTATTGTGTTGTCATCTTTTATTTACACCTCGGCCAAGTACTAACTAATTGTGCAAAAGCTTACGGTTCTCGATGGCTCCCCGTTCGCTGGCAGCGGCCACTAGTCCCAGTTCTGGTAGCGCTGCCAGACAAATTGTGTCACCCGCCATACTGTATATATATATATATATATATATATATATCTATGGAAGTACCGGGCACAGGTATTGCTGGTCATCTACTACTACGACAGTAGATCGTCGTATCTACTTCATATCGCTGATAACAGGAAAAGCAGTTGTAGTTCAACGATTGCCGATGCTGTTGCTATGAGGATGCGCGTGTATATGGGGATGTGTCGATCGGTGCCGAGTGCGTATCGTCGTCATTAACACGTTACGATTACGTGCAATTATCATGAAATCGCACAAGGAGCACAAGATAATGAGGAACTCACTAGCCACTGGCCAAATGTGTCGCCGCAAAAGATGACTCGTAGGTCTTTTTCTATTGCGGAGTGGTGTAGCTTTTATGGATCTCGTGGTGCAAAATGTCAGTCTACAGAAAAGCAAACGATGACAAAAGCACTAGCGACGAGTAATTGCATTGCATTTACTGAGGTTTAAGAGGAACAGGCAAGGAAGGAAATTGGCTTTGCTGAATCGGCATGTAACAAGGCTGTATCGCATCACTTCAGATGCATATTCGGTACACAAAAGCTATGGCGACATAGTAAGAATTTGATGAACTGGATAACAACAGTACCTGAACCAGGCAAAACTCTAGCAATACATCGAACGATTGCTCGTCGAACGTTTTTGTTCTTTTCTACAAGTTCAACATAAGGCTATAACAACATAAGGTATTCACCCTTATGCAGCAAGGTTTCGTTCTGTGGCCGTAATGCCGTAAAATATCGTTCCGTCGCTGGCTACCTTGCTGAGAATGGGTATGTGCATATTGGCTTGGCCACTCATCGATATGCGTCGTACTTCAAGCACACACGTATCTCGCAATGATACTTAACTATATGTTCTAAATTCTACGTCCGGCAATGCCGTCAACCGCTGCTTCAAGTGGCTGGCTAATCCTGGTACCTGTTTACGCCGTTGCGAACTAGAACCCTTACCTCTCCGCAAGTTCAGTAAGCAAACACGTAGGCCGCTGGTTCTGGCGGGCCACATCTTCGTCCGGCTTTAAAAGAACAATTTCGGCCATATAAAAGGAAAAAAAAAATTAAAAGGAACCCATTATGGCGTTTTAATTGCACAACATCAGTGCAATTGATATTTGCGTTAGCGTAACGAAGATATAGGTCGTCTATCACTTCTGAATTGGGCCAGATCGAAGAACTCCAATTCTGAGGTCGGCTTCCGTTAACCAAATCTATTAATAACGACAGCAATTTGACTGGATAAATGCGGGCTGACGTCGAAATATCGGATTCTTAGCTGACAAGAAACAATAATCATTAAAACACCGAGCAGACGATCTTCTAGCATGCCCACTCAATTTGACGCTACCTTACTGAAACAATCTGTATTGCGCACAAGTCTTATGGTTGCTACTGTTGACCATGACAGGTAGTTTGATTTATGATCGGGGTCCGGCATAAAATCATGCTTCACCTTTTCCTCTCATTCAGCTGAAAAAAACAAGCACAAACCTCAGAAAAGTTTACCAAACACTAGAAAGATTTGTGGCTATTGAACGAATCAATTCGGCTTACTACTCGTATAACAATTTCCATCTATTTGATAGATCACTGATTATTCTTTAGAATTCTATTATAGTTTCAATGAGCCACTATTTTGACGACGGTCAGAGTGCGCCATCGCTCTGCGAGGTTACCGTCTTTACCTGCATGGTGCATCGATATCCTTAGCGAAAGTAGAGGGGAGTGTCAGAGGAATGTTATTTTTGCTACTGATCGACGAGTCCTATGATGCCAGTAATTGAGGTTAGGTTACGTTGGTATGCTTTTGTCTAAGTCTCTTTGCTGCTAGTGAGCCAGCTCGTTGATGAACGAAAGAATTGGAAGCTTCAGAGGAAAAATCCGAAAACCGATAGACCATTGGTCACTGAGACCACCATCTACTACACTGTTGAGGAAGAAATATGGGTACGGGCAAAAGATACTGAGAGTTTGCCTTCAAGAGTGTAGCACATATTACTTCGCCAACGCCTGCTAGGCCCGACGACCACAATGGGCCGCCTTAATACCTCTTGTAACGAACCGGCGTCTAGCAATCGGCCATAGCAATGTAAAACTAACAATCTCGAAAACGTTTTACCAGCAGAAAGGCGCATTGGCGTAAGCCACCCGTGCTTCAGTCTTACTCTAAATCGTTCAGCATCCTCTCGAGCCAGACCGGGTTTGACCAGCACTGAACAACAATCTGGAAGCTCGCTTCTGCCCGCAATACCTAGATGCGGCAAATATTCATCAGATTGTGCGCATGTATAACCTGCCCATCATCGAGCAGGTCTGCGGCGAAAGACTTTCGTTATAACTGTCTACGATAATTTATTATCTTCTATTAGTAGTTGTGCTACGTGCGCTACTCGCCGCCGCGCGACAGCAAAGCTCAGTTGAAATCAGCAACCCGAAATATCATACTTCATCGAAGGGATCGCTTCATTCTCACCACAGAACGCCGACGCCACGCAGCGCAGCCAAGCTCATGCATCGACATTTGCAATCTATGGACGGGAGGAGAACGACAAGGAGGAATGGGGCGTGGTGACATGATGACAGTGGCAGTGATGTTTGCATCGTCCACCGTTGCCTTTTACTTCTACTAGTAGCATTGCGGCGTCTTTTTCTCCCTATCCGTGTGTTATTTTGTGTCAAGAAAGACACTTTCTTGTCATAAAACATAAGCCAGCAGGACCACAACATCGAACATTACTGTTTAGGAGGACGTCGACTTAGGCGGCAGCGGGACAGATCTCAAGAATAACAGGGCCAGCGGCCCGCCCGCTAGATAGCCAAGAATACACTCACGCCCGCGTCATGTGGCACAGACGCACAGGTCATGTGGCAGCGACGAAGGCAACTGATCCAGCTGCATTTAGCGATGGAGATGGTGCGTCCGGAGGACTTTACCGAGACGGGAGTAAAAGGGGGCAAAAAGGAAAAAGAAAGCTTTCTGTCGTGGACTTGTTTGGCCAATGCCGCTGTCGCCTTCTTTTTCCTTCACTGCAAGATAGGCCAAGAAATCCGGTGGCCAGCAGCCGAACCACTATCACGACCAGCTGGGTTTTCGTGTACTTCTATGTCAGCCAGTGATGTCTGTGGCACTCGATGGTCAATCGTTTTCGAGACCATTACAGATGCTGCTACTAATGCAGCTAAGTAAGCAGGCCCCGGCGTGGAAAAGGGAGGGACCATCACTCAGACCACGACCACAATAGCGGCTGCGACCGCAGCCGTTGGCGTGGCGGCGACGACAGCAGCAGCCGCCGCCGCCGCCGAGTCACATCGCTCCCCGTAACAGCAGCAGTCCGTTGGCAAAAACCAGCAGCTACGTCGACGCTGGTTGGCAGCCACTATAATAGTACGATTTGCTGTCTATAACAACCGACAGCATTTCGGTTTCGTCATGGCTGTTTTTCTTATTATAGCTTTTGTTGCTGCTGTTATTGTGCGCCGGCTATCTTTAGATGATAACATAAGACTCCCGCTGATCCCTTCAGTAAACCGCTGGCTGGCAGCGGCGGTAGCGTGATGTCATCGCAGCACCCCATACGAAAGGACAGTCGGCAGATGATACAGTGTGGATGTTGGGCGGGAAGATAAGGAAATTACCAACCAACACACAATAGAACAGAGCAGTAGAATATAATGATGATGACAGCGGTGCTGCGTCTGAACGACGATCTAGTATTGTTTTCATTGATGAGCCGACATAAACGCTGTTTCTCAGTCGTAACTGATTATGCTGCTGCACTTAGTTAGTGTGCAGAAAGACTGCTTGTTGCCATTTGCGTGGCCCCTTCTTAGGAAAGCGAGTATACGAGACGCGGGCGACGGTCAATTCGTCCCAGAAGCTTGCCACTCATTGCCATTATGTCGTTCGATTGATCAACAGTACGACGACGACGACGACGATGGTCACGAGCATCAATCCCCACTCCTTTCGTTTGTTACAGTTCGACATCCGTCATCACTAAGGTAGGGTTGCCAAGAAAATAACAGTCGATGATGTCAAGTCGCCGTCGGCGAATACGGCAGCGACAAATGACGACGGAGTGAAGCTCACGCAGGCTCGCAAATTGCGAAAGGCGCATGGATGAGAAAAACCTGATGCGTTGCGACGTTGTTTGATCCGCCCCACCGCTATTGGCTAACGACGACAGTGTCGGTAGCACGGACAACCTGGTAAGGTGTATATTCTACTCTTATTGCTGCGGTTGCAGGTGACGCGGCCCTTTGAAGAACAAAAGATGCTAATGCATTCATAGATATGTACCTATGTAAAAAAACATGTAGTGACTGAGGGAAGCACCGATGCCCATTTATGCATACAGTCATGACAGAAGATGCCACTTCATCATGCTATGGCTGGCGCTCCTAGACAGGGCATAGGTAATTGGTAATAGACAAAATAGCAAAACCGTCCATAAAAAATATCATATGGGACCAAGATGCAATATTAGCGCAAAAAGCTAGTTAACATAATATGCCGCTCTGGTACTGAAGATCGAGTACTGAAGACCTATCGACCGTTGCCCCTTGGTGTTCCTCCTTTACTGAAAAAGAAATGTGTGTGTCTCTCTATCTCTTATTGAAGACGTATTTCAGTGTGGCTGGCTTTTTTTATGATGCTCTTTCTAGTTCTTCAGTTTATGTCATTCCCTGATTCTGTCTCAGGATAGGAGAATGCGGCTATACATAGTAGTTCTCAAAAGGGAACAGCACCTATTCTGCATGACCTGCATACTTCTTGTATTTGCTATTTTGGACTAGGCGTACCTGAAAAATGACAAACACAATTATGCCCATTGCTGTTACTATGTTTATGGCTTGTTCTTGAATGGTGGCCAACGTTGGTTTCGAGCGGCACGTCGTTTAGCTTCATATTTTATCCTTTGCTTCTAATCTAGAACAGGCTCTACGCAGCAGCATGTTCGAAGAAGAAGAAGAAGAAGAGGAAGAAGAGGAAATTTTGAAACGAAGATGAAAGACAAAAACACGGTTGTCGTTAATGGACGAAAAGGACTCTATTAATTAACGTAAAATAAGGCAGAATGAGTGCAGCGGCGGCTGGGTCGCCGGCTTGCGTTCTCTGCGCGACTAACTCTATACCGCGCTATGCTTCGAGTCACAAGCTTACGGAATCAAAAGGAACACGTAATTCAGCATTCATTGTTGAATTTGGTTCGTCGAGGTATCTGTCGATTCTGATCGGTTGGGCAGGTGGCAATTAACCGTTGGCAGTACGGTCAAACCATGGATGCCATTATTATCGTTGCCAAGAGCCATAGATGTGTACCTACGTGTACAATGCTTTCGCGATGACAGGCGTTGGACATTTTTTGATAAACGTCGGCAGAAGGTGCTGATCTAAGGTCACGCATTTTGTTGTGCCTGTTGCGGTGCAATAGTGCAACAGCTTACGACGTGTTGGACAGGTGGATACCCGCAGGCGAGCGAACACATGGTCGGCCAGTGATCTGTTGCCGACCTAGAGCGGCGGCTGTAGCACCGACATGTACAAAACAGATGCCAGCAGCGGACATAACGAGCTACGCAAACGATAGGAATGCCCTGTTGCTGGTAACTAGCCAGATGACTGAACCATGCTTACCTTCAGAAGCTAGCAAACGACAATTTCTTCTTACTGCTTATACTGAGGTTTCTGCATCGCGCAGAGATCTGTCCCCCCATCCCGAATGACCGATGACAGTTCCACCGTTCGTTACGACCGGTGGTGGACAGTCAGCGTCGAAAAGCTGCTTCACCAGAGTTGTCGTAACGGTAGTGTGATACTGAAGGAAGCGGCATTCGGTAGAGCATTGTTATAAAGCCAGCATGCAAGCTAAAGCAATCGAAGGAGAGCCCGAGACCTGACCGGCATGCGCCAGCCATGTGACCGTGAGATAACTCGCCGTTGTTTTTGTTTTCATCTCGCTCTTTCACAGAGCGCTCTTCCTCTCAGTTTGCAAAGAGGAAGATGGAAAAGATAGGGGAAAGCGTAAACCAGAAAAGCATTACCATTACAGTAGTAATTAGCACTGGCATCTACGATTTTTCGTTCGCTCTGAATGCGTGTGTGTTTGGCAAATTAAAGAAAGTAATATTAATACTCCTGTTTAGTTCGTAACTGCTCTAAATAAAAACAAAATATGGTCAGTGACAGATACCTCACCAATATTCGTTCATAGGAATTCAGCCTTTCGTCAACCTGAAGAAGGGTGCTACGGGAAATTAAGCAAGAGACATTTACCTTGTCCTTTCAAGGCAGGGAAACAACGAGTAACGCTCAAGCCGGAATCTTTTCCAAAAAAAACATTTTCATTGAAACGAGATGAGAGAACTATAAACTCTCGCCATCATACGACCATAATAAACAAATGCGTGGAAATATACACATATATATAATAATGCAAACATATATTCTTATTACTATTATCTCGCTGTTTGTCACAACAATTATCCCTGATATGTCTATCAGGGTCTCTTATATGAAACATACTGTTCTGCACATCGGTACTTAGCTGTACACGTATGTATATATATACATTTGTAGCATCGCAATGGTTACCTCACGAATCGTCGTCGCTATTTCTCCTGTAGGCATGATCAGATGGCGTTCGTCTTAAGAAATATTTCATTCTTCAATTGCGAAAAAATTTACCGAGATGACCATCTTCGCATAACACATAGACACCTTTGGAAGACCATTTCTTCTACTAGACGGTGATGGTTATAGATGTGCTGTAACGTCTGTATATGCGTCTGCACGGATGTGCAGGTTACTCATCTGAACTGCGTGAGTGTGCGCAGTGTCTTTTCTGTTTACGTGCGTTTGTGTTCTTGTATTTGTCTCATCGAATTACCTGGCCATTACAAAGGGGATATGGTATGCACAAACTGGACAAAAAAATTCAATGTCCAATGTTTTTGTTGTACGGTCTGTGTGTCTTGATAGTTTTCGTTCAGTAGAAAGAATAGGCCTTTTCGAGCTATCTTCAGCGGCCTGTTGTCCAGCAATCTTGTTAATACAGCCACCTTTGTTACGTGTTCTATGTCGTATAGTATATGTTCTTGATTAGTGATTCTATGTGTATCAGTGGCTAGTAACATCGAACAACTTATCTGACAAGCTGCAATTGAAAAGCAGGCACAAAAAACCGACCGTGCCAATAAAGCGCATGATAGAGTTTCCGTCCGCCAAGAAAAAGCACAAAACACGAGGGTACTAAAGATTAAATGAGATTTCTATTTTTAGTCTCGGGAAGAGTTTTGCCGTCATTGGCTTATAATCTATATTGTGCGACGAATTTTCGATGGAAGGAGAAGTTAGGCTGGCGAGGAAGAAATATATCGAAGGCAACGCAAGCGCAGACATTACGACAAAGCAAGAAATAAATTAGACCTTATTAATATTTCTTCTATGTTTCCGTTATCTTTTTTTTTGACTACGATTCGTTATTCCATTGGAAGCATATGTTACTACACTACGACAACAGCAAAAACAGCACAAAATCATGTCCCGACAAAATTGTACCGTCGACGTTCGCAGCGTTAAGTGCAGAAGCCACTTTGGTCAACAAACCAATGAACATAGTATCAGCTGACGACAGATACGAGCAACAAAAGCAGACACAGAGAACTAAAATAGGCAAACACGCAGAGGACATGCTGAAGATCCGCCAGATGACGTACGCACCTCAGCGTTGCAATTCCTACTGCCGTTAGACGGAGTATATCAATATTTACATTTTGTAATTTACCTCACCACTGGTGCTGCTACGATCCCAACGATGTATTTTTCGTCTCGCCATCATCATGTAGCTATTGCTATTCTTTCTGTTACGAGCTGTTATTAGTTGGTCGTCTGTTAGGTAGAACAAATTAATGAAGACTATAACCCCTCATCATCCTGACATTTGCGGACAGTGGGCTTCCTCAATGTTTCCCTGTCATTGGATGACGCCTAGTCACTTCATGATGAGATCGTTGTCTAATATTTAACGAAAAGTACTTCTTTTAGATAAACGTACATCGTAGCAACGTTTACGAAAATAAAAAAATCGGCTGCATTTGCTAACGCTGATGATACAAGCTACATATGATATATATACATCGTCAGTCGATATAGGTTACACATGCGTGCGTATATGCTGAAGGAAAGATTACGTTGCCACGGCAAGGGGATCTCATTGTATTGATTGTCACAAGTGACCGAATGCTTGGTTTACGTCAAAACGTAAAGGCAAAATCTGCTCCCAGTTAAAGGAATCAAACGTTCGTTCCATTAGCCTCACCGGGGTTCGTTTTGCGATAAGGCGTACAATCAAGGTCCGTTGAGTGCTTGCCATCGCTGTTCCGGGATGCGTTTATTTCCGAATCGACGTTACGTACTCGATTTTCACGCAGATCAAACGGATAGCAACGAACTCTGGGTCGAAACGTAACAAAAAACATACATAATCTTCCTTGTTGAAAACTAAGAGCCCTATTATGCAGCGACAAAGTCATCATTTCTATCGCCATTTTTGTTGCTTTGGGTGTCGCCTGAAGCAGGTTTCTAGAAGCGACTAGTTCATCTTGCTAATCTTTTTTCTCTGTTGGCTGCGTGAATTCACGTTAATCTTGTTAATTTTTCTCTGGCGATCGTTAAACGTATTGCCGCTAATGGATTTGCTACGACAATGGACAATTGGATGTGCGTCGGTGGTCAGCGCAATCGATGAAGGTCCACGCTGCTGAGGCGTTGGCCGAGAGCCGACTCGAGTCTCGACGAAAAGGCCCATTTAGGCAAGGTACGTTAGGCAAGATAGGTCTCAGACAAACCATATGAAATCGGCGAAAGTCTTGACGGCCACACCGGGTCTAGCCGAACATCTTCGACTGATTCATATGAACAGCTACGGCTGCGGCATTAAATGTCGTCATCTTTGTCCGTGTCTATTGGCGTGGTACGGACGGTTTCTTAGGTGGTGCACTTGTGGTTCTATTGTTCTTGACTAACGCCAGTGCTGCATCTGTTACATTAGTGTCTGGTTGTGATTTGACCGATATTCTACTACTGGATATAGTCAATACGTAAACACAGACCCGGTTGATGTGTTGAAACAGGGCGGGTTGCCACCTTTCTCTTAGCAACCGCTGCTACGCAACACTTCTCCTTGGCTGATTTGGCTGACATTACTACGACGACGACATAGATACACGTACATAGCGGAATTCCAGTCAGCCGACAAGAACGGCAGATTTTTCTTCGTAATGGAAACGGTAGAGACGACAGCGGCGGTAGCAGTGGCGCTATCGACATAAAGCAAACCAGCCAACCAATTGAGCCCAACGCCAAAATCGGCAGGAGGAGCAGCAGCTAACTACAGCTGCACCATCAGCAGCTGGGCGGGTAGCTTTGAATTCTTGTCGCCTCGGAAGCTGGCGTAAACACAGACACAGTAAACTGCGGTCGGAATTCAGCATCGTTTGCCCGTATATATATATGCTTACCATAATGATATTACTCGCGGTGCCGCTGACGTTCGTGGCGAAGATGATGATGCTTGAATGTTTGCTTCATTTGGAGCGGCACGTGATTATTCCTACCATCCTTGTACAGAATAATTATTTGAAGCTTACATTTTTTAGGAAATAAAGCGGGAAACGTTCAGCCATTTCAAGGGAAACTAAAACAGGACGAATACTGTTTCGCAATAGTTGCTGCTGCTGCTGCTGCTGCTGCGTAGCTGGATGGGGGTGACGTTCAATGAACGTGCCCGCAATGGCGGAAAGTTAGCTTCTCACTGTGAACCAAATTTAAATGCTACTACCCCACTGGAACGTTTCTTCTGCACTGCAGAGTTCGTCTTGTCATAGCGTATAAATGAGTGCAATTCGTTCCCGGTTGCAATAAAGCAACAGCTTCTTTTGTGGGAGAAATTACGAATTGAGGACGGCACATTTCTTCGACGATTTGACGAAGAGGAACGGCCGATTCAGAACGCATATCTGGGTCATATTGTAACGCATTAATACCAATTTTGTATGGTTACAGGAAAGCCTCTTTAACGGCTGCCCTTGGGCGAGAGGATGAGGTCGATAAACAGCGTAAACTTGCAGAGATGCTACACCAACTCCACACTCTACGACAGCAGATGGTGAGTGAGTGAGTGACGCGGGCCGGCCGGCCGGCCGGCCGGCCGGCCAGCCTTTGCGTTAACTGATCATGTAGACATTTAGCTTTAGACAGGCCCAACAGTCATACAAAAATGAGTGACCATTTTGGTTCAGTTCGAAAAATAGTGGACAAATGCACAAAATGGGCTAAGTATTTAGCATTCATAATACCGTTACGAAAACAGTAGTTTGACATCAACGCCAATAGCGTCCGTTCTATGCCTGTCAGTTAATAGGCATACTAATTCCACTAAAATTATAATGAGACCTCGTTTATTTGACAATTTCTATCAGGGTGTATGGCGAGCGATTTAATTGTCAATCAAATCACTGCTTTCCATGATTACTTTTTCATTCTGTACGATTTCCGTAGCTTGACTTTTTTTGCCCAGCAAATATGGCTGAGTAATCTAAATTGTGAGACTCCTAAATCGTTGGATTCCATTATGATGGCATAAACTTATTAAGAACGTATCGCAGGTTTGCGTAGATATTCCTTCGGGTAATGCGATGCTTAGGCCTGGCTGTACAAAATAGGCTAAATTAAACAGGCAACTTGAACAAATGGAACAAATATTGTTACGTTTATTTACTTTGCAGGATATTTATTACTCGTTAACTCACTAAAAGGCTATTGCGGTAACTAAACGAAACAAACAAAAGCAGAGTAACGATAATAGAGAGGATATAGATAAACTGCGGGAGCGACTGAACGAAAGTGACTGGGTCGTGCTCAGAGATTCACGTCACTCGCTGATAAAAAACAACGTATAAAACAGTTACAAGGCAGCAGAACGATGCCGATATCTCGTACCCATACATACACACACAGATACATGTTTTCAAAGGAGAACAGATAGAGCGAAAAATGAACATTCGAGTAATCTATGCTCGCAACTCTCTGCGGATTGCCTTGGGCAATCCGAGTTAATATATATAATACAGAATACAATGGTATGCATAATTAGAAGGTACGATTTACACACGGTCCCGCTTGTTTCTCTAGTAATTACATTATTTTTTACTGTTATTTTTGTTTCTTTTTCAACTTTCCTTTCGTTGTGCCGCTAATCTTTTATACGAACGGGACCTGCCATAATTGCCTGGACGCTAGGAATTAGATAAAAGTTTTCCAACTCGCGACTGACTCTCAGCTTCTGTTCACTGTATATTGAACTACCTCGAATTTGAACCGCGAGGTACAACCACGGTGGTCATCCAAAAAGGGCTTGCGACGTAAGTAGGCCCATTTCAGCTTTCCGTTAAAACACGATGAACGCAGGCTTTCGTTACGGAACGTCTGCTCTCGGGTGAGGTACATTATGCTATGTTTCCTTCTTTCTATCTACCTGTCTAATCTATCGATTGTTAACTCTCCAGTTCAGGTCTTGCTGGACTTATCTGGGCTTCTTCTCTAATACACCAATGAAATGGCATGGCAATAATATGCCATAGCAATCATTTTCCAACCTTCAATTATCCATGGCCACGCGTTGACTGTTCCCATAGCAACACACATTTCCTGCCACACCGCCCCCGACGTTGAACACTGACAGCAAGGACCTAGCGGAGAAAAGGTACATAAAGGGTTGTACGAAACCGAACTGCAAACGAACCGAGGTCGTAGATGTAGTGTTTCTAGATAAACAACAGGTGCTAATGGGTGTGATAGTTTAGCTGGGTCTAATAGTCTCCCAAGAACTGCGCATGAGTAAATTATAGGAAGGTAGCCATTGTTCTCAGGCTGTAAGCATGTTCCAGCGTCTGCTGATGCTGAATTACGCCGTGCACGAAAGGATTGTTGACATTAAATGGAAAATGATTAAGAGAGAAATCGTGGTCGTATAATATTGATTTTAGGCGACGTACGTCGCGCTTTCGCGGTCTCTACTACGAAACTATGTTAGGAATATAAATAATAGAAATTTCCTAAAAAGAAGTGTTTTTACAATATTGTTGACTTTCTGTTTCAATTTGACAAACAAGACAAGTTTGGCAGTGTCTATTATCATAGGCGAATATGTACACTATAATAGAAATAGCAAAAAAATAAACAATAGTAGAACATCTCTACGCTGTACTGGGTACGGTGCCAGCGTACGCACCGTTTTCGTCCTCTTCGCCAAACGACGAAAGGTGGTGCTGCTGATTGACAAGGCGTTCGTTCTGTTGGAAGGCGCCAACGATGACGCTTCCAATCTTTAGCAGCGGCAACAACAACAACGACAGCGGAAAGAAGCAGCGGAGACTACGCTTGATCTACCATATCTGCTCGATGCATCTTATATCGTCGTCGATCTGATGGCATTTGTTGCCAAGACGCGTGAGGCGGCGGCCAAGCGTATTCTTTTTCGTCAGGAGAGAGAGGAGTATGCACGAACAATGCAACAGCGCACAACTGCGCTCCTCGGGCGACAAAGTCGCATTCAGTGAGTTGGGGAGAGAAGAGCGACAAGGGACCGCGAGGATCGGAGAACACGAGCTTCATCAGCATCAGTCGTGAGCAAGCCACAATAGTTGTCGAAGACCATCGACTGGCGAATAGAATTGAAAGACAATTCGGTACCTGGGTGACGCTTCTTCTATTATTCTCTCATGTTGCTTTCGTCGTCGCCATCTTTAGTGGCCTATATGACACCGCGTGCAGCTCCATAAACAGCAACGCTACCTATTTCCCTACGAATGCTTAGTAGCAGCGGCTGGCGGCCAGCACCAGCGCTGCCGCTCGCCGAAAACCACAACCACTTTGACGTTTTAAAAGATTTATTAGAAGAGAATGAAACAGGAGAAGATGAAGATGCCGAGCAAATAAGAAGAAAATAGCGACAACGCACTTCGACCGTCTCGTTGAGAATAATCCAGCACGATTTGAAAAAGAAACTGTCATCACCATCGCCGCCGCCGCCGCCGCCGCCGCCGCCGCCGCCGCCGCCAGTACAAGTAACGTCAGATCTGTCGATTAGAGTTGACATTTTTTCACTTTCTTAAATTTGGCACGAACAGCGACGTCAGCAGCGCCACCAGCGGCAATAGGTCGTTCGTCACATCGTAGCATTCGATCATCGTTTACGACGACGCTGGCGCCATCGTCTCGGCTGATTATTCAAATGTAAAAAAATATTAGGCCCTATCTTTTGCCGATAATAAGGGCTGATCTGCCTATGGTTGAGGATTCTATGACAATGAGTCACACATATACCCAATTAAATCAGATGTAGTGGGCGCCCTTTCGTCCTTGGTTCACTTTTGGTCATTTTGCTGTTCCTGCTGTCACTGCTATTGGCCTCAGTCAGCGTCAAAAACCATTTTTAAACAGGCCCTGATTCCGCCCGAGACTCGCTATCAGGGCCTGCAAAGGGCAAAAAGCAGCATCGACTGATCGCACGAGCTCCAGATCGCTTGAGAATAATGTAAGTCCTCATCACCATCGCACATATTAGTACTAGTATGCTAGGTTGACCTAAACGGTTCCGGTTTTACACCTTCAGCCGCCGTTCAAAAACCGTTAACAAGCACGTTGGCACTCAGCCTTAAAGCAAGCCTCGGTTTTTGTCCCTACCGTGAAAATATCCGAGAGACTGAGGCGTTCGATTTTATGAACCACTGAACCACCTCCCAGATTTTGAGATAATTACGCTGCACGGCCTTCCGGCGTCAACGTTATTATCGCTATCAGTATTATCACTACCATGGTGATTTTGATGCCTATTATACGAATATAATAATAATAATAATAAGATGCATATATATTCATCATTCATGGGATGCACAGTTTGGGAGACTATGGTAAAATAAAGAGGAACGAGCAAGTCACACGAGGGCTGAGGAACTGCGTACCTTGGCGGGATATAACGGGATGGACAATCGATGTTACTGAAGCTACTGCGACTGCAGCTGCTGTCTTATTTTCTAAGACGGACACGTTCTTAGCGATATTTAACAATGAAAATGTCGCAAATATTGTGTGCGTTCGTCTTCCCGAGCCCACTAACATCGCGAAGCCAAAAGACAGACGGATACTATATACAGATAAGTGGACAAACGACGAGACAGACAAGTGAATTTCCCAGGAATAACACTACTGAGTATTTACGATTCGCGTCTTCTTTACTCGATCCTAATATGATCTTCCGAGTCCCGTCGTGACCATCATCGGAAATATATCACTTATAAGATTAATGTATCCCTAGACGTCTGTCGATGTTCAAACCTCCGTTCATTGGCTATCAAGTCATCACTCCGTGCATTTTTAGCGTACCCTATCAATAGCCGTGAAGCAAATAATTAAACAGGTGTTATTGACACTCTATAACGATCATAATAATTAAGCACACGTATTTTTTTGTGTTTTTCTTTTACTATCATAATGCACAATACAGGTCCTCAAAATAAGCCCATGCACGTTCCACGTCGACACACTAATACCCCAGTTATAGGGAATGGTATAATCAAAGCGAGGAAAAAATACGTATAAAAAAACTTCAACGACCAACGATCCGAACGTTCGCTCGGCTTACAGGACAGTTTTTTTTTTACTTTAGCAATCATTTTCAAAAAAAATCGATGATACTTATGTAAAAAGAAGGGATGCAAATATTCGATAATTAAAGCATTATTGTTATTAAATTAATTACACTTATATATAAATGTTACCATATAAGCAGGTTAATTGGTTTACGGAGAAGTTAGAACGAGTCTTCGAGTCCGCCTAGAATAATCTGTTCTGACCATAATCATTAATTATTTTGCTATTCTTCTGATAAACTTCTAGATTTGAAAGATTGAATAGTCGATTTCATTGTATAATAGTGCTGCTGCGATTATGATCTTCTGTTGATAGGAAAAAAAAGCTCCTCGAGTCCTAGCCTTTGATATCAGCTGACCGACACTTTGGGTTCCACGTATCTGGATCTGCTGCGTCCTATGGCCCACAACATAGATGCTGACATTTATAGTCTACTATGTAAGCCATCTCTCTTTGAAATTTTAATACTCAATAGCTAGTGTTGGAATATTCATCTTCTTTTATGGCTCAGAGTCCATAACTTTCCGTTATTGGTATAGATAATCTCGATGTATTTCGATACGATCCGACCGGAACGCGCTAAGTTTAGTTGTCCTCCTGTTAAATTAATGCCGGGGGCCAAATGTACATGACCTATTTTTTTATTCAAGTAAATTATAGCTACATAGGCGATCGATTGCTACATATTCTATTAGCGTCCGTATGCCCACCGAGACACAACAGCATACACAGTTCTATGAAGCAAATCATAACCAACGAGATAGCCGAATAGTTACTTTGTCTATATCATAGCCGTCACCATATAGCAAACGTCTTAGGCTAGACGAGTCCGACGTCAACGCAGCGACTGCCCCTCCATTGTCGTCGCCGCTGTCACACAGTGACTGGTGCCTATCGTGTGATATCACAAAGTATGAGCTGGTCAGATGAGCGGCGCGGAGACTAGTGCTGCGAATCGTACCACAGCATGAGAACTACAGAAGATAGGACGAAACCGCACACTCGATCATGCGTCCCTTATCGAGTATTGTCCGTTAAATCAACGAAAAGTCGTTCACATTGTCGTAAAGCTGGGAGAGAACTTGTTGTTCTATGGAAAAAGTCATAACAAGTAAAACATAAGCTAAACATAAAAATACATCATGTAAACTAGGACGTTTAAAATAGCCCACTGATACAGTTGGCTGTCGGACGACATCGACGGATCGGCTCTCCACGTCACCTATAGACGTGTGCTGTCCGGCGAGATGGCAGTGCCGTATTAACAATGGCCTAGGCCAACAAGCATATCAAGTCCAAGCTCTGAGTTTTAGGGGAAACAGATCGCCTCGTACTCATCGATTTTATAACACGATTATCTTTTGTCCTTTGACAATAGATTAGGAAAAAAAATTCAAATCGAAATTGGTCGGTACCGGTGAACCTTGGGGTCGAAAGTGGCATATATAAAAATGCCAAATAGATGCGATTTGAGAGTAATGCTCAGGATATTAATCAGAGATACATCTTTAGGAAAGAACTTGCCACGGAACGCGTCCTCAGGCAGATAAGCGGCATGGAGCCGACAAGTCGCACAATCAGTCAGATAGCGAGGGTATCGGTAGCAAACAGGGTTAGATTGATATTAGTGTGATTTAAACAGAACTCACCAGAAAAACATATCAAGTCGGTATGTATTTTGTATGCGATATACAATACATTTTCACATCATTCTGTGCATGTGCTCGCTGCTTCTCTTCTGTTCTTCCTTTCTTTTTTTTTTCTACTTTGCTCTCATCTGCTCGTTATATTTCCACGTTTCGATTCGTGTTTCAGCAGGGGTGCCTCGATCGGGGTTACTTCTTCTCCGTTATCGAATGAAATGACGGAGCCGCATCGTCTGCTATGTTTCAATTCGCTGGCTTGATCTTACGTTCGTCCTTCTTCATCGATCTTTCCCGCTCACTCGCCGCCCATTTGTTATATAATATTTTTTTCGGTTTAGCAGCGAGATTCTTAAGCGATTTTTCCTTATTCCGGTACCTCTATGGCTGGTTCCCTTCGGATTGGTGACTCAAGTATTTGGAAGTGAAGTAGAAATACGGAACACTGACGCACACACCTACTTATATTCTAAAAACTTGCCCTACGGAAAAGTTGAGCCTTTTACTAGAGATTCATTAACGATGTATTTATAGTTGCTAACTTCTTGTTCCGGATGGAGGCAGCGTTCGATTTGAACATTGAAAGATTGCTCAGCTATAGTATCGAATAGCTTCTAATGCAACGAATACGAACCATGTCGTTCCCTTCTGATAAGCTGTCAGAAATCGGCTGTTTTATTCTTTCCAACAACATAATTGTTCTTTAATTAATATCCATATATTATATAGTTCGGTTATCACGCTACGGCAGAAGCCGATACTCTTCATTGTAGGCATACAGCGGGGCTTTTGCTCGCTTTGTCGCTAGTTACGTGCGCCTAAATATGCATCGTAAGCCTCCGGCCTGTAGGCCTGCGACATTACCGACGGACGATCGACAACATAGCTCTCAGAACAGATAGAACAAAAAGAATAAACTTATAATTTGCGTTGAGAAAGACCAATTTTGAATAGTATAGGAATGAATCAGATGCCAATTACCTATAGAGTGATGCTCAGCAGTCTCTATAGTTAGCTGAGCTGATCAGCCGTTCGATCACATGGGTCTGTCTGAAAAGGTTGATTGTTTCAAAGGGGAAAAATTGTCTTTTCAGCTATCAAGAGGTATAGCAGCACTCTCTTTTCTTCTCTGGCATTCTCTTTGATTGCCCGTGTTTCGGGCCCCAAATGGTATGCAGGGCAAACAGCTTATTCGCCCTGGTTCCGGAAACGTGCGGACTTACTTAAGTTTATTAATGAAAGTCCTAAAGATTGGCTCAGTGCAACAATTTTCCTCGGAACGTCTGATTACGAAACCTTATTAGTATTACAGCCAGCACTGGCATTTCGCATTTTCTTTTAATCGATTCGTTTACTCGTTAATAGGTACGTGGCTACGTGTAAACGAGACCGAATGCAACTAAGACGCGTCGATCACTGTTCAGATGGGCCTAACCATACGTGTTGCCGTTAGCGAACCAGAACAGGCCACAGCGCCAACGGCTGTCACTGGACAAAAATGTTATGTTGCATAATTAACACTATAATAGTCATGGCAAACAGGACTAGTAACAAACAACAAGGCCAATTTCAGCTGGTCTAAACTAGCACGCACTTGAACATCGTACCCGTCACGATTGATCTCATTAACAGCGGCAGTCACAATGAAATAACAAGAGACAAGAGATTGCATCATAAACATGCCTCGTTCGATTGTATGTTATGCTTTTATTTCTGTTGTGCCCACTGCTCGGACGCCGCCGCCGCCGCCGCGGCAGTCGCGTCTCTTTGGCGTTATCTTTGCGATAGCGCACATTAGCGGTTGACCATTCTACTGACAAGCGTCATCCGTGTAAACTTCATCGCTAGGTCTGTTTCTCTCGTTTGTTGTATTTTCAGTTGATTTTATGTCAAGTAGCTACTGCAACGACCATCATTGCCATTTCGATATGTTTGTCTATCTGTCTGTCTGCACTGTTTCCGTTACAGCGGCTCTTTTCTGGTTCCGTATTGTTCGCTGACCAAGAGCAAAAAACACACTCGCGCACCGTCGCGCGGTGCACGTCACGCTATCGTGCCGTAGAAGGAACGTGCACGTACAACGCTGCTGCCACTTACACGATGTTGCTTGGAGGCCGCGTCAGCATCAGTTGCTATTGGCTGGCTACAATGCTGGCAAGTGGCATTGAAGCCGAACATCTCACGTCGCTTGAAAAATAGGGTCCGTTCAGCCAGCCGCGTTCTTTCTTTAAAAGCACGAGTTCGCTTCCGATCTTGTCTTATTACATATCGTTACTATTGCTATTATTAAGGCTATTGCCGTTATCGCTGCAAGGATAGACAGCTTGTAGCATTGGCACGCAGCGGCGTCACGCACTATACGATAACGTGGCAGTGCCCCATTGAATTCGCTGTATAAAAATGCATGTTCGTATAGAGAAATTGTATGGATTCGATTATTGTTGTTGTTAATCTTGTTTCCTTTATCGCACGACTCATTGTCACTATTGCTACCGCTTACGACTAACATAACGGCGACTGATAGAAGCAACATCTTTCCTCTCGCTGAAGTGACTCACAAGCGACAGTTGGATATTTACCCGTAATGCAGCCCTCTGATAGCTAGACATCCTCGCTAAGAACATTTGCAGGAAAAAAAATAGCGGGAGAGGTGCAGCCGCTGTATCTAAATTGTATTCCGTGGTAATCTGCGCGCTCTTTCAACATTTATGCGCGAATTTTATGTTTCCAAAGCATTGCTTCCCTTTTGGCGGATCTGTGTATTGCAAGCATGCTATCCTATGGCAGTACCATCCCTTACACCCCTATGCGCTTCCCAGTATTCTCTTATTATAACATCAGTAGTAATAAACTACAAAATAGCGCAGAGATTGATTTTCACTCGTCGCTATCAATCCCGATCAGTTGTGGTCGGGTCTTTTTTTTCTCTGCATTGTGGATTGAAACAAAGAGCGGATTGAACGTTTCGGTCGTCACCGTGGCCATCGTCGGCGTCGCTCGATGTTGCCGCTACCACAGCTGCCGCCGTCATTTGTGTTCACTATTTATCGATGTATACCAGCGAAGTGAAATCGCGAGAGGCAGTGGTAATATTCTGGAAGCCACACCCTCCTCCGATATCTCCGTCGGTACTCACCTTCTGGAAGAAAGGCTTTTTGTTACTCGTGAAGTGGAGCCCTTATCGTGATTATAATCTCAAGTGATAATATTATTGAAATATAGAAAATAAAAATAACGAAGTTGCCAATTATAGCAACTGGAACAGCTGTGCCGGCAGAGTGACAACGTCAAAAAGGTTTCGCCAAGATTAACATTACACATACAAGAGCTCAACAACGCTTGAACATAGACACAGACAAGCACGCAGGCACGTACGCCGATAATACGGTCTAGCAGCTACTGTTTACTATTGTGAACGAACGTTTGTCTGTCGGAATGTATTCTATTCGTGGTACTTTTCTACCGTTGTAAACGTTCCATCCGTTAACTCTATCAGGAGCGTTTTGCTGTACCTATTCAACGTCCGTCTTCCTAGCGGCGCTCACGTCGGCTAACGTATATGCATTCGCTATTGTAACCTGTTCTCCGTGCTGTGAGTAAAAGAACTACGAAGTACGAGCAAACAATGGCCGACTGCTCATCGAGGGCCAATCTTCCTACCGCCTTCGCTTTCTTCTTCTGCTTCTACATGAGGCTCTATTTCACTGTATCGGTGATTAAAGAACTGTCGCTATCGGCACATTGAATGCTTGAATCAAAAGCCTATTCGAGCTATTGTTACGGTAATGGCGCCCGTAACTGCACCAGCCGCCGCTGTGACCACGCCGCTAACTATGCCGCCAACCATATTCTAGAAGTGCAGTCTTTTGCTACCTGACGTCTATTGGATAGCTCAGCGTTTGCACTTATAGACGGTAATGTTAATTTGTATCATTGTACATTTTCTGCAAGGGTTGTTACTTGTCAATCGGGCAGAGAACTGGATAGCCAAATTAAAGTATAGCCACTTTCGATGAATTTTTGCAAATTCATATCTAAGACAAAAGTGTCTAAGGATTTAATTAATACAGCCAGTTGATAAATCATTCAAATTAATTAACTGACCTAACGTCTTTGTCTGGAATACGATAGACACTGGTGAGATCTTTAAAGGAGTCGGTAGCAAGCGGGCTTATTTCTAAAAGCATAGCGTTCGCTCATTTTCTCTTTATGTGCGGTGTGCATTAATCCTTTTATATATTCATATATGTTTATGGGCGTGTACGTTTGTGTGAGAATCTCCCAACAAAAATATGTCACTCTCGTAAATAATGAAGTTACCGCCGCTTGCGGCGGACGCATCTTGGAGTGGGGCTAGACACTCGCGCGGGATTGCCTGACTAGCTTTCTGCGCACTTGAGCTTTGACATTATCCTAACAATCTTTCATTTAGTAGACATGGTCGACCAGTCGGCGCTGTCTTGCAACGACAGACTTTTTTGTTAAAATTGCACATAGCGAATACCGCTTGATTGTAGGGTGGTGAATTTTCAGCACTTGCGTCAAATACTCCAGGACCAAAAGCAGCAGCAGATGCTCGCCTTACTTCTTTCGGTCCACAGCTGTGGCAGTAACGCCAGCGGCTGATTTCTTAGCTGGCCGACAAGTTTTGTCACCTATGGGTATTGCTAGCGATTCGTTAGTTCCCTCTGCGGGGAGCGTTCCTTGCCGTCCCTTATTGCAAATGTTGACTTTGATAGTGCTTCAAGCAGAGTCTTTTACCGTTTCTCGGCTAGTCAGGGAGCATTGGAACCTGGCTCCCTCTTAGCTTGTTTGTTGACGCTCAGAACATTCCTCTTTTCAGGCTTTCGACCGCCTCGGATTTATCGGCCTGGCCAAACGTGAATGCTTGACGAGGCCTGGGGCCAAGGGATGACCTTTGCGGTTTCAACTGGCCCGCAGCCGTCATCGTCGTCTTCCACTTTTTCACCCGCTTCCTGATGACATGATAATCTTAGTAGCCCTTCGGCCGCTACTAGGGCCGTTGCCTCGCCTTCTCGAGGGACTCGACTTCATTTCCTTGTTGCTGTCACGTGGTGACGGCGGAAAGATGTCTCTTGAGTCGTGCTGACAACATTCAGCATTGGCGTTCACCGAGTGGCGAGCTTGCCGGTTTCTTTTTTCAAGCTGCTGACCACAACTGACATGTAGATGATTGCTTATATGTGCAAATGTGCGTCTCTGCGCGTATGATTTTTTACGGCAGTGAGATGCCGATGCTATTAGGCGCAGGCCCTTTCGTGAAACCCATAGTTGACTCCTTTTTCTTTCATCGATGAATTTCAGGCGTCCATGGGAGCCCTCGGGGACGATCGGCTTCAGATGCTGCTTCAGCAGCAGGCGCTAGCGCTCAGGGTAAGTGTTCCATCTTAAAATAATATGATTATTTTTTAAACTATTTATGATACAATGAGGAAAAGAGTAGTATGCCTCATGATAGTCAACTGTGTGCTGTTAGAGATTTCAGCAGTGTTCCAAGGTTAAATATATCCAAAGAGCACATATCATCTCTCTGCGTCTCTGTCTCTCTCTCTCTCTCTCTCTCTCTCTCTCTCTCTCTCTCTCTCTCTAGGCTGGGAGAGAGGGGGAGAGAGAGAGAAGAGAAAGACTAGAGTGGACTGAACATGTTCTTTTGAAGCTCCGGTATGGGAAAGCAACGTTTCAGCGTGTGTTTTCATTGCTTCGTTCGTTCGGCCCAAGAAGCTTAATCTGCACCCTACAACCGGTTTCACAGTATTGTTATTGTATCATGGCATTTAGCATCAACTTCATTAATAATTTTACGAATGCAGCATTTTGAATCGTGAACTGTTTCTTCTTATAGACTCTGTCCCTTATATAGCCCTAGAGGAAAAATGGATGTGACACTTTCATGCATTAGGATTAGTTAACTTGAGACATGGTTTCAAGCAGACTGACTGTCCATCGCACAGCCTGGCAATCTTCTTTATTTTGTTAAATTCAAGGGTTGTTTGCCTCCAGTTCCCTAATTTAGGTCCATAGACAGATTTGTAACATATCACACCAGAGTACGCAATTGATCGCTGCTGCTGTTCGATCATCATTTTCGAGGATAACAATCCCAACAATACCTCCTTCCTTCAGAAGACACTGTCGACCTAATGTGAGTGAAGCGACACTCATTCCTGGGTTCTCTGACCCCCCAAATATAATAACATTGTTAATTTACGTAGTCATTGAGCTGAAATGACCTTTATCAGAGAAGATGACACTTACAGGTATCACCGTAACGAACGGACCATCTCGGTAGTAAGTAAGTTCGTACGAAAAGCTGTTGCTTTCCGTTTTCGCGAACACACGCTGCTGTGTTTATTGTCTGCTCTTTTGCAACACAGACGAAATCGATCTTTAACTCCATATCCATATATATGGGCTAAGGCTTAAAAATTAAACTATATGCAAGTATAAGTAATACGTAATTGTCGGAGGCAGTTACTATTTGATGGCGTCTGATAAAATAATGACTTCTATGCACACTTGTCGTTATTTTTGGGGAACCTGAAGCCTATTTAATTGTTGATTGGTTTAGCCTATCGAGCCACTCAACCTCTCTAGGACGCAGCCAAATGAAAAGAAATTTAACATGTTATCAAGCAGAATTTGGTTTCAGCGCATTGCCTTGCACCGATGTTGTTGCTGTTGTCACCGTTGCGTATTCCATAGGTGGAGCTGTTGGGTCTCTTGTGTGGCGGGTGTTGTTGTTTCGGACACAACCTTTCTGACGACATCTGTGTGTGCATATTTAGGTATCGGGCAGTGTTTATGCCTATACGTGTGCATTTGCCTGATCAGTTCGTCATTTCTGATTTCTTGGCTTTCATCATTTCGTCGTCGCTGTAATGTCAAAGATTTCTGATAGAGAAAACAGGCAGACATACACCGCTCGACCGAGGAAAAATATGAAGGTTAATCAACACCTGTACGTTGGCTTCAATCCATCGATCTATCCAAGAATGCAGCGAACCAGTCTCACACCGCGAGCCGGATACCGTAGTGAACTTTTAAATCTGGAATTGGATTAGATGGGGTGGAGACGACGATGACAACGAGGCGGCAGAAGCAGTAAAAAGCAAAAAAGCGAGCAATCATGGTCACATTTGACTCCTCACAGGCAGGCGGACAGAAACTAGTCGGCAGCCTCGGGATGTTGCGGTGGCGACAGTAAAGCAGCAGCAGCTGCTAGAACAGCCCCGATGTTCGTAGCCGACGCCGTTTATGCTGCGCCGTAAGAAAGCCAGCGTAATTCGCCGTGTTTGATTTGGTCTGCTTTTTTCGTTTACCTTGGCCATCCAAATCCTCGTCGCCATGATCATCATCGACATGTTCTGTTTCTTGTTCCCCTTTCTTCAGTCTCGGCAACAGCCGCTGCTTCTTTTACTACTGTAGCTGTGTAACGTGTCGCTTGCATTTGTCTGAGGCTGGGTCTCAGCATGCCGTAGTGATGACGGCGTTGCAGCGCAGGAGACAGGCAAGAGCAGACGAAGAGCTTTTGCGAGTTCCTCTCCGGCGGCAACAAATGTTTGTTACCAAATCGAGGGGATGGGAGGGGACGAGTTCACCGATCGACTTTGACGACCCAGCAGAACTGGAAACAACGACAAGCACAGCGACAGCACGACCCGATGGCGGCAATAGCGGCAGTGAAGCTGAGGGATCTTTTTGGAGCGGTCGATCGATCGCTCGCTCGCTCGCTCGCTCGCTCGCTCGCTCGCTCGCTCGATCGATCGATGACATATATAGTTGCAAGTTTTTTCGAACTGCACAGCCATCCAATGTCGCTTTAGAATTTCTTGGATTCGACGTGTTCTACCGCGTTAGTACATCACGCACCTTGTTCTTTGACTTAGCCTTATCTATATAGCTACTTTAGACCGACATCACATGCACCGATGAAAATAAAGACATTTTGTTCTCAACGAAGTTACTGTCGTGTCTAATTTCCTCGTGAAGGTCGCCACATGTTCTCAGCACCGTCAACACGGAGAGTACTAAACCCCCTGCCTGCGAAGGTTCCGTCCTTCCTTATGTAAATTAATCAGAGTGGCACCAGCATTTATTATAGATTAGCGCTTCCAGCTGTTTCATCCGTCACTGACGTCGAGCGTGGTGCCTTAAATTTTTATGAAGGCACGTGCTCAGTGGCCCTTTTAGTTGTACGTGTCGTTGACATTAGGATATGTGGAGTTTGATCTTCTGACGGTGTTTGTCGATTTGATCCGACGAAGAGCTCCCAGATCGTTTAATGGGTAATATCTGTCTACGAGGATTTAGTTCTCATCTAGATGTGTGCAAGCACATAGACGTAACATGAACGTTTTCACTATAAGCCGAGCGTAATACTGGGCTCAATTAGATCCGAACAGGCTAGTAAATCAAAAGAGGGATTAAGTAGAAAAGTTAGTGATTCGCAAACTGTTGGGGAACGGAGTAGCAAAACAAAGGAAAATCTACTCGGAGAACGAGACTGATCGAAAATGAAACGGTGGGGTGGCAACGAAGAACCAACACGACAAGAGGACAATAACAATTAGTAACTATTCTATTATCATCGTGTCTTAGTGAAACGGTCATTACATTTCCATGGGGATAATAGCTTTAATGAGTAGCTGACATCGTCACAGTTACCACTAGCAGCACTATCGCGGAAATGCAGGAGCGTGCTCGTTTGTCGGATTTCATCGTACCAACAACATACGCACACAGTACAGAATAGACGGGGTCACGACTCTGTAGTATGGCATCAGCACCGTGTCCTATTCAAAAAATAAGAAGAATCTGAGGGGGGAACGCAAATGATCATATTAAAGACACGCTGGGGCTAATAAAATAACAATTACTAACATTATTATACTAGCCTTACTAAAAAGCGTGTTGTTAATTATCGATAACTATAATAAGGGATGCTACAATGACATAGTGAGTAGAGATTAGGTAAAAGTACAATATTAATTTATCGATGTTTGCTGTTTGTTGGAGCAACAGCATACGCTACATGTGGAACAAGAGGGAGCTCTCGGTCGCACGCTCGATTACAAAAAACAAACCAGCCAGAATGGTTTTGATGGCGTACATCATGAAGGGTAATCGATTGCCACACACATGTAATGCGTTTTTTAAAATAATAACATAATCACAATATTTCACTATGTCCAACAAGCAGGCCCTTCATGTCGAACGCTGCCTACCACGGAACTCTATAACTGTGCTAGACAAACGTGATCTTTGAATGGCCTTTAGCCGTAGAGACGAACTTCTTATGGACATAGTGTAACTGATCGCTCATTGAAAGTTAGTTATTAATTTATGTCACGATGAGTGGATATATTAAAACACGAAAAAAAAAAATATATATATATATATATATGCTTTGTAGGTAAGACTTGATCAAAACAAAAGCAGACACTTCAATGAAACGTTTACGGCTATATGCTAAAAGTGTTATTTGTAAAGGTCAGTTCTGATTCGTATTGACAGCTTCGATCCGAGACCTAAACCTAGTCGTTTCCGAAATATTACCTTTTTTACTACGCTAATAGATGTTTAATAGTAACTGTGCATCAAGCGATATCGCTAAACGTAATTTTGATTAGAAAAGAAAACTCCACCACAGTCAATTTGTGAGGTATCACAAGCCAAGCGTCCCATGAATGTAACATCTCCAAATGATAAAAAATGCAAAAGGAGCGACACTTGGAGGCCATTTAGATAATCGATCGGGCAGAAACACTCTATTTTTTCCCAAGATGGTCTCTAACTTCTGTGTCTAATGATACAGGATTAGTACAAATGGCTTTTTGCACCATTTGGAGAAGCTGTCGAACTCTTCAAACTCGAACTCCATTGAGGCTTTTCTGACTTGCCTAATGACAATATTTCATGGGCTCTTCGGAAGCCGTCCGTATGGAGACCTACATTAACGTTAATTAACGGGCTCCCTCCTAAAGAGATGTCGCCGTCAGAAAAGAAAGTTTCGAGCCGTCGAGTAGTCAACCTGATCTCTATTTTATGCACCCTTTCTGATCGTAAATATCCGCAAAACGATTTTATACCAATGATCTATTAAATTCACAGTAAAATAATCGCTCATTCTGATATAACCTGCGCCGGCATCCCGACAACGCCATGCATAAAGATCGAAAATGTCTACTTTACGTATTCTACCAAAAATGCTCTTTTAGCAGTAATCTGTGACCTTAGACGGGTTGTGGTCACTTTCGCGTCAACAATGTATCGAAAGATGCCAATTAATCCATTTGTCATATTTATTTTTGCATGCTAGCGATAATCCCATATGTTTGGATCCCCAGGCCACTCTACTGGCGTACTTTGTTGCCTTTTTCTTTTCACAAATAGGACTTCGTTATTCAGGCCGCTGCTGCTACTGCTGCGGTTGCCTTCGCTGTGCGTGCATACACAGTTGTGACGCTAACCTGTTTCTGATGAACAGTTTAATGATGATTGTTGGTGTACGTTATTGCTCTATCTAACCGAATTCAAGATAACACAGCAGACAGGAATAGAAGGAAGAAAATAGGGACAAGGAACGTATTTGCGCGCAGTGGATCCACGCGCTTCCCCTGCTCGTCTGTCCTAACTGCGATGTACACTTGTATCACTTTTAAACGAGGCTGTTGTCCGAAGTACGGAAAATGGAAATATAGCATCGTTTATCCTTATTATAGTTGCGACGACAATGATTCTATCCTCGAGTAAGCAAAGCCAACCATAGCAACAATGACGCGACATCGTTCCGTGCAGCAGCGACGGCTGACGTAACATGCCGAGCAGCATAACAGTTGTATCAGTTCATTAAAGGAAACATTTAGGCGTTTACAACGGTAAAAATATCGATATTTACGAATAAAAACATCAATTGAGACGTTGTTTGCGACCACTGATGCCTCACCGCTGTCCGAGGTGCAACAAATGCTTTCGCAGTACGGCCCTACGTTTCTCTACCTACATGCACACACGGAGAGACCAACGTACGATTAAGGCACGCCACTACTGCGATCAGTGATTATGAACGTATTACTCTACCTACTATGTATAGATGCAGGGCGGCCGACGAGTTTCTGTATTTAGCAGTAACACCTATGCAATGCTGGTGCTCGTTGTTCTAACGTAGCTGCTGCTGCTATTTTCGTTGTCCGAATCGTTAAACGACTATTACTACTGTTGCTGCCGGACCACTGCGGCGATGGTCGGCCGCATCTGTTTGCAGTATCGACGTATCATCGATTGGTGGGGTTGTATGCGCGTGCGCACGCCGGCAGGCGAACGAGCGATCTGGCTAGCTAGCAACCGAAATAATCACTCCATGATTATACATATACGTATACAAACACAAAACGCATAGTTGTATGATGAACGTGACACGTTCTCTGTGATACTTTTATGGAAATATCACTAACAAGGGTCGGATGAATCCATGCAGAACGGCCACCAGTCGAATCTAGATTGGCTGCAGCAGTAGTAATGACGCCAACAAAAGCTCCTAACGGCAATTAGATGGAGACTAAAGACACGTAAATAGCAAATACGTCGTCTATGGCTTTTGAAGCAGCAACGGTTGCAATGTTCCAAAATTGTCGATTGAATGAACTTAGCCGATACGAGAAAGCGAGACATGGGCCTGAGCTATAGATGGCCTGCTCCGGTGGCGTAGGGGTAAAGAGACGAACCCGCAATAAAAAAAAATGCACCATATATATCGTTTCGTAAGATGATCTATTATCTAATCTGTAGACGCTGCCCGAAACCCTAGTTACTTTTTCCGACTGATCGAACTATACAATGTACGGCGTCACATGGAGGCGCATGTGGCTGTAGTAGGTTCCAGTACAATACAACAGAGAACCCATGACTAAAAGAGAACAGCGCGGACTTTGAAGTCAATCTCTGCCGTCGAAAATACTTTCCTAGTAATCCTTCTATTTCGGCTAGAGCGCTAGTAAACAAATTCGATGGAAGTGAGCGTACAATGCTGTGAATTGTTCACGATGACCTCAGGCGTACGTCATACGTCGAACGATCCAGCTAGATGCTCTCTGAGGAGAATACGCCAAGGAATTTGATCGGCCCTGTTTGATGCACCACACTATCAAGAGCCAAGCAACAGCTGATCACCAGCTTCTCCCTGAAAAAAATTATACGTGATGCAATAATCCCACGATTAGAAGATGTACCTATTGTAGATAGAAGCAAAACTTCGGCAGGAGTTCGTATCTCGAGTACGGCGTCTAATGAAGGAGACGTTACAACACCCTACTTCTTGCCGAAAAGTAAACGCTTCGGGAGGAAAAATTATTTATATGTTTTACAAACTGTTAGGTAACCGTCAAGAGCTGATATCACACATCTTCTAAAAGGGTGGTGCGCGGACTCGTAAAAACCAATTAGCACGAAATTGACTGTTTAAGAATACGAACATGCTTTGCGATGAGCACATATGGCAGCCGGATAGCCCAATTTGAACTCAATAAATCATTAAACCCAATAAATTACCACGACGTGATCTACCGCATTTTTTTAGGTGCGTCACCAGAGCAAGCACAACCCCAAGTGGTCTGTTGGGGGAACCCTGTATCAGACTAACAAGATCCACTCCGGTTAGATTGCTAATGAGGGATAGTCCTTGACGCTATACCTAAAAATCGGAGACTTTAAGGACTTTTTCTAGGAGAATAGTAACTAACAAAATCAAACAAATGTTAGAAAAAACAAACAAAAAGAAAGTAGGTAAGCGTCCAAAAAGGTTTTCACATAACAGCGACGACGCGACCACTCTTGCGCTCAAGGAAACATTCGAAGAATTGTAAAGCACACAATTGAAATGAGTTCGTCGGCGATTTAACACCCCAGTAAATTCTGCACCCTCTGTAAATGGTAGTTTATAACATAGTAAACATAATGGCGAAGAGCGACAGTTCTAACATATGTAAACGTTTCTGTTGAAATATGTACTCTTATTTAGATAGAGTTTTATTATTTCGATAGAGTTTTAAAAGAGTGTCCCTTTTTAGGTGCCGTGCCCTCTATACAAATCTATATGTATAGAGAAATAGGTACCATGCACAAGTTCGATTCTAGCCATGAAATTGATACATCTGAAGCAATATATGCACGACATAGAGAAAAAATTATCTAAAAAACATGAAGTACAGGGTGGTAGATGTACGGCACATATAGAATATAGACACACATACAGCATCAGCAGTAGTTGTGGCTCTCATCTATTTGTCTTTTCGTCACCATTTTTTTCGCCTATATTAAGAGAGTGGGAGTAGAAGTTTAGAGCGCGAGGGGGGCAGAAGCACAATCTGCAGAGGACCCCATAGTTAGACTCGAAACTAGAGCTAAAGCCCTGGGACGGGATTTGTGAGTCACTTAGTGATTCTTTGTGTTCCCCAAATCCCTAATGTACTTCTCTGAGGTGCATAGCTGGAGCCAAAGGGACGAGGTCGTCTGTTCATATTGACGATAGAGCTGATTCTCTCTTAGAAGTGGATCGAGGCGAAGACCTCGTTAACGGTAAATCGAAGGGGAAAGAAAAACGCACCAACCGAACAACATTGGGGATCCGTCCAAGTTCTTCGTGCTTTGACTATCTGTTCTGCCGCTTACGGGATGAACGTAGGGCTTCGGCATGCTTTAATTATTTTTATGCGAACGAACATTGCGAGATGAGAGGCCGTCTTAACGGCGGCAGACGTAGGAGCAGATAAGTAAAACTACCAATCGCAGGACGTAGCCAGGTTCACCAATTAAATTATCATTTACACCAAGATCAAGTATCCAGGAGAAATTGGCTCTAAGTTGAAGTTCGATTTTTCCTCACTTACTCCCCGTTTCTTTGCTCCTCTTTTTATTTTTCTTGATTCTGTTCTGTTGCTTACGGTGCGTATGCCAGCGAGCTTCCCGAGCTCTTCGATTACGGTGGCCTTAAGCGTTTCGAGTATGCCACAAAAAAAATCGAGCATAGTTTTGTCGATAATGCAACTACGATGAATGATAAAACACTTTATGTATAGAGATCGAACAAAACGAGTGCTGCAAAAGAAAAAGAGACCTGCTTCCATGGGCAACTTCGACCGGAATCCTTGAGGGGGATCCAAATACGATCCGATATAACTTGCTCCGGTGACGCGCTAGTCTGCCGAGAAGCGTGCAATTCTACAGAGCTAGCTGATTTAGCGGTGCCTTGGAACAGCAGCCTAATTACATTTAGCCTTCATATCATCTCTTTTCAGCGTAAAGCTTCTTCTCTTTCCCTTCATCAGTTTGTGTGTCTTGATCTTTCCTTCTATTCCCCACCTCTGCGTGTCTTGATATCCCCCATACCCCTTAACGGTCAAGCTGCCTTTTTAGAGCCGTCTCGCAATACACGTTACTTGGCAACCTGCCTTACTTTGCTCTAAACTTCGTGTCCTCCAGTCAAACCGCCGAATGTCGTCTATTCTTAGGTCGCTCTTTCAGTTCTTATTTAAAATTTGCCTCCTATCGTTAGTAACAAGATTAGGAACAGGCGCTATCCCCCCAGGTGTCGGCTCCAAGAAGGAAGGCTATGAAATCGGAGTCCTGAAATACTGTGCATATCTACTGCTTCTCACGGCTTACAACTGAAACAAAATTCTTTCCATTTTATATTTTACCTTCGACTTTTATTGGTAGATAATCTATACGATCATAGCAGCAGCGCTAAGGGAGGTTCACATTTAAAATTTGCCTTTTTTTTTTTCTTAGAAATAGAAACAACACCAGCTCATAAGCTTGACTCTATCTCACAGTGTTTCATTAAAAGTTCCGCGCATCATTATTACCTATTGACTATTAAAAGTCGATAAGAGAAACGGGCGCATATGTCTGTAAACCGAAAGGCACGGGAGATTCGGAGCCATTTAGTTAGCCTTGCGGATAGCAAAGATAGACACGTTGTCATTTTGCATTAACCGGTCTGTATTTGCATCTGCGATATAAAGGTATTTTAAATACTCGCGAATTATGAAAGGAGACCATTTTTCATTTTCTGTTCTATTGCAGCTTCCGTGGATGCTCCCGCAAGCTCCAAGTGGTGCTGCAAAAACGCCCGTACTGGGTTCTCCATCACCTTCGCCTCCACCCAGCACCCCGGTTCTTCCGGTAACATCGTCTTCGTCTGCCGTTACGCCCACTCCAGCCAGTGGAGTTGGAGTTGACGACGCGCCGCTTAACTTGTCCAAGAAGGGTCCCGAGTCGTCACAAGGCCCGGCGGGTCAACCCGACCTGCTGAGCATCGCTCGTCGCCACGTACACAATAATGATAACAACCATCTAGCGACAACTAGCCTGCTACAAGAAGACAGACCGAAGAGGTTAGTTGAGTTGAGAATTATCATATTTTTTGGGTGATGGGGTTCTAAACTTGACGGACACAGTCCATATTAAATATCTCCTGCGCAATGAAATATTGTTACCCACTTTTTGTGTCCAGATATCGAATAAAGAAGAACAAAACTGAGGGCTTATTAATGTTACTAAAAATTATTTTTTTATTTAAGCTACTCAAGAGAGCGTCTGCCTGATCGTTGGTCATCTACGATGGTTAAGCTTTACGGGCGATATTTGTATTAGGTAGTTATCCCCGTTGGAAAACTAGCTGAGTTAGCCAATGTTATAAAAGCTTCCGGACGATTTTGAAATTGCTCTGGCGAGCGTCTGTTAGTAAAAAAGCTGTCTTCTATTTTAAGACGGTCAGCAACGATTTGCAACTTGCCGCTATGACTCACTTTGAGGATAACTGGCATGCTTGTCGTAGAGTGTTAAAAAATCCACTCTGTTGGCATGTCTTTTCACTGCTTCGGTTCTGGGCGCATCATATGGGCGCTCAGCGCCGCTACTCTGGAACGGTTCCGCCAGCTATCATAGGCTCGTGTAACAGAACATGCGGCATGGATGCTAGTGAGCCCATTAAAGCATTGTCGCCTTCGTGGCCGCTTGTTTCGAGTCTTCCGCTTAAAAATGGGTTATTACTTAGACTCACGCCTGTTAGCTGGGACGGAGCGGCAACTGGTAGTGCTGCCTTAGCCTATCGCTGTAAGCAAAGCTTTATAGTATCTGATTCAGCACATACAAAGACGCGAGCACCCACAGACCTCTCATGTCTCGTCTAGCACCATAACATATTGTTATTTCCAGAAAAGAAAAAAACGAACGTTTATTTCCGTTTCCTGTGGTAATGGACCAGTCATATTGAGTAAAACGCTTTCGTTTATATGGTAGCAATATTGAGTTAATGTGTCCCTTCCGAGGCCAACCGGTTAAAATGTAGTTTACGAGAAATATCGGACTGGCAACGTTAAGCGAGAGAGCCGGTCCTGCAGATTCAATAGTTATTCATTATTCGAACAGACTTTGATCACATTCAATTTGCAAAGTGACGAACAGCTGTATACAGATATATTAGGGGTCCAGGGGTACAACCCTAAATTTTTCGTGCCCAGATATTACCTGAAGCCAATGGCCCTTGAATTAACGCAAATCTTAACGAGCCTGATACAATACGTTGAAGTATTTTCGCGTTTTCGTTTTTTCATTGATGAATCCCACCCAGCTTTTATTGCTGCAATAAAATGCGTACTTTCTAATTTGCAACTTCTATAGCAAAAGTGATTGTACTGTAATATCATTACATCGTCATCGTCGCTATTATTTTTATTATGGATTAGACCTTTTATTATAACTTCGTGTAATTCCCATCTGGTGATAGACCTTCACATATTTATGGGCGTGTGTCTTGCTAAAGCGGTCTAGTTGAAAAGTTTGTGCTCACTACTACGGCCATTATAATCTGCTACAGATTTGTAGCCAGGGGTGAGAGCAGCCCCTTGCTGCTGCACCTATTCGAATGGGGCTGCACCCCTTTTAGTTTCCCCCGTCCCGCTGTTCCAGCCATAAGTACGACAACAAGTTCGACTCTGTAGCTCCATCACCTGTTACAGGCAATAGCGACTCAGCCGACGTTCTCTGCGGCTCCCCTGGCTACCGGCATGTCCAGATTCATACATGATTGGTACAAAGCTGTGATTGCACAACCGTGCAAGCAACTTGAGGTTCATGAGGAAAATGTAGTTGCTTCAGGTCGTCTGGAGATGATGCCCTATATTCTGGCCCCAGGGTTTTCTTTCCCTATTGCTATATACTATCTAGGGGTACATGTTCAGGTTCGCTCTCTGATTCGGGTTCGCCTGATTCCAGTAGCAGTTGCAATAGGATGGGGTGAGCCTAACGCGGGACAGCGTTTGCCTGCGCAGAGTGAGTGGGCGGGGCCGAGGCATCGGTATGGCGGTTTGATCCAGTTTACGAGCGGGCCCTCGGACTCTTCAGGCTCCAGGTTTCGGACCCGGTTTCGATTTAGCTCAGCAGCGAGTTGAACGTGACACAGGGCGCATGGCAGCGCGCCATCCTCGGGACACAAGTTTTAATGCTGTTTTATATTGGCGAACCGCTTCGGTAGCGGCGTCACAAGTAGCAAGTCAGTTTAGCTCTCTTTTGCTACTATAACATAGCTGACGTCGCGAACGGAAACCGCTCTGTACTATAGGACATACATCTAGAGGTGGTTACTTGGCTGACTTCAGCCCGGCCTGCAGGCTTTCTCGTTTCTAAAGAAGACGGGAAATGGCTTGCAACCTGACGGCTTAGAAAGAAAACGTATGAGTGAATCCACACGATGATAAGTAGAGAAATGAGCGTGGACGGGAGAAAGAGATGCGGGAACGATAGAGACAGCGATGGGAATGTACGAACGAAAACAGGTATGATGATCATGTTGTATCTAGTTGGATTCAGCAGTCGCCGCTGCTGTCGCTGCAGCGCTTGAAAGCCTACAAGTATGAACGTTGAACGGTATAGGACCGCGTTGTGGTTGTTCACTCGCCGCGGCGCCACAGCTATAGTACCTCTTTTATGACTTAGAACTTTTCTCTCAAAACGGAAAGGAGAGCGAGCTATGGTACTCTGGTTTCGTCCAGTAGAACTATATCCCATACGATCAATGGTTGTGTAGTGGAATCGCGGCCAGCGGGTTGTTTGCCCCTTCTCCCCTGCCCTTCCTGTCGGCGGTAAGTCCGGTTAGCAACTGGGCTGGTCAACGCCACACGCTATTAGCACGATTCATGCCCATTACCGTTGATCGAGCACATTTGTTAGCTATGCTGGACCACAATGAAGCATTCTAACTCACACCTATAGGACACATCTCACCTATTGTGGTGGCTGAACCAGTTTCGGCTGAGTTCAGTATAGAAGTTTAGGACGATGAGAAAGCAGCAACGACTTAATAACAAGTGTGGATAGATGAGAGAATACCTATGTTTAGGATAGAGGAAGAACAAACCATCAAAATGAGATTATGACAATAATCATAAGGGAAACCGCCGTCTAATCAGCATGTCTACATCGCAACTTCTCGTTTTATGAATCAGGCTAGAGAAATAAAAATATAGGAAAGACGGAATTATGCGGTGTACTTCCTCATTCATTTTCTATCCTAATAACTTAAATCAAAGGAAGAAGTGGACAGACCCTGCGCAGCGGACAATGACAGCTCTTCTACTAAAGAAGTTCGCTCCCACCAGAACCACACAAATGCATACACATACACACACACCCAATGGACTAGCAATGTATAGCAAGGGATTTCCCTATACCCTGATGCGCCCACAAAAGCTATTTCTAACTAGAAACGAGATCTTTTCGTTGGGGAAAGAGGAGAGAGTGAATCAACGTTTGTAGCTCCATATAGCGCACGGCATATGAAACACAGGCTAGTAATTGTTGCTTCTATTGGTACCTTCAGTAGTGCACCATTCTTAGTTGTACATCCCAGTAGGGCTTCTTTGGACTGTCACTAGTGACTGATTCGGGATTGCATAGCTGGGGTGATTCGTGATTCGGAGCTTCGCTTTCCTTTCTTTCCAACGGGATGTAAGCTCGAGACAGTGACTAGTCAGTTGTTTCTTGTGTCTCCCATGTGCAGATTCTTTTTTCTGCTTTCTGTTCTGCCTGACTTTTGTTACTCGCGATAGGAGCGAAGCAGCACGTAGACAACAGCAAAGGATCGCTTGTGACCGCTACGTAGAAAAAGCCGTGAAAAGTGAACGTTCGAGAGTCGGGACGAAACAAGGTTTTGCACTCTTCTCTCTACTGCAGCTAGCCGCCGGTATCCGACGGCTGAGATAAAGCTAGGACGGCCAGAGAGCTATTATGTATGTCTCATTTTATCCGTAGTGGCCACTATTTCTATAAGTGTGGGTGCTCACTACGTTAGGTTCAGGTTCCCACAGGAAACGCGGAGATGCATCATCAGTCTTCGCCGCTAGAACTCCAGCCCTACAACTTCTCGTAGCTGTTACCAAGGGATGAACCGTTTCTTCTGAATAGATGAAAAAGGTGCGGAACAATCTCGAGCTGGATTAGACGACGAAATGATTAGGCATGCGGCGTTGTCCTATTCCGTGTGCGACAATTCGGACCAACACCAGCCGTAAGCAGAATGCTCCTGGGAGCTTTCGACTCGGGCGCAGATCTTACTGGAAGATTGCTAGCCTGTATTTAGACCCGTTGGAACTGTCGCCCAGCTCATTTTCCGAATGGGTTATTATGGGCTCTTAATCTTGGGAAGCGCGTTGGTCCGCGGGGTATATGATACAGGTCTTGTATGACGATCTCATTTGGATATTGAGAGTAATTTGGGATGTTTGGCTTTTGAGGATAGTCTTTTCCTGAGTAATTAGTGGAGATTCACTTAAGCTTTAGAGAGTATGTTTCGTAGCGAGCTGTCCTGTTGGCCTAGGTCAACTAGGCTCGTTAATGAGGTTCGCGTAGCTTTTAGCTCCAAAGCAAAGTGAGATTAAGGAAAAATAGCAGTGGGAGGAAGGGCAGGACCTGACTGATCTGATACAAGCCCGTTAATGTTGTTGTCAATAGTCGAGCTGACGGTCGATGCAGGCTAAATACATAGTGCTCCTGGTTGATATTGAGCAGTTTCTGTTACGGGACATATGCCGAGCCCGCGCCGATATACAGATGCCGCTACGATTTGCTACTACACATACATATCTAGATGTATATCTAGTTATCGTCTTGGGATTGGACTAATCGAGCTCTTGGCTGTGTGTGTGTGTGTGTGTGTTTGTGTGTATGTGTGTTCGGCTGGCTTTTCGTTTTGCAGCGTGTCCCCCATTGCACCCTTGGGATCTCCATCGCCCTCCAAAATGACTGCTATACCTCCTAGTTTGGATTCGCTTGGAGGAGACATCCATCTCAACCAGCTGCAGCATCTTTCAGTAAGTATCCTTCCCAATTGAGTAACTGGAAAAAATTGATGGACAACATTTGCTTGACTCCGGAATCGTATGACGCACTTATTATCTGTTTCCAGAGGACAAGGATGTCTAACACTTCTAATTCTTGCAGAACTTTCTCCCGTATGTGAACACGTCTTGTTCATCAACGTTGAGCTTTCCTACGTCTCCAACATTCAGCCCTACATCAAACTTACCCCAAATGACGTCCCCGTTCGCCACAAGTATGTAGAGCTCTTATTGAACACATTTTGAAAGAATAGATTATATTAATCAATCACGTGCTACGACTCAATTATTACTGTTTCGGAGGACTTGAGCTGGATTTGAGGTTACATGAAGAAACTGAATGCGCACCACAGGGCTGAAACCTTTTTTTTTTCATTTCTTACAGATGGCCTTCTGTCAATGTTCGGAGGAAGCGGCGGCGCTCTCCCTGGTCCACTGACTAACGGTGCAGCTGCGGGTAAGGAAGCTAGTGTGTTTTCTTCAACGTTAGCTGCCGGGCTCACCGACATCAAGGACGGACTCAAGGACATGAACTACGAAAGCTCATCATCTGAGTGTGGGGACAAAGTGAGTTCCGACCCCCTCCTTGGCGCTAAGGTGATTCGAGCAGGGCGCGACCCGGTAGATCGGAAACAGCACATAAAGAGGCCGATGAATGCATTTATGGTGTGGGCCAAGGATGAGCGTCGCAAAATTCTGAAAGCGTGCCCTGATATGCACAATTCGAATATATCTAAGATTCTCGGCGCTCGTTGGAAAGCAATGAGTAACGCCGAGAAGCAGCCGTATTACGAGGAGCAATCGCGGCTCTCGAAGTTACACATGGAAAAGCATCCAGACTATAGGTATCGCCCCAGACCCAAAAGGACCTGTATCGTTGACGGCAAGAAGCTGCGTATCTCCGAGTATAAGACACTCATGAAGCAGCGTCGTGAGGAAATGAGATCTCTTTGGTGAGTATCTGCCGAAAGCGCGCACAGCTTTTAGAACGCCGTTTTTAAAGTTAACTTTTAAAAAATGAGAAGTGTCTCCACTGTGGCATGCAATAATAGGCGTTCCGAGAGGGAAAACTGCCAACATTAGCATAGCATACTATATTAACTGACCCCAATGGTGTTTGTTTCAATTTCGTTCAGCGGTGACGCCGGCGCCAGCTCAAAGGATGTGTCTCTATCAATGGCCCCTGAAGATTTGCAGGCAGCCTTTGAGGCGGCGCGTCAAGCATAGCAGGAGGCTGGCAGGGTTCAGGAGACTGAGCTCAGCCCCGAAGGACAAAACGTTATCCGCCGGCCCTGGGAGCAAACGAACTGAGTCAACGGAAGGGAGGAGAACAAGATAGCAGCGGTATCGCTAAGATGCTAAGACTTATTTAAAAAAGATTTGATACGGCGCACATGAGGATATCTACAGGCTGTGCGCTACAATCCCATCTATACAATCAATCAATCAATAAGGAGAGGACGAAGCTTGAACGGGAATTTCAACAAAGGATGCAATTCTCTCGCTACTAATAAGCTTCAAAGGAAAAGGGAGCTGCAAGTATCAGTATTGGGCATTGGCCGATTTGACCAGAGATACATCGGAGGAAAGGCGCTGTATAGCCTACGAACTGCAAAATATCTGGCTAGTGGTGATCATGATGATAATGCTGATGGTCATGATGAAGAAACTAATGTCAATAACAATGTTGCTATTTATTAGTAACCCGCTGTACAAACTGTTTGTGGCCGAGTGTCGTCATTCTAGTAATAACAACAAAAATAATGCAAGCACTCAGTACAGCGGCGGAGTGGCTAATATTTCAGCATTATTATTACTACTGCTACTACTGATACGGTCTGGTAATGCGATGTGAGGCTTGAATACAGTCAAATGGGCCGCTGTCAACAGTGTGGAGCCAGTGCAATACTTGTGCAATTTATTTATTAAAAAAATATTAAGTTATTTAGATTATCGGATACTTTGAAGGGCAAGGGGTCACTTCTAGCCATAAGTGAATATGTGCTCGTGTGTGCGTTCAACCGAGAGATGACTGATTACCAACTGTTTTAGACTACCCTTCCTAACCGTTCCCACAATCGAGGCGACACGATTCTTTGCAGCAAACCATCTTCGCTTCTCCGGAAGTCATCGACTATTGCGTCTGGCCATGTTCGTGTTAGGATTCTGGAGTGCGATCTGTTACGTTCACGAGTACATATTATGATCCTCAGATAGGAAACGCGGTGTCTATAACCGGCCCTTATAGCCTTGTCTCTGACACAACGAACTAAAGTAAAGCATGTCGAAATCTAGCGCTTTCCTCGTTTCGTCCTGCCCTGAGTAACATTTGGTCCTCTTGTTCAAATCCAAGTGTCAACGGCAATATGGTTATTAAGGGCAGCTGTTAGCAATTATTGCCCCTGTACTATTATTACTCATTGTTGAGAAGCATTTGTCAAGAGTTCAGTAAATAATTTTCTTTTACAAAAACTGCCATGTTATGTGATCTACCCTGTGCTGATGATTATCTAGTCACAAACAGATTTGGAAGCTGTGCAATGACTTCAAGTTAGCTGGAATGAACGACCACGCTAATTTGGTCGTCGTGTAATCTTTACCGAAAAATGATCGGTGTCGATCTGATGAAATCTAAATAGGGATCTTTTGCATTATTGACTTTTAGCTAAAATATGTTTTTTGTTAATATTTAGAGTAAAGCGGTAACACAGATTTTGCAAGGCTCAACGATAACATGAATTAGTCTTCAAGCGCTCCTGGAAGAGCTTAAATTTTTTTTTGTCAGTTATTACATCGATCACTTGCAGCTTCTCTAGATCGCCAAATAGAATTGTCAAAGGGCTAAGCAAGCCGCTGATTTCACAAACGAATTCTAAAAAGCCAATAGGAAAACTCTACTCGGTCTACACGTAGGATTTTTTATGAAGGGAACTAGAGACAATGGTTAGAAAATGTAGTTGAAAAGAACGAAAACCATATAAATACGGTAAGCTGCTACGGTGACTATGCCACGGCGCAGATATGTGTACGTCTACGAGTTTACCCAAAGCATCCATCTGATTACGTAACTGTGGATGGACGAGGCAAGTATGGAAAAATTCGTTCACGGAACCGCGAGGCTAACAGCGCTGGTCTCCGGGGATTATCGCATGTATGTTCTACTGACTAATGCCCTGTGGTAACAACAAGGACACGTTCCTGGATATACTGAGCGCGTTCGATTCGATGTGTATATGTGCGTACATTTTGTCTGTCGTATGAATTGTCCGCGACGGAGATAAGGCGTAGGGTAAAGTAGCAAAAGCTCGATGTTCAGAAGAAGGTAACGTTATTGGCAATGCTTATATGCAGCCAGCCATATGCCGTACCAACATGCAGGAACGGATACATGGCAGTGGACGGTGGCAATGATAATGGTGTGATTGGATCGATTAAAATTTTATGGGCTGCAAGCCCGCACCAGTCTGAGCCCAACTTCAGAACAGTGACGTCAGATGCGGTCGGACCCGACAGAATAAGACAATGACATAGAATTGACGACAGTATATAAATACATGAAAAGACAGATTATTATTATTATTATTATAGTAATTGCAGTCATAAAATGTCGTAGAATACAGATCATGATGAATACAGAATAAAAGGAGCGATAAGTATGTAGGCACGAGCATGGTATATAATGATGGCAGGGTGAAGGCGTGAGTGCGTGTATGTATAGGAAATGGTGTGTAATGTGGTTTTGGAAGTAGAAGGCTAAACCCGTGTTACCTATCCTAGCGCCCTACGATAAATATAAATTAAAGAAAAACATGATGATAGTGCGCGTAACCCTGGGGGCAATATTCATGCAATCTCAACTCAGAATTTCGTAACGTCAAGAACAATGATAATGACGCTAATAATGACGATGATTGTCACAATCTAGGAGCGGGAGAAGTTGTCGACGAAAGGCCAACCAAAGGTCGATTGAAAAGGAGCCGCGATATACACCCATGCACCAAACATATGAAAATATATAGAAATACGGATATATTAGTTCAACCAATAACAGCATCAATCTCTAAAATAGGAGCAACAATCACTAGCTCAGTTATAAGAGAATCAAGAGCCGGTTACAGTGTGATCGGTTGATTTACTCAAACGTAGCTCGCGCAAACATCTGTCCCTGTTTCGCTCTCCTTCCGTCTACCCAGCATCAGCCGCCGCTCATTCTTACCTACCTCCTCTCGCTTCCGTCAGTTCCTTTTTCCGTAAAGCACCTGCTGACCGCTCTTGTTTCTCTGGAGGTCTACTTTTCTTTCTTTCTCTCTCTCTGCCGTCGTCTGCATCAACGCAGAATTTCCATCGGAACGTTTGATACAGCAGTGAAACAGATCGTCAGTACAGACAATTGCCACCTGACCAGAGGAAATACCTAAACACCATAAAAATTGATATATATATATATATATATATATATATATATATATATATATATACACGATTATACATAAATGTGTATATTGATTGACTATGAGAAAAATTATGAGAATAGGACCTAACATTTGCGCTGTTATTTGGGTCGCTACGAGGTATGAATATAATATATTTCAACGAAGAAGTGGGAGAGTTTGTAGAAATGGTGACTGCAAAAAATCGAACACCGAGTCGTATGGCGGTTCTGCAATTAGACTATTGCAGATCGTGGAGGAAGTCAACTAAAATTGTCTGAACGCAGTGGATGATGGGTGCACGCATACACTGTTATACAATAGCGGCGATGCCATCACTGTATCCCCCGTCACCTTTTCTGCCTATAGCTGCCACCAGCTTGGCTCAGCGTATATATATATACACATGGGGAGACAACAAGAGAGCAGCAGCGTGATCCTCATATTTATTAAGATGTACATTCCGTGAAATGCTATTATTATAGATATTACTATATGGATATAATAGACTAGAAAACGAAGCAAGAGATGGAACACTTGAATAGAGAAGAGAAATAAAGGACGTCAATGTCATAGTTATATTAAACACATTAATAAAAATAAATAACGAAACAGATGGCAGATGCAAAGGGGCACAAATAACGGAATTACCTCGATAGAAACAAATGTAACCGAATAAATAATTCTGATGACAATGACCATACCACCTAACTACGTAATGGTGAGATGATGATGTAAGTTAAATAATTAGAAATTAAATATAACGAAACTTGGTATCGCAAATATATTGACTGTTTTGTTTCTATCTTCATAGATAAATGCTAAAGTGGCTTCGATTCGAGGCTATCTTATAGAATAAAAAGCTCAAATAATAAGTTATGAGTCTATTTGTAAACGCATGTATTATGTAGGTGTCACTCGGGAGAATCTTATGATCAGAGGAAGAGCTTTTTCTATTACTGTTATAAAGGTTAAACTAAAAAAATCAGCCCTATTGTGGCGGGTATTATCCTAATCGGGGCTGTCGATGTACGTAAGTAGTCTATTTTGAACTTGAGTTGTAAATTTTATCGATTCTAGTTACTCGATACGGCCGTAAGTAGAATTTACTTTCTGGATTGTAATGGCGTCCTTAAATTCACCTTCCGTCATTGGGAACTGTCGTGCGCCAGCTTGTTCAGAAGTCTACTTCAGTTCCGGCGCCTCTTCAGTATGAGTATCAAACAGCCATGAATTCAAGCCGAACTTAGAAACGCGAACCGATGAACTTTACCAATCTCCCATTGGCTGCCAATATTTGGTTGAATTAAGTTTTCGTCTGACTACGGTCATCTGTTTTTCTGGGCAGTTTTCTCAATGTCGCGCTAATAGACGCACGTATGTCGTTTACGGGAGACACGACCCGCCAGCAGGCAGATGAAGTGTACACTCTACTTTTATACACTCACTTGGGTCAAGAGATCAAACAGAAGAAACATGATAGAAGCAAGCGAACGAAGCTAAAAAGACTCGAGCCACGAATAATATCGTCAAGCACCTATTAAATCGAGCTTGTTTCAAAGAAGTTTCCATCTTTACTTAGGTAACTAACTGTTGGGCGGGTGGGGGTGTACCTCTGCTATTGATGTTGCTGACATTGTAGCGGTCTTTGCTATATTTAGTCTTCAGTAAATGTCTCCTGCCCTGACCGTTGTGAGCAAAATGAGACAGGCGTAGAGAGATGCGAGTCAGAAGATTACAAGTCGTTGATTTATCGAGGAATTTCGAGGAAGAATTTTCGCTAACGGCTGAGGAGGAGAGAGTACCGTTTTGATAGTCGCTTTGCCGGTTTCGGTGACTTCAGCGCTGGCATGGCAGGTATCTGTTTCGCCGCTCTAATAGGTCGAGCGCCGTGCGACGATCGCGGCCAACTGCAGCGCTTGTCGATGGCCCCAACGCTGACTAACAGTGACTCCAACAGAAGCCGCCGACAACTCTTGACTCTAGACAGCTTTACACCGTTTTAGGCGCAATGTCGTAAGAGCTCACGAACGACGAACTAAATCACACGAGAACCGCATACAGAAATGACACGAGTTATGCCGGCTCGCAATGGGGACGCCACTACCTCGTGACACTCAGAAATAACGTAAAAATGATGACCCCTTTTTAATTTTTTGGTTACATTTCCTTGAGGATATCACACATTTATTAAATTAATCATCATCATCATCATCATCATCATCATCATCTATTCCTGCTCCTTCTTTCTTCCTTCCTAAACTGTTCGTCTATCCGCATATACAAAGCGCAAGTAACATTGGCGTTTGCTGCACAGCTTGCTTTTTCTAGATTCTGCTTCGTCGTCTATATTGATGATGATGATTTATGACCACCACGACTCGATCGATACGTTGTCTCGCGTCGCTGTGACAATATTGCTAGAGTATAGTATCCATATACTCGCTTCAATATACACTCTTTCCTAATTTTCAGTTAGGCATATGTATGTATAATATGTTTATATAATAGTTTAATAAATACCTTCGCTTTTAAAATATCTATAAGGTCTACCAGTATATTTACTAGGTTCTTAGCTGACAATTTTGTTCAAATCTGCACTTGCACCCTTCGCACTCAGCCAGAATCATGCGCATGTCCCGTTCATGTCCGTTGAAAAAAAGTACTCTCCGCTAGTGGAGAATTTGGTCGCGGCTGATCCCATAGCCCCGTAACACAATCGTTGTTTTCTTTCCAGCATTGACAGACGATTAGTATATTCATTGTCAACTCGTCTAAACAAAGACTATACGAGCGCCACTGTATCAAAAACGCTGACGTAGTCCGAGCTGCGTCTGGCTCATCGGTCGTTTGGTACGAGACCAAGCAATGGTTTCCCATGTATCCGTAGCTAACGGCTCAGCAAATTCGTATGATCGGCCGTTATCGGGACTCAGTGGAACAATTTTTGTCATTGAAGTGTAATCGTGTATTACGGAAACGTGTTTAAAAGAATTTTCGAGGGGTGCCATTGTCCCGTTTGTTGTATATTTCATCGGAGGCTCTGGTCGTACATGACTATACACATTTTTAGGAAAAACAAAAGACAATGTTTAGTAGTTCGCGGGTCTCTCTGCTTAGCTGTCAAACGAAAGATATTCTTTCAGCAGCTGACTGTTATTATACCGTTAGTCTCATTATCACTCCTCTGTTATATTCACTCATTCTGGGTCCTCATTAAGGGATTAGAATTTTCGCTACTTCTTCTACGTTTATGTACAAATGTATAAATAAATAAATGATTTCTACATACATACATATATCTGCGTGTGGGCGCGTTGCGTCTGCATGTCTATATATCTTAGTTGAATCAACCACGTGAGCAAATGAAACTTCTTAGTTGACAGCAACGAACGTCTGGGCCCAGGGTCGACTGCTCCAGAGTGTAAAACTTTGTTCAGGTGGGCCCGAACGTTAATGTGTGCCATGCGGAAATTAATATACAGCATAAGTGCACTCGACATCTTACTACTTCTCCATACACCGTATAATGAGGGAATATTTTGTTATAAGTCGTGAATGGCAGGGAGCCGCCTCCGTTGCCCGGCAGACCGTCAAATTTGCTACCGTTTACGTGCTATTATTCATATATTGGGACGATAACGACGACCGTTACGACGGTGATCCATATCCAAGTGTAAAACACTGCAGTATTGTTGTCTTCTATGTTGAGACGCATCAACGCATTGAGGCGTGTCGATGGTGTTCGTGGCAAGTTATGTTTGTACATAATGTCACAGGTTGTAGGAAGATGAAGGTGACTCCGTCTTGAGCCATTTTCATTACATTCGAAAAATCAGCTGACCTCATCAGAGTTTGCTCAGTACGCGTAAGATCCACCTTTCGACTATGTTAATATAATAAACTGAAAAATTGCGCTACTATTGTTCAATCTCTTGATCATAGGTTCACTGCTGAAGATACGGCGGTGACGTACGGATCTTGTAATTAATTCTTATCTGGTCTAAGGTGATTGCCGGGTGAGTTGATTTGGAAAACCCCCTTCAAGCTACGGAGGTACGCAACGCCACGGGTCGACTTTACAGCTGTAGGCTGTCATCGAACCCCATCTCCCCTAACGGCCATAGCTGTAAAGCAACGCAAAGATTTTTATCGCTGATTAACGTGGCCTAGGAGCATGCCGCGGCAAGACGGGTGCCGATGCTTATAACGGGAGCGATCCTATCTTCACAGGAGGCTCTAGGAGTCTGTCTGGATCACGGGGTTGTTGTTGCTTGATGACCCGTTGCAATGTGCCTGGAACAGAGAGGAAAAATTGTTAAACTCTTTCTAGCACCGCAGCTTCCATAACATCTAAATAAGAGTCGAGCAACACGGCAATGCAACATGTTATTGAAAACAGTTCGAATGTTACGTAACAGCTGCACAAGGGCTTATTAAAGTTTAAGTTTTCAAGGCCTAAGCATCAATTGTCAATCAAGCAAAAGCAAAAAACCATACTACTTCCATTTTTTCTTAAACCAGCTTCCATCTAGTTATATGAATTTTACTCGATTCCGACAATCAGTGATAGCGTAAACGACGGAGGAAGGAGGTCAAAGAAAACGTTAGCTTATTTGAATTTTCTCGCTTCTGAAGAGACGTCCGCGAAGTCACTGGCACCTTAACTCGCACTCCTGCGTATTGGCACAGTGAGTGGTAAACTGAGAAAAAATCGACCGGTGTTGTCAGTGGTCGATGCGGTCAACAAAGGTATAATCCTTCATCGAAATATGCGAAAGGCCGCTTTTGTATTTTCGCAAAAATGGACCAATCCTCTCTCGAGGTTCTCCAGTCCTCCACGCATAGCCATCTCATTACAACGGCTATCTAACAGAATTTTCCCGCTGTTGCTAGCGCTGCCAGTGGCGTCGTAGTATAACAATAGTTTGTCTTTGCCGAGTCTATGTAGATACGCGTTACCATTATATTCTAGCTGAAATAAATGTGCCAACGATTGCATCTGGCAGTACCATATTTGTCATAAATGCCACTTTTTTTAGTGTGTGCAAAAATAGCTCATCTCGTGCGCGAAACTTCCTCGTCGTTATTACGGTCTCAATGTATAGTTTTACGCCTTATCCGGCTGATACATAAACATCGGTAGCAGCAGCAGCAGCAGCAGTAAAAGAGCATTATGGCGCGGCAGGCGCAGAGTTGCGAGGGCGACAATCTGTATGACGACAAACGTAACAGTGATTACGTACGTCTACTTCGATCGTCTGAGTGAATGTCACAACAAGACACCGTACTGAACAACAACAACAGAAGCCACAGAATTAGGACCATAATGTGCTGGGTTGCTCTCGATAGCCCAGGCATTGGACCAAGCGGGTGAGAACGTTGACGATGACGGCGGATAGCTTGGAGCTAGCAATGCTATAGTGTTGCTGCTGCTACTGCTGCTGTCGTTTTTCTGCAGTTGCTGCTACGTGTTGTTCAGTATCTGACGATGTCTATAGCGTTCACCTTTGACGTGCCTTCGTTCGAACACCACAACAACAAATGGCATAGCAACTAAATGAAGAGCGGCGGCTCAAGAACCACGACGCGCGGGTTCGACGCTTTGGTGGTAGCTTTTGTATGTAACTATACCACAGGCAGAGGAGACGGAAAAGGCTGGAGTGCCACCGCGCGACGGTCCATCAATATGGTAGGCGACCGTACACTTAGCCGTGTTAGTGCTTTGCGCGAAAGACGACATCAGCATCAAACAGCTCCAACGAACGGCTAGCAGCGGTGCCAGTTGCTATTGCTGCTGTTGACTTCACCGGCTTGATGCACAGGGTATCACCCCGAAATAGCTCGGTAGCCGTCGCACACGCTATGCCTGGGGTTGGTGTATGTACACCTACTGGTGCATTATTTCGGGGGCTCCTTTCGATTCGGTGCGGCGTCTTCGGCGAGGCTAGTGCCGTTTGTGCATTGCTGGATCGTCATGGGCACGATGCTGCAGCCAACGTCACGAGGTTCACATTGAAGCCGACCTGCACCGGGACCTGGCCGCCAGTCGTTTGTGTGGTCGCGTCCTGCACAGCTACATCGGTGGCACTACGAGTCGAGACGGTGTTTGGCCAACGATCGACCAAATTTTTAGCCTGAAGCTCTCGCACTCCTAGCAGCTGTTGCGTGTACTGCTTTTCCCGCTTGTGTAGCTGGTGTGGGTAGATGATGGCACAGAATGTGATTTAATTGCGCGCTCGAATGACAACAGCAGCGTCAGCAATAACGACAGCGACAAGGGCAGTAAGAGTGACTGCTGTACGTCTGTCGACGAAAGAATGCGCCTGCACGAAAAATCTATAATTCGCTGACCAAAACAGCCGACCACAACGTTTAAAGAAGGATTCGTTGGCCTTTTTGCTACCCAGACTGCTCTTCCTCGCGCCTTCTCTACAGTCCAGTTGCAGAACCCGCTGTCGCCGGCGACCAGCAGAGTTTGTCGCCGCTGTGGGTCGCAATAGGGCTGTAGGAGCGCCCGCGTGAGCTTCAGTAATGATCTTACAGTGCGATAAATGACGTTTATAATTAAGCCTAATTATCGCCGATGTACGCCTCTCTTCAAACAACATTGTATCGTTATATTGTCCAGTGGTAATCAGTCTAGAGTTATCGTCGTGGTTGTTTTTCCCTTCCTCTGCGAATAAAAACCTCCCATCTCAGGCGCACTTGGACTGGCACGCGCGCACGTACAATAGACAGGACAACATACGCGTTTTGCCATCTGTTTAAGTAGGTACGTTTCGGCGCAGAAGTATCTAATGCGGTGCGTCGAACTTAGCTCTGGGCGGAACATCAGTGTAGTCATCACTAACAATAAAAATCAGTTGAGTGCGGGTTCGTCGCTAGGTCCATTGCTAGCCATTGACGGCTGCTGCCAGCACGACTTTCCAATGTTTGATAAATACAGAAAAGATTGTATAGATGCATAGAAGATAGCTAGCGCAGGCATATCTATTATTTATACCGTACTGCCCCCGGCTTCGTTGCATTGGCTTCGCGGCAACGCTGTCCATCAGAGATGCCCCGCCTGCTTCGTATCATTGTTTTCCGTCAGAGCGTTCTTATCGTTACACACCAAAACGCCGGAGAATCCTTATCATCATCGTTATTGTCATTTTGGTGAACGTCACTTTTTCGGTAGACAGTTCTGTGTAGACTTTCTTTATCGACCGCCACACCCCCAGAATCGAGCGGCGCGCAATCCATTAGCAGCTTTCCTCCAACAGTGCCGCTATTGCCGTTCGGATAAGTTCAGTTGAAGTTGGGGTGAACAAAAGCGCCCCATCAGCGAACGACCTGCTACGACTACCGCGGCGACCTATTATAGCTTTTGGTGGCAAATACAATATCGTGTGACGGTAGTGACCGTACCAGCATATTGCAATAGCAGGGATGTCAAAACATTTTATGTGGGGTTGGTGACGCCAGCAAAACCAAAATAAGCCGGCCGTATCTATAAAACAATTGAACGGAGTGCCTACGCCGCAGAAGCTCGATAATTATATGTGTGTATATAGCCAGGCTCTAGATAACTGTCTACGACATTTTTTTTTATTTACATTTATTCTATAAACATATATGGTGGTGATTCATACGAATTGGGGAAAACCTTAGAGGGCTGTTTAGTGTAGTTAATGAACTATTTCTATTACCACACAGAGACTAGTTCTTTCCTAGAATAAAACAGCAAACTCGTCATAGCGAACAACCGGGCACCTGTTCTTATAATCTGGTCATTAATAGTAAGGTCGATGATAAAGTCAATGGGTATTGAGTCTTTCCGTGCTGAACAAACCCCGAACAATTTAAAAAAAATTTTCTCCCATAATCAGCGGTTATACGATGTTATCTGTTCTCATTCGGCTTCTGAAAAGTCCGAGAAAAACTTTATCAGACAAACCGAAAGATCCTTCACAGGATTTAGATTTCAAAGCTCGAAAATTAATAAAAATAGTTCAAAAAGCCATTTTTTTTGGTACAGAAATTAGCAGTTGTTTTATTACGTTGTTTTTATAAGCTTCAGCGGTTTTCTTTCTTGAACTTTTTTGTACTTTTTGAATTTTTAGCCCTTCGTATTTTAGCAAGTTTTCGCTGTCGACCCGAAATTTACTGTAATATATAATACTATTGTATTATATATTATAGTAAATTTCGGGTTATTTACATTATAATGGGCCTATTGGACATTGGAGATGACCTATCAGTGCGTTAAGTTCCTAACCGAAGTTGCAGTTACACTGAATAAATATCACCGTCAGGAATAACCAGATGCAAAAAATCTGATTATCTGTTTTTGTTTGAATACAATTTTAGAAGCTAAGCATAAGGGAAATTCTTGATTCAGACACGGACCCTATATTCATAGAGGTCATCATATAATTCATGTATATATATGAACAAAAAAATGATAGTCCATTTTCTGTGCTTTCAGAATAGAGGCCAACGGTGAATCTCTCTTAGTATTTTTATTCTTGCTTTAGGCTAACTCAAGCGACTCAATCTGCATTATAGATGAAGGTGTCCTTTTAAAAACCTTTTACATAATTCGATTTATTTTGCGAAATTTTGAATCACGGCCCTGGAAGTTTCAACTTTACCAGTTATTTCACGAATAGTATTTTAGGTCATGGATTGTTTTCGGTGGTGTTTTAGGGACTCCGCTTCTTGCTTAGCTTCACAAGAAAAATCGATCAAAGTTAAATGACAGGATTGAGGCCGCCACGGATGTTACCGCCGCTCATCCAAATCAGTAAAATATAGGAATATGGCTTCAAGTAGATTAATTCTTTACCGTGCAAGCTTTTCCATGTTGCTGAGTCCGGAAGTCGTTCGCTTCCGAGTCTCTAATTTCATGTCACAAGCCGGCTCAACATTGACTAATGCTACCGTTCTATCATCATTGAGGACGAAACTTCCAATAATACCTTCGCTTGAGAAACACAGCGTATCGTCCATTTCTTTTGAGTGAAGTGGTCGTTCGACACTTACCCTTGGGTTCGTCGTAACCCAGATGAGATTTTTTTTTCTTACTTACATCATCATTCAACTAAAAATGAGTTTTTGCCCGCACTTTTTGCTTCGGTATGTGATTAGTAACGTTTATAATGGTCTGAACCTTTAACTGTTTCTTAATTGTTCTTTGGTGGGACAAAGATGCAACTCGTGCTTCGACATTAGTCGCAAGGTGCTCCGCGATCGACCAGGTCGAGCACGACGTTGCGTGAAAATCGTTGGGTCGGTGCTCACACCACGCCTTACTGCAGCCATACTCTTATTGACTCGTGGTTTCTTTGGCTTCTTGACTAACTTTGGAATGAACCAATCTTTTCGAAATTTTCGATTCGTTACCTTTGCCAGCAAGAAATGTCTTCTCTATTCTGTATAACACTTGCGGAATACTACCGTACCATTTCAACAACAAACGGTGCTCACCGTACAACATCTTGTCGTTCGCAAAGGACATTTGCTGTTGTTCTATCAATTCTCGCTTGTTGCAACACAGAAAACAGCCAAATCGACCGAAAAAACAGTATATACATATATACATATAGGGCCAACATTTAACTACTTCGAACCAGGCCTTGATATATATTAGTGGGGTAACAACATGATCAATGGATACATAGTATTGAAGAGAGGCTAGTTCACGTTATTGCAAATTCTTTTTTAGAAACGTCCACTGCAGAATCCATTAACGAAACGACTTATAAGTGGATCTGTACTCGAAGTAAAATGTACGCGTTGATTTAAGGCTGATGCCCTCCATATGTATAGATGGGTTAATAACTGTCCCAGCTCAGAGACTGCTTTAAGACAGCTGGTAGACATTCTCATATTGACACTTCCTCCGGTCGTTTCTTGAGCATCTCACCATGCTTTCAAATGATAGGTTTATGTTCAGGTCGCCCTTACGCCTTACGGACAACTATGCGAAGAATGCGTGTAGAAGGTCACACAGTTCGGCCATGATGGATAATCGCAATTGGCAACCGAATGAACGGAAACCGACGAATCGGGCCTTCGACTGTATCAAATTGTTGCCTATCGATTGCCTTTATTATGATCTGCTGCCGCAACTGTCTATTGTGGACGTGATGGTTAGTCAGTCAACGCGAAACGGACCAAATAGGATGATGGCAGAATGACGACTAAGACAAGGGAAGCGTTTCGATGCAAGAGAGATACATACACAGCGAGAGAGAGAGAGAGAGAGAGAGAGAGAGAGAGAGGGGGGGGGGAGGTAGAGGCACGCGTCGCAGAAAAGAACTCGTTGATGTGGGGACCGACTCCTGACGATCGGCAACCATCGGCTACTACCTGTCAATTGGCGAATATTGGCCAAATCCATCGTTCAACTGCTACTGAGATCTCAAAAACGACGACGATGATGCTGACAACAACAATAACAGAGGGAACGTCAATCTGGACGAAGAGAAGACTGTGTTAGGCGATGCCCCCCCCCCCCCCCCCCGCCCCCCACTTCGCACCAAAAATACGGGAGACAGAAGCGGACCAGCGCAAACTGTCAGTGGTGGGAAGTAAAAGACGATACTTCACCAGAATGTGCATAGAGCACTCCTGTAGTCAACAGACTCACGTAGGAAATTACGCATAGCTCTTGATCTAACGCTCTGAATGGTTAGAAACGCTGTTCATTGCCATGTTCACCTGTTTGGTTGTCAAGCGCCGACTTGAGCGTACTTTCTTGCTATGAAAACTTGATCAGTGCACTTTCTTTATTCGTTGGACCTCACAATATGCAAGGCACTACTAAAAGAGTATAGCACCTTAATATGGACCTACACGTTCGATGTTACTGTATAGGAATGCCTATGTTTCAATTAGTTAACGTATAAGTAATTCGTTCTTTCATTATTTTTTAATAGCTTTAATTAATAATTTGTAGAAAATGTTTAACTGCAACTACAAATAGAACATATCGCCTTTGTCGTGAAAGTAGACGTTTGCCTAAGTTGAGGGTAGACACTTACGTGAATTTACTCAATGCACTTTTAAGACTCGACGATATGTATTTGACCTAGCGGATATTAAACTTTACGTCGGAGTTCGCTGATACAAACTCTTCTGGAGTGTACAGGTTGGGGTGTTTCAAATGTATACGGACGACTATTGCTTTATATGGCACCTACAGCTACTGAAGAAAAAGAATAACGGGAGGTGGAAGTAGAACGGCTGTCGATAGCAAAGGTGGTGACCAGTCTGTAACTGTCAGATGATACAGCAAAATAAGATACTGGAACGCTAATTTGTACCTTACCACATGTTGGCGTTGTTTTTTCCAGAATAGACATTGGCCAACACCAGCGGCGGAAGCAGCAGCGGAGAAAGAACATCCAGATTTGCTCAGGAATAGCGGAACATTTGTGTACACTATATGGTACAATTATTTTCAGTATTTAACGCCGTTTATATGCGTCTTCTGTGTGCTCCACTGTGCAGGTGTGTCTAAGTGTAAGCAAAAGTGAGTGCGTATGTCTGCGTAGGGGATCCTCTTCTTCTTACCCTAATGATAGGCTGACTCGTTAGATAGTGGAAAACCGAATACATAAGGAGGTGTCGGCGGCGAGCTCAAGTACTTGAAGGCCCGCCTCATAATTGACGCTTCACGATCGTCACGGCATCAGAACCCAGGAATGAACGGGAGAGATCAGGCTAAAACGTGAAAAAAAAACAGTGCGACAAATAGACGACGGTACTAACACGTGGCAATTTTATTGCGTTACCTACGTGCAAGTGCACGCCAGTTCGTATTAAAGAGATTCGTCACGATTATACGAATAGAAATTACAATTTATCGAATGAGGCGCTCGAAGCACTGCTGTAATTAAATTGGTATACTAACCGTTTTCTACTTTCGACGCAGTCGACTAGCATGAGGAAATTAGATCCGACATACATGCCTCGTGCAGGCTCAGACGGGCTGTGTGGGTGGACCTGAGGCCAGCCCAGGGCCACTTAATGGAACGATGGTGGCCATCTGTCCTATGGAGGACACCGGAACCATAGAGCTGGTCATCGCGGAAATAGGTGTTCCCGAAGCGAACGAGTTGAGCGTGTCAAGCGGCGGTGGCGAAAGCGTATCTAGATTTGGTGGAGTTGAACTTCCATTCACCATCTCGACTCCCTCCTGGCCAGGAGTTTCCACAATTTGTTGCATTTCCTCGCGACGCTGCTTCATCAGCATCTTGTACTCGGAGATGCGCAACTTCTTGCCGTCCACAATGCAAGTCCTTTTGGGTCGAGGCCGGTACCTGTAATCTGGATGCTTCTCCATGTGTAGTTTGGAAAGCCGCGACTGTTCCTCGTAGTATGGCTGCTTCTCCGCATTGCTCATGGCCTTCCAGCGGGCGCCGAGAATCTTGGATATGTTCGAGTTATGCATGTCGGGGCACGCCTTTAGGATCTTGCGCCGCTCATCCTTGGCCCATACCATGAATGCGTTCATGGGTCGCTTTATGTGATGCTTTCGATCTACTGGGTCGCGTCCTACACGAATGACCTTAGCACCCAGAAGCGGATCTGAAGAGATCACTTTATTCGGTTCACCGCATTCCGATGACGAGCTATCGGCGGGTTCTTTGTCCAACGGGCTGAGAGAGGAGGGTGGAAAAACATGACCTAGCTCTTTGGCGAAGAGTCTTTGTGGACTAGGGGCTTCTTTTGGATTGGGCAATTTAGAAAAGGCCATGGATAGAAGCGAAGTTGCATTGAACGTCGATTGAGCTCCTGTGAGGTTTGTATTGAAGGGCAGGAGAGATACCGGTCCGGCAAATGGCAGTAAGGCTTGCAGAGCTAACTGATCACCGAAACTCGCCGAAGCTCCAGGGACAGGGCTGGGGCTGTAACAAACAAAAATATTTTGCTTAAAATATTTGTCGCTAAGAGTCGGTGTAGTTACCTTAATTAAGTTCCAATAACTTGATTAGCTTCACCGCGTTCTTAACCGTAAGCTTGAATTAAGCGGCTATCATTCAAGTTCTTCAATAAATATATATACTATTAGGACTTGCCAAACGCAGTGATTAGCACACAGATAGGTCTACAAGTAAGTTTTAGGATTGAGCCAACGTTCAAGCACAGGATAGCTTTGAGAAAAATGTATGCTTTACACGCTACTACGTGTTGCAGTATGTATAATTAGTGTGTAGTATATAATCGGTGCAAACTCACAACATTAATATTACAATTCCAACAAACTGTTGGATATCCCTAATTGTCCTTTAACCTTATTTGCATGACATATGTACGTGTACAACAATGATGACCGCAACGATCCCAGACTTCAGCTGGGCGTGTGGCTGCTGTTACTGATGTAGGCCGCTTAGAAGCAAGTCTTCTTTATTTTAACTGCTGCTGTTGCTTCCCGTTTTGCCGTCCCTCGACGGCACGTAGTCAAGCTGCAGTCGGCCGCCGTCGAGGTATAGAGAACGCTGAAGTGCAGAACTTTGGCGCAATGGCCAAAGCGACCGTATGGCCTGTTGAGGCATCGCGCATGATGTTATGCCATGTCGGTCCCAAGATCATTCGACGCTAGCTTATCCCTTGAGTAGAAAGATCTGATAGCGAACTTCGCCAGAGCGACAGTAACGGTGGTGGTTAGCGGCCGCAACAGCGACAACAGCAGTCTTTTTCTGCTACCTCGAGTGCTATACCTCTTCCGTTTGTTGCTGCCGCGTCTAATAATGATGAGGTAGATGATAACACGGACACTTTACTGACGGTAGTGCTGAAGCTGCCGGTGCTGGCGAGGAAGGCAGAGTGACATGGGCATTCATAACGACTTATTATTAGGCAAACGTCGAGGGTATCACATGTTGCATCACTAGAAGCGACGTAAAAGAGGCAGGGAAGGAAGCAGGCTGCAGGATAAGGAAGAGTAAAGAATGAGTTGAGCAAACAAAGCCCGCAACGAAGGCCTGGGTGGCCGAAAAAGCAGACAAGGACGAATATAAATTGCAAATGATAGCACACGCTTACACACACACTAGAATCTAATAAAACAACAAATCAGCCAGATAGTGCAATGGTCTATGCGCACTGTGGCTGACAGAGCTTCAACGGTATACTGCTGGCGTAGAAGTGATGTACGTGGCCTCTTCCCATCACTTCACCTCCTAGTCATCACTGGTCCTCGCTCGCTATGGATTGTTGTATCTGGCCTAATCTACGCAAGTTTATTGCTCTTATTATGACATACCAAATCAAATACACACACACAGACATATATATGCGGCAACTGTGTTGCAGCACCATTGATAAGCTTCGAATACCCTATTCGCCCTACAACAGGGAGGAAGCTAACTTATTCTCTGACCGACAACGATATCGGAATTAAACTATATGTGATGGAATCGGTAATTATAAATTAAGCTTCTATGCTTTAACTGAACAAGATGGGGGGGAGGGGGGAGGGGGGTGGCATCGTGGAAAAGTGTTAACCCTCTAGCGGTCTGAGTGGGCCGTAACAGCAGCGGTGGGCCAGAAGGTGTCCACGGCGTTAGTGCCCATCTATTAGAGTGTAGGGTACTGGGATGTGGGATCGATTCTGTACAGATCGTCTTATAGCCTTTGCTTAGCTACGTAGGTTCGATCGGCTAATGAATAAAGCCGGATGACTAATGACACTGATTTGTAGTGTTGTTGCTATGAACGGTTAGCTGTTAATGGCAGCCAGCGCTGATGCAATATCGATGGTGGCAAGTCCATCAGGGGCTAAGATCGGCAACGAAAGAAAGAAGCTCACGTGGCAAACGAGTCGCGATTGCGGTGGATCTATCGGCAGACAAAGCGAATAGTAACCGGTGTATATAACCGGTTGATCACGACTTTATCAGACTATTCATTGAAATAGCCGATGCGGTTTAATTCTGTACGCCGGTGGAAGTCAGGCAGTTGCCTATCAATACGCAGACATAAATAAACACACAAAAATGCCGTGCACAGTGACGCCCTCCCATCGCCTTGCACTAATAAACGTAAGTGCATCATTATTATGATGCACAGAGCTCGCCAACAAGCAGAAGCACACTCATTACATAAGCGATACCCTGCAAGCGGTATTGTTGCCCCTGCAGCGGTATATAAGTTGCGGCATAGTCCTATATATGTGTAGTAGAATTTGAGAACGAAAACCAACGGCGGACACAAACTAATGACAAGAGCAATTAACACTTAACGAAAAAAACAAAAAATCTGAAAATGACTTAAATCCTCTAATATTTCGTTTATTCGATATAGCTCTAGAAAGAATCAATATGGAAACAGAAAAGGCATTATTATAACGGCTGCTACTGGTACTGCTGATTGTTGCTCAGTAATTACATTGGCTTCACAAAAAATGGACGCATCACCACGGGTAACTGCGGCGCTAGCCATATCACCGAATAATGAGCAAAATTAAATTAGCGTTACAGCAAGTAATTACAGATAGGCATAGGGGAAATAGAGGGAAAGGAAGAATTATTGATGTAACGGTCAGGATTAAACCGTCTACAGTTTAGCTCATTTTTTCTTTTCTAAAACAGAAAAAATTTCCTGCTCCATCCTTTTCCTTCCAGCTACTGGCGCTACCGCTGCATCTGCTTAATCAAATGCGTAATCTACTCGTTTGTGACCTGTTGTCTTCTAGGCTCTTGTCTGTGATCCGTGAGACCACCGACAGACTATAGGCGCAGTTCAGAAGCGTCTTTCGCCCGACGCCATTCTACCTCCTTTGCAGATCAAACTCCGTTATACGAATTTTGGCTGTTCTTCAATCTGATCATATGAATTTGGCAAGAAGAAGTACAACTTTTTCAATTATACTCAAATGCTACGTAGTTCGCATACGCATAAGTGGAACGAAGGCGGCAAAGCAAAAATGTTTGCAGGCCAGTACATGTACCTCTGCGCAGGCACGTCAAAGCCTTCATTCGTCCTAATTCCGATAGAGGTACACGATCAGCATCAACACCGTTTGAGCCCGAAGCACAGATCGAGAGGGAGCCAGCCAAGCTCGACGGAACACATATTCCGAAAGACTGATTAAAACTTCACTCGACACTGGCCACTCATCCGCGCTAACGATATTTTTCAAATGTACACGTTCGCCCCACTCCCCCTTGTAGTAATGAACAACAATAACAGGAAACGTACATTAGAGATATTCATAGCTCATTCACCGGACGCCAGAGTTAGATAGTCAGGCGTGTGATCTTATACGAGAATATGTCACTCGCTCCGATTTCAACGCGTTCCTTGATGCTCGTTTGAACTTGTTAAATGCAGCCTATGTATGTATGTAGGTGTGCGTATAACAGAATAACGGATAAAGACAGATATCTATATATAAACACGTACAACAGAGAGTGGGGGTATCAACATTACGATTATTGTTCTAATATGTCTGCACGTTTGATTATGACTTTAAAATAGGACGGTATTAATGCCAGTATTTTGTATTAGTTGGATGTACGTACAAAGGAAAGGTTTTTGGATAGATCTATGGGTAAATGCACTCGCAGATGTACGAAGGACAAAAGGTTCATAGCGAGATGTAAAAGATATGTCAAGTGATGACACTACATTAGCGAAAGGACAAATAAGCTTAGCTCGCTTGTACATTTATAATAAGCACCTACAACAGGAGGCCCCGTCAGGGTTGCTCGGTTCGAGCCCATCGACTTCATGACACGGCTCTCTCGATTGACGCATTCATTAAGGTGAGAAGATAAGTATATAAGACAAACATTATTTATAGGCACAGGCGCATTTTTACATTTTTCGGCCAACATCTCTAACTAGCATTCTGCTTAGCTCGAAGCTCCCGGTAGGGTAGTTTCTTCAAGAGTCACCAAATGGGTCCACCGTTAAGATCATAATAGAAAAAATGACGAGTAAATGCTATCTGGCTAAGTAATGCGGAGGCGACGGCGGCGCCCGCCACCTTCACTTACAAAATCTATTACAGAGTTTGACATTGCGTCAAGTCAATATTAGCTAACAGCGATACTCACCGTATATATTTTCCATAAGATCAATTTTATTTTTCCCACCTTTCTTCAACAGCTCGGCATTGTTCAGGCTGCTCGATTATTCGATTCAAGATATCGGTGATACTATATAGGCATATACGTATGCAGCGATAACACAACACAAAAAGACCGCTTCTGCTGCTATGTATTACTATGTTGACGCTTGTTTGCCGTCCTATTGTTTGGGATGGCAGCCGTCTCCCACTTCACCGGTTCTGAAACATCAGTGTTGTAGGAATACATTTCGATCAACGACAGGTTCGTGAGCCCGCTAATGCTGAAGTTATATCGGTAGTAGTAGTTGTAGCAGCGCCGTCTCGATTCGAAGATGGGCACGGTGATAATGGCAAGGTGATACCAACAAATTGACGTCTATGACGACAACAGCTGTACGTTGCTTGTACTAAGCGGAGCTTATACGGTTGGAACTGCCGCCAGCCACGAAACATACTGCATTATTCATTCTTTTCTTTCCCCACTACTTGTCGATTTTTCTTTTTTCTTTCATCAATATGTTAATCTAGGGAGAAACGGTTGAATTTGGATTGTTTATATATATAAGTGCGATTTAATCAACGCAGTTGTGGCTGCAGATTACGCGTGGTGCTCGCCTGCCGGCTGCTGCTCTTTTTGTCGGTGTTGCCAAATTTGGTAGATAAAGGAGGTAACCACGAGAGGAGCTTCTGACCCACAGATAATACGTCCGATAAGGAAGAGGCAGGCACCGGGTCTTTTTGAAGCAACAAAATACTGGTAGAAGCAAGGTCAAAAACAAGCAGGGAAAAATTGGTAGACCATTCGAGTGAACCGCGGCGGGGAAGACTATGACGAGAAGAACGGACAGAAAATATGCGGCAAGACAGAAAAGGGAAAGAGAAGCCAGAATCGAGTTGTTTCGGGTGGCGATGAAGGCTGCGGGCGTAGCGGGCACCGTAAAGCCGCAAGCAGCCGTGATTCATAGGACTGCTGGCATATATAAAGGCAAAGCGTCGGTGTTTATGTAGCTTGTTTATGGAAACAAAGCAAATCTCTTACGTGAACACTAACTGAACAGGGGATTCTGTCGTTTTTCGTTAGCATAGTATTGTCGGTCCCATTTTCCGTTTTCTGGTCATTTTTACGGAGCCCAGAACCAATTTGCACGATCCGATAGCATCAGAGTGCGTCGTCACAATCAACATCGCTCACTGGGATTCGGGAAGAAGTTCCGATTTCGTTATTTCTTAATTCGATCTCTTTTTCATGCTCGTTTCACGTATGGTCACTCGCTTATGTCGATAGTAAACGCGTCTGATACAGGCAGAAGTTGACACGGCAAAATACAAAGGCCATTTGCGGGTGACAGCCGCATAGATAGGCGTGCTGTAAAATTTTTCAACTCGGCGGATTATGACGTCGTCGACGTTGCTCAGCGAACCTCCTCCAAGGTACTGGCCGTGCCTAAAGGAGCATTAAGAGCAAATGGTGCAAGCTGTGGGTATCGGAAAACGCCTGATTGATAAATAGGCTATTAGTAGGCTAACGGCATACGAGCGCGATCTGACTGTTCTGAGATCGATTTAGCACTGTTCGGCATCTACTTGAATTCGCGTACGTTCAGATCAGAAATGAAATCTCAGATATAATGAAGCAAACACCGGAAAGTTGCACTGATTGCTTCTCGAAGGCCTGTTGCCCTCCCACCACGTACACACCGTTGCACGTTCTAGCCAGTCGGCCAGCCCGTGGGCCTGCTGAGAAGCATTATTGGTCCTGTTTAGAGCTATAGTTATCATCATTTGATTCTTTGAAACGAAAACAGCCACTTAATTGGGGTCCTTCTCTTCGTGCATCAGAATTGATATACATAATCTGATTTCGCCATTGCTGTTAAATATCTAACAGAGTTCACTTCAGGGCCTTCCGCAGGCTCCAAAGACTATTATTACCGTTATTATTATAATAT
>NW_019211457.1:37131657-37254025 GCF_002443255.2 Varroa destructor
TATATATATATGTATATACTATACATCACAGCTGAATTTGTTTTTACCTACGTAGGCTTTTCATCAGATGCTTGTTTCGTTATCTTTTACATTAGTCATGTAATATGATTGTTCAACGGATATGCTTGGTTACATGCCGTTAGTGCGTATCAAGTTCGTTGGCAACCGATAGCCTTCAGCCAGTGCAGCGGGCCAGCAAAAAGCCCATGAGGTCGCGAAGTTCTCCCAATGTAGTTAACGGGGAGCTAATGATAGAGATAAGTGTTTAAGAACTGAAAGAAACGCACAGCAAGAAACAAGTAAGCGCTGCGCTTGAGTAGCGGAGCTACAATTGCAGCTACAACATATATGCATACACAGATAGATGGACATGCAAAAAAGTGGCCTATAACTAAGGAGGACCTCTAAAAGCTGACTGTCGCTCGGGCTATGTCTAGCGGTGTGCCAGCAAATCGCTTCTACAGCAGCTAACGTCGCCGGCATTCGGTGACTCCTTTTGGTGTTTCCCCGTCAGCGAAGTCCTTCGATTTCATTTTGCTCCAACTCTATATATAACAGTCAGCGATAACGTGCATCGAGTTAGGGGCATTATGGCTTATCATAACTAACCATAGTATGATTATACGGCGTTGAAATATTATTATTACTAGATTATTTCATCGACATTCATCTCCCGGATGATCGGATAAAGCAAAATTGGACACCAGGTAATGCAGTTTCGTTTATTCCCCTGACCCTTCACAGTGTTCATTTCTGCTGTTTGAGAACTTCGTGAGATGAGAGCGCCATCATCCTCGCCGCCGCTGGCAACGGACTAACAAGCCGAGACGAGCGATTCTGCAGCCCAAAAAACCTAGGCACCAGGATATGCATATGGACGGCTATCTATAATGCCGATGCAATGCGATGTCTACATGCCATGAAGCAGTATCGGCGTGAAACGTTGTTCGTGGCCCCAGGAAGACAATGCTGTAGTCAAAGGAACCGCGCCCGTCCACTGTGGGGGACGGGAGATGGGCACAAGGCACGGGAGTAGTCATGTTTCTGTTCGTATGAGCCGCTCAACATGGACAATAACAACGATTAAAAGATCGCCTGTAATCAATCCAGCGACAGTACTGCAGGTACTGCTGCGGCGAACGCCATCGTTACGGTATCGATCGTTTATAGAATTTAATGGTTGTCGTTGATTCCAACGTTCAGTTCAGACACTTAACAAGACGAGCAGCAAAGACGGATCAGTTATTACGATCTTTTTCCGGGCTGTTTACTCGGCTACGTCGTACTAACTTGCCGCAGCGGCACTCTAAATACATCATAATAACTGATGATATTCTAATAATTCTACAATAGAAGCATTAACATTAGCGCTTTGGACAGACCACAGGGCATCGTGCTTAATGATTGACCGTGAAGAATTTCAATATGGCCATCTAGGCATGAGAAGCAAAAAAGCTATAGCCACTTAGCTCAGCAGGCTTGCCTCAAACCTACTTACCACCATATTTATACGGCCGCTCAAACACGCAAACTCACCAAGGTCCTAAACAGAGGTTCCATTTTCCATCGGCACAATTCAGCTCTTTGAACATAAAGTAGTGTCTCATGCAACTATTCTCCGCGCACGGCGGGATTTACATTTGCTGTTCCCAAAAACAAACGAGATAAGCGTTTTAAGTAAGAATCAGCATTTGACTGATCGCATGATTCTTTCGAACTGGGAAGCATGCTATTTGTCGTAGCGGGCGTGCGTTCCGCTGTTCGCAGTACCAGAAGAAAGCCAGCTCTCTCTAACGGAAAAAAAAACATGACATTACCATACGAATAACAATACGTAGTTTTTAAAATTTGAATTAAAATCAATTAATTATCCAATTTCTGCGCGTTAGGCGAATCGGCAACGAGATCATGAATTTCTTGGTACCACCTTGCAAATAAGTGTGCAGCTGCAGAAAAAGCAACATTGAGCTTTTGCGGAAGTTCTACTGTGAGGAAATTATAGTGCCGACCCCCCAAAGCTACTTGAGGCCCTCCAGAAGCATAAGAAAAATTCTCAATTTAGGCGCGCCACACCGTACACGATTGACAAACTAGCGTTGTTCGTATAAACATTAAATGTCCAATGCAACAGTACCTTTCTTTTTGCTTAGAGGACTGTCGTACCCCTAAGTTAAGGCGACTGGTTAACAATTTTTGTCAACCGTGAGTCTGCGGCAGTCCACGATCTGCGGTACTGTCCTTAGTAAAGGACCTGTGAGAGACCTGCTGGAGGCCTCTCCAGCAGTTTCGTAAGCTGCTGTGCTTAAAGCAAAGGCTCTCGACGAGGCGACTGCGCTGGTAGCTTTTCGGCCTCGTTTTTGATTGCTGTTAAAAATGGAATAGACGATGGAACGACTTTTCACGGCAGAAGAAATGGTGATTTTGCATCAGTCGCTTTTCGGTGCAATAACGCTATTATAATCAGCATCATCGCCAAAAACACGCGTATAAGTCATACCATAAACTAACTCGTAATACGTTCATAGTACTGTTGATTTCAAACAAGGCTTCTAGATAAAAGCTACGTTGTGCGTGCGTACCGGTGGGTGTCTGGAACGACATGATAGCGTCGCTTAATGCCGGCAACCATTGCTGAGTCGACCGTAAATCTAATAGAAGCATTTGATAAAGAAGACCTTCACCGGAGATACGAAACACTCAACTGGAGACATTGATCAAAACCAATGGAGAGTGCTTCCCTGTTTGACAAATCTAACTGCACAGCCGCTTCAGGAAAAACGCATATGTACTAGAAGAGGTCAGTGTCAATTGACTGATGGTAACCTCATCATAGGAACAAATTTTGTTCTCTGGAAGCACAAGAAAATCGCGTTGCTATCGTAGAATTCAGTACATACCGATGCGGTTCAAGTTATTATATATATCTATATAATATAAGTAAGATATAGAGTACATGAAATGTTCCATATGACGGTGCTCGTTCCTTTCACGGTGGACGGAAGGTGTCCATGTTCCGCTTCTTGCTTCACGTTGTTCTTCGGCCAAGTGTGCAGCCTGTTTCTAAACATCCCAGAAAGTGGGTCGTAGCTATATTCTATCAAATGATGTAGGCCGCTAACTAAGGACATCAACGTCTGCGCCTTAATCAGCACACTCTACACTAATGGCAAGAATAGCATCATGTAGTGCAACACCGTACAGCTCTGATAGAATGCGGCTTAAAAATCTCAGACGCTTGTAATACAACTCCTTATCATCATCGTCATGTCGTAATCATTAGCAAACAATGAGGCGCCATTAGCGAGACTCGGAAAAGGTAGAAAAGAAAACGAATGGGTTTGATGGTTTCATCGTCCACCCGCGTATCCCATCGCCGCTACCACTATTATCGCTGCTGCTGGTACTACGAATACTGCTTCTCCTACTAGTCGAGCTGTTACCGTCACACAATAAGCACAGCCGCGGTTGCCGCCGTCCTACGGAAACTCGGGAACGCTATTCTCGGGGTGTTCCAACTTGTCTATGTATCCTTCATTCGCTTTGGTTTGGTGTCGTTGGTGCTATGGCAGTGGCAGGCATAGGCTGAGGGCGAAAAGGAGAGAAACCAATTAAGTGAACACGGACCCTTGTTAAGGGACTTCGAGCAGAGGCACCCCGCTTGAGGAGACAAAGAGGCCAGGGGTTAGTAACAAGAAGAAGTCCGCACGGATGAGTTCGTTGCAGGGAGTGTATTGCAGCAGTAACCCCCTGCACTAAGGCACGCGACCATAAGGACGAAAAAAGAAGGACAAGCTTTTTTAAAGATAGTCCCAGTTATAGACCTGTCAAAGAAAAACACAAAAGAACTTCCTCTGTGTAGACAACATTAACACATGCTACACAATAGCTGCTATGGTAATAGTGAAATTCGTATGAATGCGATCTTTTCTCAATCAGAGTCAGATAAAGTATTTTCAGTGTTTAAAATGACGATTAGCTAATGCGGGCGGGTAATTAATATGAATATAAATCGTTTTGAATAGTTTGCGCTATCTTCGTAACTAAGCTTCGAAAATTCTTCGGAGAAACACAACGTTGATGATACTTAATAATGATAGGACTTAACCGGCTTGAGGGTTTGCTGTTTTCAACTTCGATAGCTGACATTCATTGCTTGGACCGATACGCTGTGGCTCAAACAGCACACGGAGCTTGTTACCTCCGCCTGTGTGCAGCGCACGCTCAGTCTTCTCCGCGAAATCCGAATGAACATAGAATAAGTAGCAGCCAACCGATAGTCGCAGAGGGATCTAGAGAGGGAAGCCAGATAGAAAGACACGCTCCCAAATACAAACATCTTTAATGGACTGTCTCCTGTATGGGCCGCTTGAGAATACAAGAAAGCTATGCCACTTCAGACGTCCACTCTCAGGTCAGTCAGGTTCTGTGACGAGAACCATGTGGAGGGTATCGAAGCTGCATATATATGCATCCTATACAAACTGATACCGATTTTGTTGGCCATCGCAGCATACACATATACATAGGCAAACAGACAGACAGACAGACAGACAGACAGGTGTCATCCGTAAAAGACGTCTTCTAGTTTATAACAGGCTACTTCTAATCACACGAGCAGCTGAGGAAACTGAACAATCTGAAAAATATTTTTTTCGATTTTCCTGCGAGCAGCTCCAAAGAGCGGGACTCAAATTTCTCTGGGGAACCTGTGGAAGGCTTGACTTCCTTCTATACCTCCATCCGTACGCCGTACATCTTTCTCCCTCGTTCTGTCACATAGTAAACCGCCAGCCAACCAGCCCAATCCCAAAAGGTAGTGGTTGTTCGACACGAGACCTGACTAGTCCGTCTCGATCTGCGGTCTTTTTCTCCTGTCGCCTCGTGTACAGCCTCTTTTCCGCTACAGTCTCCGGCAGCAACCTTTCCCCTGCGGCATAAGCCACACGTCCCCGGACCCCTCTTTCCCCCATACAAGGATATCCGTATGTATCAAAGTCTGTTAAAGACGAGACAAGCCAAGGGTTACTAAGTTGGTACAATGTGGCACCAGTACAATCGTCATTGTCGATCTTACGAGAGAGCAAACCGTTCCAGCATCGCAGCTGAACGCTTGCGAGGGCTGTTACTAGTTCTTCTAAGGCTTCTGGTGTTAGTGACGTCTAAGTATCGGGCCACACATTTTACCAGTGAAAAGATTGATTACTTGCAGTACTACCACTGAGAGATAGTGATCCATCTCCTGCTGTGAAGGTGTTGAGGGATTCTGGAAGGTCGAGGAGTTGGCTGAAGGCTGTGGCAGCCGCGAGCTCGTCACGACCAATGACTGATCTTCGTTCGTCTCTTCGAGATCCATAGCTGTTTATCCGTTGCTACTGCTGTATGTGCTCGTTGGTATGTGTGAGATCTCTATTCTTTCGTTTTATTTCAGCGACCGCCTTCTTTTCTGTCTTGCTATTTACGAGTATCCCTAGAGCCCTCATCGCCGGCTTGAACTCTTCCTGCTTCTTAACTAGAGCAGTTACTGTTGCCGTACAATTGACTATATAGCTGTCTGTATATAGAGCTGGCTACCTTGTAACGAAGATCTATGTTCGGTAACTGTACTCGCTATATACTAAAGGACTATAGCTAGTTCCGTGAATGGGTTCAATCCGCGCACCTGGTTTCGTCTGAACCAAATGAATTGCTGGCGTTCGCGCTTTATCGAAATCGTCTTCCTCCACAGTCGCTCTCACTCTTCTGCTATCTTTCTTTTTACTCGGTTTTTATTATTAGTTGTTTCACTCGAGTTCAGGGTCATTTCTGTGCCGCATAACCACACGCTTATCAGCCAGCGAAGACATGTACTTTCCATACAGTCTTTTTTACCCTAACGCCACTCTGCTCTTTGCTAGCTAACTTCTTTCGTGTCTGGCTGACTGTGGCCATAATCTTCAGCCAAAGGTATAGCCTGCGCGTCCGTGTTCCCATTCTCAAATATCATTATTTTGAATCATCCTTTTTGCGTACGAGAATAAATGACACCAGATATGTTACCGCATCTTTTCCGCCTACTAGTAGTTGAAGCACCTTCAGCTTATCCTTCTTTGGCTAGTTTTCCAATCTTCAATAATGCGGAAATTCGAGCGGCAACGACAGCCGGGAACATATCGCAGACGAGCAGACGGAAAAAAAACAGCTCTTTAGGGGGGCCCGACGAGTACAATCTATCGTCAACGAGGAGCTGGACTCTGCGCCATAACTAACCCATGGCAGTGAGCCTGCGGCTTGCCATTTCTTTACTTATCGATTTTCGAGCCGATTGCCACAGCGTAGGTAAGAATGGATTACATGTGGAAACAAAAATGGGGTAGGTAAGAAAATAGAGTACGCAGACATAGCCAACCAATTTACAACAGTATGAATCTGAAGGCGAACAGATTTTTATGATAAACTGTGCGTGAAGCACGGATAAAGCTGCCACTACCACCTCAGTGACAAACCTCTCAAACTATATAATAATAAACTTTGTCCGCTTCTCTCGCATCTGAATCGAGGGGGAAACGATCTAGCTAGCAGTCGTTCAACTGGATACCGACAAAGAATAGAAGCCTCAATGCAGTAAGATACATAAATAACAAGGTACTGTAGCTCTTGTTATTTTATCTTTCTTTGATTAGTCGCTCGGCTGCAAGAGTGTAACCAGCCTCTCTCTTTGCGCCCCCCATGCATCATCGAATAGATACACAATGCAAAACAAAGATCACTTAAGTAGCACCTAAGCGACGGGTTCGTAGCTCTGGCAACATCGTCGGGGTGGCAAATTAGGCTTTAGACCACACCAGAGTCTTCCCTGCTTTAATGTTTAGCTACTGTGTGCGTTACTAAGAACAGTTAATCGATGGGACGGGACGCTTAGAGAATACAAGACACTCTCATAGCGCAAAAGGAAACAAAAGTGGTTGAACTACGCGTCGGTAATGGTGCTGGTATTCATAGTTACTATCTTTTTCATTGAGAACGAGCGCTACGACGATAAACACGTCTGGCTTTTATCAAAACACGTTTTTAGGTTGGATATCTTCGTTTGGCGTTCTACTGGAGTGCAGTTGAGCTGTTCTACTATTCGGTAGCATTGAATGGGTTGACAAACGGTCCTATCCAGTGCAAATGTTATTGCACGACCCAGTGGTAATGGCCAACAATACAAAGCAACGAGCAACGAAATTGAATCATTTAACAGAATAGACAGAAAAAATTATCTACATTATTACGGTGGCCAGTACGGCCACCGCTCTCGACTACGTGGACAATCACATGTATACTCTAATTATTGGCGTCCAGATTTTGCCTGTTAGGCCACCAGCCTATTTGTTCATGTATCAGTGAATCGTTGCCAGGGAAATTAATTATACTGGTGTATGAACTACTAGTATTCGAAAAACGATAGCTAAAATTCTACACCCGCATAGTTCGAGGCTGTACCTGCATTTGGTCACTTGAAATTGCCAATGTCCAGTCATGACGTAGTAGAAATTTTTATTTACTTCTTGTAAACTATAAAAAAAAAAAACTACCATTTACCTCGTGGAAGCTACCGGCTATGAAAAAGCTGAATAAAAAGTTGAATAATGATGTAATACTGGGTCCTTTTCCACCCCATAGATTCGAATCTAATAGTTAGTCACGGTCTCAAGTCGAGAAAAACTTCACTTCAAAACTTCATCGTGTTGTTGTTGTTACTATTGCTAAACAATGTTTCTTTCTGTGGACGCCAGTATTGAGAAGAAGCCAGAGTATTGTCGATGGGTCGGCTGCATGGCCCAGGGTCCACTAGCGGTGGTCTACAAAAGAATGATGGTCGTCTTTCCCTCAAGCGCGCCTTGGAAGAGTTGATCAGAAAGCGATGCTTTAGCTTTGAGTGCTCAGCAGGCGAAAGAGACCGCGAGTCGATGACGGTTTTACGCGATGACGGTTCGGTGCGGCGGCGGCGGCGGCGGCGCGCATCGTTTAGAGGCAGCGGGTGTGTTCAGTGTGAAAACTGCTTCGGGCTTTATGAAGAACAACAACAACAGGCAACTTCGTTTATCGCACTGCTCCCATGTTCTATGCACAGATAGTTGTAGACGACGCCGCTAACAGCGTCGTCGTGCCTGCTTTCGTCTATTACTGCTGTCTGCTTGCGTTGTTTTGCTGATAAAGGCACTCGAAAAGCTGCCGCATCCGTCACACACCAGCGCTGTAAACCCGTCAGAGCAGAGCCACTCCGAGCTACTTAAGGAAAGCCAGTGTTCTCGGACCATTCGTCGACTAACAATAATCTGGTAAAATAACAGTCGACGATCATAAACCCAATGACCAGACAGCGACAGACGCTGTGCGTAGTGATACTGCCAACAGTAGGAGCCGTAGACCTAGCGATGAGCAGGAACATGAAAATATGTATTGATTATAGATACTATAATACTTAGCGAGTTATAAGGCAGGTTTTGCCGCCTGCCAAGCTGTATAGTAGTGTATATAGTACCAAGACGCATGCCAGATTTCCACAATAAGCTATCGATTTCGATAGCTTTTCGATAGATTAGTACGTATGCTTCCGACAAATTATTTACTTTATAGGGAAAATGTCATATAGTTGTCTATAGGAAACTATCGGTCAACAGGTGGTTTCGTAAAGAGCCCTCTATTTTCAAATAGACTTTCACAAGAATAATGCCAACATCTAAATTGCTATTATTTTAGAAAATGATGTGTTAACAAAACACAAACGGAGTAACATCTGATAAAAATTAATTTGGTACATATACATCCTATTAAAACCCTGTTGATTTTAAACACCTTCTGCTGTAGGCTGAGACAAGAGAAGTTGATAAGTATGCTTGTAGAAGTTTATCTAGTAGGGTTCACGCTGAGCGTCGTTCTTGCTTGATAAGGCGTCCTGGCAGGCCATCGGCCTAAGCTATCTACCGGTCAGAAGCACCGCTACAGCACGCTCAGATGGTCAACGGGCTTTTGAGGAGAGATCCAGGCAGACAGCTAATACCTGTTGATACTCACTCCAAAATCGCCCAGATCGGCACAGGCATCGTCACGTGATGTTATTCTCCCATTCCTATTCAATCCGTCCTCGTCGATTGGAAAGGAAAGTGACTTGTTTCTTACCTGCATTGACTTTCATGCTCGACGATTCTATAGAAACTAAGGCAAATCTTTAGCTTGGCTACTGGTGTTGTTGATGTCGTCTTAAATCGTTGAAAACGACGCTGGCAAAGATCTCCAGGAAACAGCATCAATGAATATGTCCCCAGAGTCAAATCGAAAACGCAGATAACATATATCCATCGTCTTAGTGCGTTGCTTTTTGACGAGCCATACATCAACTAAGGGACACGGCGGCAAGATGCAAGCGAAAGAAATGGCGGACACTGCTCAGCTGGTGTCGTCTGCCGTTTCATCGACGCCCTGACCCGTTGTGTAAGCACACTTCTCCGTAGCCACGATGTCCGATAGAGACTTCTTCGTCGCCGTCCGTCCGTCCGCTGCCTGCGCGTTGTTGCCTTGGCCACTAGCCATTTACCCAGTCAAGGCTCTTTGGTAAATAACTGGGCTTGCGTTTCCGTTGCACCAATGCGACTCTGGGCGGCACCCACCTGGCGCCTGCCGTCGAACAGCACAGTACACATGTGCAAGCCGCAAGCACACATTATACATATTGACAGATGACACCGGACCGCTATCGAGGGCGGGCAAGTTGCCGCCAGGAATGACGACCTACGGTTATGATCACATCGACCCAAGATGGATGACCCTTCGTCCACGCTGCGGTGGCAGCACCATCGACGCGCGCTTCCGAACAACGAATCTAGATATCTAGCAGGTTAGCTGCCCTGTGACCAGTGTCAATGCCGATGGCATATTGTCCCTGCGCTCGTCTCAGTAGCTGCTGCTGCTGCCGCCGCCATCGAACGCGCGGAGATCGCGGCATTACCATAGGCTGCTGCTGTCGCCAAGATCAGAAGCGCCTGGGAGATAGAGCGATATGATATTATACCACGTAAGAGCACAACATCAGCAATGGACGCGCGGCAGGTTCAGCCATACAATGTGCGCGACGTACTGGGCTGTACGGGAGACATTAGCAGTACATCAGGCACAGTGGGGAAAGTGGCTAGAGGGGCGGCAGCCGCGCGGAAACTAACTCTGGACGCGCGTTAATACCAAGTATGTACACGCAAGTAGATAGCAGCTTTCAGATAGCGGTCGTCCGCGTTAGTGGCCTTATAGTATCAATCTATTCGTATGTTGACCATGGCTACCAGCCTATAGGGGACGGCCAGCGCTGATCAATCGATCGTATCGACTTGCTGCTCTTCTTCTACTCTGCGTGCGCAGTACTATATGAGGAAAGAGCAGCAGCCCCGCTAGTAGTGGTAGTTGTAATGATTTATGATGGCCGTCAAACTGTGGACAGACGTCACTGCTGCTATCTTCGCAGCGCCGGTAGTAGTAGTAGTTGCATTTTAGATAAGCTATCATAAGTTGCATATATAGGTATGCGTTTATGTGTAAATGGGGACAAAACACGAGTCTATGTTTTAAAGTATTTTCCAGAGTAAGCTGCGCAGAATGAAACCCAGTGATTGTTGTCGCCACGAAAAGCGAAAACGAAGTTGAAACGTATTGAAAAGGCAAAAAAAGGACGATATTTTTTTCACCTAATAGGGTACGTTTTGCCTGCGGAATCAATATCGGTGCGGCGAGGAGAAAACATAGCACCTACTGGGAAAATGCTGTCTAGATGGGCGCACACAGTAGATGGCTTAGTTAAACTAAATTTGGTATAGGTGTACTCGTTGTTGCTTCTATAATAATAATATATTGTATTTAGCATTTCGCCAATGTAGATCCAATGTCTAGATAACAAAGAATCTTGTGTTGTCACTAATCTGAAAGCTGGGGTGTAAAGTGCGAGGTTCCTGTCGCGTGGCTAAATCCCGAGTGTGCGACAGCGCGATAAGCGAGGCTGACGCCAGGCTGGAGCAAAGAGAACCAACGTGAAAGTGGACGGATACCAGAGCTACAAAACCCCAGCCCTGCGTCGTTTCTTCCTTTCTGCTCCTGTGACTGATCAGGTGAGGGGCGTGCAATGGCTAACCAGTATAAACGGGTGATGGAGAGAACTGTTACTTCTGCCCTAGACTAGCATTCGCAAGGCAAAGCCAGCCCGCCTCGTACTTGTAACTGCAACGAATAAGCAGCCATTACTGTCCATAGCGTGTGATAACAGGCATTACGGCGACCAGCCGACTCGACTAACTATCACCAGCACGGTTGAAGGAATTGCAAACACTTACACATAAGATGGCCGCTCATCTCTCTCCTTCGGATCTTGCTTGGTCGTAGACCGAGCTCGGTCTAGGCTGCAACCCCCGCGACAGCCACAAGTATACAGTCAGAGCATCGACCACAGCCAACGCGCGATCCTTCAATGGTTTGTTTGAATAAACACATCACCTCGCTGTTTGACAGGCACAAACACAACCTAGAGGCAGCAGACTAAAACAATTCCTTAACTTCCTTGAGCTGTTCAGGTACCTAATTCTTCCTATAACAGAGGATACGATAGAGAAACTGGAAACCAGCAGACTGATTCCGTATCTAATCTAATTCGATCGACATGAGGAAGCCAGCTCCCTTCTTACCGCACTAATCAATCCATGTTATACTGTCTTAGAGGAAGAAGAGTATTATAACATGTAATATGTATCTCTGCTGATTCGTGGAGCAGATAAAAGATTGGCCGTTTCAGCTGGACGTCACGCGCAACTTTGTTTAAGGTTGCCAACGTATTACGCAAAACTTCAGTGACCTAATGGAACTTGTTCGGTATCTCTCTGAAGCCTATTTGCCTTCATTTTTTATTTGGCATCGGCACTTTTCCTGAAAGAACTATTCTCCCCTCGGCGTCATACTGACTAGGCTCATCAAGGAAGGTTTAATGTAAACACAGACATTGACTGCGTGTGTTTACGCTGAAGCATTGCATGTTCGCGCTATTTTTGTTGTTGTTGTTATTGCTGTGCTAATGAATCCCCTGTACAGAAGGAAGCATAATTGGGGTCAACGCGCTGCCCAGAGCCCAGGCATTCGATCAAACTGAACATTCGAGAACGCTCGGACAAAGGAAGTGAGATACATAACTAAGACGGCCGTTAAAAACGATGACCTCGTGGAGGCTATCTCAACGTTATGCATCAAGTGATGTGCCTATTTGAATACTTCAAAACTACGATTACATTGAATATTTGCCAATTATAGAGGCGTTTTCGTTAATCGATTACTAGCAGATTATTAAGTCTGTTCTTATATATATATATATATATATTCTATTTCGTACTATAATTAGTCAACTTTTATAGACAGAGGATGAAGTGGCCCGTTGAAGTCGAGTCAATGCGCAAAATATACTAAAATAAAAACAATGCTACATTACATATTGGATCCACCCGTATATCGTACGCACACGGTACCATATACAGGATAGGTCTATTTTTCGTCCGAGAACTGCGTCGTTCAGCGACCCAACTACCCGAACCGAATGTCACCTATCACTATGGAGTGTCACCATCGTCATCGGCAGCATAAGAAATAAGATCAACGGCCAATAGTCGATTACGGCGAGTACGGCCCGCATTTTGTATTCTACGCTCAGTAGCTACTTGGATGTCGTTCCCTCCCAGTTGTTGTTATTGTTGTTGTTGTTGTTTGGCGACGAACACAGCGCCTTCGTCGCCTCCAACGACAACGCCAACAACAAGAAGGAAATAGAAGACACGTCACCTAAAATAGGGTGACTGTCATCCAATCATAAAAAACACAACAGCAAAACACAATAGCACCGGCGTGTACATAAATAAGCCTCAACAATGAGTTGGGCACCTAAATGGCGCTAGGCTAAAGCGGAACGAGGTGACAGTTCGGGCAAACCAGATGAGACAATATTATACCTCCGTAAATGACTTGAATGCAATTGACATCGCTGCCAAAAGAAGTGGGTCCGCTTATTTCTCTGAGCTTTGACGCCCACTGAAAAGTAGGCCCTCTTGGTAACGACGGCGACGACAACAAAAGACATATTATCCCTATACAATAGCTCTGACGTTAGCAAGAGCAATTTAAGCCGTTGTGCAGGAAATGTTGTATATATATATATATATAAAAAAAGAAAAAGTGAAAACAGGGCTACACGTAGACAAATCTATCTACGTACTACAATATGCATATACGTGCTTTTCTGACTAAAGAAAGCGATGTGTTCGAGTTGTATGTATGTTAAATGAAAAAATCAGCTGGCATAAATGGGAAGAAAAATGTCTTATGTTGTGCATATGTTTGTTTAAATCACTGGAAACAAAAATCTAGATACAGGAATATAACTGATCAGGCAATAAAAAAAGCCAAACGTGCCATCGTCGTGAAGAGAAATATGATTCACTTGTTCCTCGTTCTATTGAATTGTAAAATGAAAGAGACTAAAACGTCACTGGTTGTCGTCGTTTTTTGCCTGGCCCGGCCTCGTAAGCCGTCCTGCCCATATGCAAACGCTCTCGGACCGATTGTTGCAAGCTGATCCGGCGTCAGTCGGCAACGAGACCGATGCTGCCGGTGCTAAATCCTGTCCAAGAAAAAAACATAGAAGATCTTCTTCGTAGCTACTAGCGCCATTACCTGTCATATATCACAAGTGAACGGGGGCATCTATGCTAAATCCGCTTTCTAAGCCAGTAGCTGATGCGTTGTTTTCTCGAATATTTTTCATACACAAGTCCTATAAAGAACCGAATATGTGTGAATGTAATGTAGCACTTCTAACGGATGGATCCAGCCCACTCCCAGCCCCAATACACACAAAGTCGTCAAGAATAAGAAAATTCAAAATGCGCGCCTTGATCTACTTTTAGATCGCACATATCCGTTTTTACCTTAACTTGTTAATAATGCCAGCTTAACTAAACTACCCCCTATCCGGCTGTATGTATTATTGTGTGTGTTGAAGGATGACATTAGTCACAGCAAATGGATCCGAAGATAAATATGATGCGGGAAGTGTGGACATCATGCTCGATTTGAAAACAACGGGCTGTGCTATTTGTACGACGCTGAAAAAACTCCAGAGGCTGGCAGCAAAAAACAGAGAGTTCCGAATTTTCCATCTCCCGTCAATAGCCCACAACGGGCCCCAATTCGGGGGCTGGACGCGCATCTATTTCTACACCACGTTCAATGGAATTCGACCTTTTTTTTGCTATCACACAGCACCGTGTCACTTTCGGAACCTCCGACCGGCCGCATAACAGCACAGGCGTGTCCGACACGCATCTCCTTGTGCGTCGCCCGTTCACAGCATAGCTACACTCACGCACAGATACATACATGTATCTAACGTTGATGTGGCGGCCGCTACTGTCGCCATCTATACGCATGTATCCATAGTACCTGTCGACTAATATTGGTTATCGTTCGGAAGTTCGTCTTGTCTCCTCGTGCCCATGTGCTTTTGTTCGACTGGTTCAATGTAGACATAAGAGCACCTTATTCATTGGGGTGCCTGTGCATAGGAACGATCCATTTAGCAGCAGTCATCGACGTTCTATTCTATCAGCGCGGAAACACACATTCGCATAGGGAAGACAACAACAACAGCGACAAACCATACCAAAAAACATGTTCTAACGTAGCAGAGATTCGCGTAGATAACTCTGCAGCCACATCACATACGTAAGGATATCAATGCCAATCATAGCACCGATCTTTATCGTAGTATCATGGTCATTCGAAGTCCGCTAACGCCATCGCCTCATCTCCATTATACGTAGCGTTTCGTTAGCTGTCGGCTTTTCTGTCCGGCCGAAAAAAGAAATGCCATCGTCACCATGGCTTTTATCCATCCGCGAAACAGATACGCGCGGGGAGTCTCTCGTACGGGATTGAGTTGATTCGAATCGGATTGAACAGCGAACAAAAATTATTCCGCTGATGAGAGTGGACGATGACAATAGTGGACGTACACGGACAGTCGTCGGACGACGTTGTGAAGAAAGAACACATATAGGTAGAGGCAGGCAAGAAATACTGCGATAAGGTTTTATCTGTCGCAAATTAGATAACACTGAATTTTACTAATTGCGCGACATGATTGAACAAAAGCCGGGAGTAGCGGCTTGAAGCGACGCAATATACGGCGGTCCGTCGGTCCATTTTGGCGCGTCTAGATTAACCTGACTGACTGGCTAGTTAAATGATCGGCGGCTTGCCGTTGTCAATGAGCGACAACAAACAAAGTGATCTTCGAGTTTTGTTTGTCTGCCTATCCCGTTGTCAGTGCGCCACAGCTTTGTTTTCTTGGCTAGCGGTAATGCAGGGGGCAGGCACAGGTGCCAGTCCTACATTTGCATTCAGCGATGATGATAATTCTTCTTACCAGTTAATATCTACACTGAATTAACCGATAGTCAGCCTGAATCTTTAATCGGCGTTCTAATACCTGCGTTCTGCCTTTCACTCTTTTAATATTTACCACCACAACAAAACGTCCTGATTTTAGACATAGAATAAAATTGTATTCAATCTAGTAGAACACGGAACGCTCGCGAGATGACTCATGGAATCGTCATAAGACGCACAACCTGAAGTTCGGTACCTTATTGATATCCCAATTTGCCGTAATAATAAAGAGAAAAAGTGCTAATAATAGGCTTGACAGATGAGCTCGGCTCTGATTCAATAAATAACTAATGTCACTGAGTAAGATACAACGCAGTCAATGCAGTTCTACGGCATCAGAGTCAGTGACAGAACTACAGTGATCAATGAATGCTCACTCATCCAAAGGCCAAAACCGATGAGCGACATCCAAAAGGCCATATATTACGGTATCCTTGCCTTGTTGCTCTTAAAGGTTATCTTTGGAGTCTGTCCAAAGGATTCGATGTAGAAAGAGAGGTCGTATGGGCTTGTCAGACAACAAGGACACGTATATAGGCCAGACTGGGCCCGACGATAATATATAGTACGTCAAGAATATTTAGCATGGTTTCGAGAGGAGAATGATTAACCGCATGAAAAGCTTTCTTTACTACTGCTACGACGCCGAGTGCAGTGTTAGATAGATCAGATTTGTGAAATAAGAAATCTTAGTAGACTGGTCGTTTTTGATGTCAATTTGCTTATTATACTAAGAAAGCCAGTCCCGTTAACTTATACAAAACTATATGAGCGCACGAGGAAGATTTCTTCGTTCCGCCGTTTTGGATAGTTTACTTTAATGCCTGCCAGTACTCTCGAATTCTAAAGGACGTTGCTGAACGTCGAAGGATTTTCGCACTATATCTTTCCATTTTGCGCAGCGTAGATGCAATCAAATTTCGGCAGAGATGTCACCAGCAGCTGGGGTATCCTGAGACTGGGAGATGTCCTAAAGCTATGTTGTCCTTTTACTGGCTGCAAGTGACGTTGCTAAGCGGTACAATAAACAATTTCGGCCTAGAAAAAAAGGACGCAATCGTATCAGATCACTAGACTTTTAGAAAAGAAAAGCTATTAGCCACATTAGCTATTAGTTGCTATCATAATTTTTGGGTCTCCGATACAAGGACAACATAGTCTAGGAGACATCTATTCTAGTGGGTTGCCAAGGTGGCCATTAGCATGCAGTTACACTAGGTTAAATCTTGGCGTTGGAAAAAATAATTACCAGAAATGAATAAGCGGAGAATATGAGGCAGCCCAGGAAAGTAACACATTATTGGAAGAATTACTACTCGTATGGCTGCTATGCCATTTTATAAATCTGTTAAGGACACTCCACGTATGTTCAGCTAGATCCGCTTCGTTTAGACTCCTGGAATAGCCTCGAAAATTTCGAAGGCTTGTTCACACGAAGACGTAGCCAAGGCCGCTAAAATTCCAGATTTGTTTCATTGTAAAAAAAAAAACTGGATGATAAGATTACTAAGACATGACATAACTTAAACAGTCCTTATAATATGCCCGTTAGCTTTTACCTACTGAGTTGGACGTAACCTTAGGGTTTTAACATGGTCAATATTTCAAGCCTACTCTTTCTCTTCGCATGCCTATCGTGTTTCTAACTTATGAAATGCAGCCTGTAAAAATATCGGCCGGCTCCTAATGAGGCATAGATAATTCGAGAAACAAGGATGCCAATGGTGGCGGCCACCTCAGTTGAGGCGCCGTACGGGCTTTCTTCGAAAATGGTATTCGTACAGTTTTATCTTCGAACAACTTACACAACGCTTTTCGAAACATTATTGATGTCAAAGAAGTTACATTGAGAGGTTTTACCCAAGTACCACCTAGCAAACAGGTTGGCTAAATCGAAGTCGGATAAATAATACTAATTGGCGTTCAGGAATAAACGCCGCATAAATTTTTCTACTTTGTTTTTTTGAAAAAAACGTATTGTTTGTATCGAACATTGTAAAACTTTATGTTAATATAGTAATGCTATAATGAATACATTTATCAAGATGCAGGCACACTGAAGCGATTTAATATTTCTCAAATTATCCTGAAATATATTTATAGGACTAGAAGTAGTTTCTTCGAAATTTGGAATATTTGCAAACCGTTTTACTATACACTCTCTTTCTTTTGTTTCCCATCCGTCGAAAACGTAGATGCAGTAACAACCCGACATGCCCAGTTCAGCTTCATTTTTAATTGGGCCACAATCCCATCAGACTTCTGGTTTCTCGTGGTGATATATTTTTTGCATATATATATATTGAAGTATAATAGATCTATTGAATTGTGCACAGCCTATCCATTTAGCTGTGAAATTCTATTGTATTTACTGTTCGTCTTCGCTGAGATGCCGCCAGCTCCGCTATCGGTGCAGATGAATGACAAAACGTGTCTTCTGTTTTAGTAAGTGTAATTCAACTTCCATTAAGAGCATTAGAATTCTCAGGAAACTGACAATAAAACACTATCTTGTCTGCCGATTTTGCGCCGCTAAACATGCGCAGGAAGAGCGCAAATCTCTTGAATTAAGATGAAGTGTAAAATCGAAGCAAAAGGAACAGCGGCTTCAGTTCTATAGAGTGAAATGCGAGAGACGTTAGGTATTTGCTATGATTATCGCGAAGTAAATTCATACGATGCATATGATGTAGGAGATGACAGAAGACACCCGCAAACGCAAGCTGAAAAAATTAACCAACGTCAAACGACGATTCCAACGATGGCGCTGACCGTATTTGATAACTGGCCGATACTCTCACTGACGAGACTTACGGATCTGTTCATTTTAGGCCGGCTGGAAAAAGACCAGGTAATAGTACTGCTCCATCACGAAGCAGGCAGGCCCACCACCAAGATAGCGTACAAAAAATCATAGCGCCGTCGATAACGATACTTGTCATTACGGCATTGGTTACACCAGTCGTCTAGTAGCAGTATAACATCAAATGGCCATCCTTAATGTGATAAATCCTATGATTCGTATTATAACAGCGGTACTTTTTCCTCTGCTTACATTCGTCTTAGCCTCTATATCGTCCGATCGGTCTACCAAAGACAGTGCTCTAACTTTGACCCGTTCTTTGTTACTCTTATGAACTAGCTTTCCTCTACGCGCACGCCTGTTGTGTATGAATCGAGGAGGCGAAAACATGAATACTTTGTATATTACTATCTAATGACGCTCGTATGTTACGCAAGTTTCGCTCATCGAACAATCCATCGAGTCCGCACCTATCAGCATAAGGTTTTCTTATGAGGCAGTGTTTTCTCTTGTCATTGCCTAGAATGCAATTCTTTCCCTGGATATCACTTTGCCTCGCCCTGATGCAGTAGGTAAAAGCAGTTTTGTTGGGGCACGCACTGAAGCCACAAGAGATATAAGTTACATATGGCATTTAATAAGATTTTCCTATATTTTGCGAAGAACCTTTTCATCGAAGCTTAGAACCCAAATAGTGTGCGGTACAACTCCACTGGCGTCTGGACCCCTAAAATCGATCAGATGTCCGAAGTTTTGCGACTTGACAGAAGGCCAATAAATAGCTGATATTACAATAGATTGCGTAGTGCGTATATTTTGGTTCATTCAGTTAGTATCCGGATTTACTTAAAAGAACAAAAAAAGAATCAACGCTATCATAAGTAGAAAGGCATCAACACAAAGCTGCTGTTAATACCTGTGCTCGCTTAACGCCTTTCGGGTTGTATTATTTTTCCTGTTACATTTTTCCTTTGTTATCTTTATTGTCATATCATATTAGCGTTACCAAGAAGCAATTACCGACAACTGATTTCCTTGCTTAAGAGGATTATAGGCGCCAGTTTTATCGTTTGAACATTCACGAGTAGCAGCAGCAGCATGCGCGTACTTTTCAACTGACTTCAAAGATCAATTTTTGCTTTTATATTTATTTAGAAACGAAATATAACATATCTGAGAACGATACCCAACAAACGACGCGATATGCCATCACGATGACATGCCCAGCGATAACTAAATCAGCAAGCTCGTATCAAATCATTGAAATGTACTTGTCCATTAAGCAATTCCATACGAGTGGTCTGATGCGCCCAGTATTTAGATAAGAGCGAAGCCATCAAATATGTATCTTTCTATATTCTACTCATTGCCGTTATTGTTTACGCTACGATAAGCGAAACCGAGAGAGCAGACATTTGTCGAGTGAGATCTCTTGCACTGACCTAGAACTATATTAGTGGTCCTTCGTTTTACTGGCACTTCAGTAAAAATAAAGGTGTCACATTGAGCTACAGATATTTTCACTGACTAACGGTCACTGGATGTATCTTCGAAGACAATGACGAACCAATACTGCATATTTTAGTACTTCGCAATGTTCACGTCATCTTAGATTAGCTAAAAAGTAAATTTTATTATTGTCCAGCAGTAATGCTCTGTTCTAAAAGGTCCTTTTTGACGGTCGGCCATTTGCGTTCAAGAATATCGAAGAGTGGCCAAATCTATAAACATGTTTGCTGGAGTCAGGGATAATTATTTCCACAAACATTAATGCCAAGTTGGTGCGACAAAATGCATCATATTAGATTATTTGCTCGCAGTAAACATGTTAAATAACAGCCCCTTTATGCTAGAAAAATAATCACTTAGAAGACGAACCGGACATCGCCCTTCATTCTAATACACCGTGCGTGTCCATACACACTGCGAAATAAATGCAGATAGAAATTGGAAAAAATCCAGCCAATTCCATCTATTATAAATTATCTTTCTATCTGTCTATGAACATATTCAAAGAGATTCTATTCTATTATCTATGCGCATTCTGCATCGAAAGATGCAGAGGTTACATCGTTCCTTATGACTTTGTCGTCTGCTGTTGTCGTCGTCGTCGTCGTTGTTGTTGTGTACGCGCATTCTTCTACCCACTAAAATCGACGGTCGTCGTCTTGGCTGTTGGCGGCCGCCGTCGCCGCCGCCGCCGCCGCCGCTGCTGCTGCTGCTGCTGCTCTGACTGACCATTTCAGCAGGCAGAAGTGCTGGTTGGCTGCTTAACTCGACACTATTAATGATGGTCGTTCGGTAATCGATCGAATCGTTGATTGTCGCTGGCTACACGTTTGTTACTGTTACTGCAGCCGCCATTGCATTGCTGCTGCTGCTGTTGTTGTTGTTGGTGGTGGTGCTTCTTCAGCTTCTGGGCCACCTCGTTTTACTCCCTATTTCTCCCTAATTTTCTTTTTTCTCTAGTGCTGTTTCCTGCTTTTTCTTGTCTTTCTCATGCCTCTATATTTGATGCTGCTGTTACTGTTGTAGCTGCTACTGCTGCTGCTGTTGTTGTGTCGCTTATCGATGGCGGTTGTATCCGGTATTGGTAAGGTCGGCCATATGAGGTACGAAGATGGCAAGCGCCGAAGCTTACTTGTTGTGCGGAGCTTCGGTTAATGTCACTTGGTTCGAGAAAAACATAGGAGCTAATGACCGAAATCGAAGCTACCACCGCTGCTATTGGACAAGCGAGAGCTGGACGGGCGACGAACAGAAGACAGACGGTCGATCGCCCTCTCGGTCAACAAGGCGGTCGAAGACAACACTTTTCGTTCGGTTCCCCTTTCGTTACGGCTGCCGTCGCGAACTCGCCAATCCGCTCCGCACTAGCCGCAGAAACTACCGGTGTCCCAGCTTCCGTGCATTCAAATCGGGCTATACATATAAGCGCCTATTGACCATCGACGACAATCACTGACAAACAGAAATAAGAACAATTGTAAAACAACAACGCCAGCAGTAGCAGCAGACCTACCACAATAATAATAAAAGATAGGATTCGTGAAACTCATCGAAACGAGGATAAAGGGAAGCGCAAAGCACTATTATCCTGGAATAACGTCAGTGGCGGAATTGACAGGTCGCTTTCTGAAAATCCTTCTGCAGAGACAACATCGTCAAAGCAAATGCTATAACAACTCGAACGATGATAAGGCTAACAGAGGTGTCGCTAACTGAAACGCATGAAATACGTTGGTAGAGCGCCGGGCTACGGATTACTTTTGCTACCATCCGAGGGTGGCAACGATACGAGTTAGTATCGTTGCTCCTTTGTTTTTGTGAGATTCGCGCGCCCAACAGCGCGCTCGGCCATAACATACGGACAGCAGATCGTTAGGGACGGAACAAGCAAATCAATAGAAAACAACAGGCAAACTTGTCCAGATGATAGACAAAACAAAAAAAAAAAAGGACAAGAATAAAGCGAGAGCTGCGCTATTCAGCAGACGATAGTGTTTGCCATGACGACAGCGCTGGCGATGATAAGCATGAAGTGTGGCAACAGAAAAAAACAGCAAATAGGTTGGTAAAGAAAGCTGGAAACGACTCGTTCTTTATGAACGAAAGTATCGATTTATTGAGCCTAAGCATTAACTTCGATAAGACACCTTATTATAGTGAAAATAGTTAATTTGGGATACGATTTGCTATAAATATTGTATATATGGCTTTTGCATGTAGTATAATATCAGTCGTTCTGTCTATTATCATCGGTTCGGTTAAAATAAGGCGACAGAGAACAACTGTGCTAAAAATGTGAATATTTTCAAACTGAACCTTGCAATGAAGCTTTGCTACTCAGTAAGTTGTACCATAATTAGGGAAGTAAGTTAACACGTTTAAGTTTTTGCTCGGAATGAAACGAGCTGGACTTCAACGCTCTGTAATAGCCGTTGAGCGTTAACGGCGAACGTTCACAGATACGTGGATCGCGTACGAGAGGCAATAGTTGGTTAGGGGCAATGCTATCTAGAACTGGGCCATCATTTCAATTATTCGAACAATAGCCACCTAAAACCAGCAGCAACAATGGACCGTTCTCCGTAAATACAAGTATATTTTCATCGTGTAAGCGTTTTAATGCCCCTGTTGATGATACCACATATGCTGACACATATACACACATGATAGGAATTGAGAAGGGGCTTTGGTTACCCATTTTCTGTCCAGCCCACGATTCGATTTTTTTATATAACAGTTATCGATTAGTAGTTGGCAGTATTTAAATAACTCTGTCCTCAGTGTCGTAGCATTTTCTGTCTTCGATAATATCAGCTTGCGGTTTGTAGTAATAATGGCCCCCATTTAGATTTATTTCATTCTGTCCGTTTCGTGTGGCAAACGCTACGATTTATAAGCATTCCAGTATTAACAATGATCACCATTGACGATCATTACAAACACTGCTGGCTATCTCTCGTAGTTGGGCTGAATTATCGATGCCATCACTGCTTCCGTTGTCGGAGTCTAACATAAGACAGGAACTCAGTTCCTTGTTCGTCAGTCACCGGTCGACAAGTTTAACGTAGAGTGGCATGAAACAGCGTTTGATACCGTGTGAAATGATGCGTGTAAAATCGTACAACTATGGTGACAGAAAAATTATCATTATTAGAATTAGAAATTGCTTGATTGGTATGGGCTCGTATACAACCCACCGACACAAGCCTGAGGGCGCCACTCCTAGTTTTTTTGGTTTACGTGTACGTATATGTGTTCATTACAACTCTGCTGTCACTAGATGCGTGCACGTGCATACGTGTGTATGTGCTTGTTAACTAACGCAGCGGCATTACATACAATACAAGGACACGGACACAAATAAGAAGGTTCTAGCAGCATTTCCTTTTGTTCTGGAGAAATAAACGGTGTATAATATATATAGAAGAATTAATACGGGGTATAAATAATCATACTTCTCATTGAAAATCCGGTTACGGTAATAGTAACTAGAACCTTCGGGAAGGTCAACAGGAAGATAGAAACCACAAAATTACTTTGCAAGGTATAATTAAACAGTTATAGACGCTTCACATTTGATAGCTACTACTAATGCATCCCGCAAATTTATAACATATTTCTGAATTGAAGCCGTTCGTACGATTTAAATACGAATAAAGTTATTAAGACTTTTTTTTTTGATCGTCTCGATGTTATAGATTTTGCTTTACGGTCTTAGTTATTAATTCGCTTCTCCGCGAAAAATCAGGGACGCAGTTGCTAATTGCGTTTATATACGCAAAACGAGTATACTCCTTTTTTCCGTTCTATATCTTTTCGCAGACATGGCGCCATGCTTATGTAGATCTTCATAATAGACAAGAAAGCGCGTAACGTTGAAAAATGATCGCGTTGCCAAGCGGCCTTTGCCGCCGTTATCGAGTGGTAAATGAGGTGGTGACGCTGCCCCGCTTGCCATTGTTATTGTGTGTGTGTGTGTGTGTGTGTGTGAGTGTGTGTGTGTATTACAATGAAGTTAATGAATTGTGGGGTTGGATGGTCACTCGCTCTTCCCGTTTCTTCTCCTACCAACTCTTCGTTCTTGTCGTTTCTCTTCAACTTTAAATGCATCGATAAGCCCTACAGATGGTCTGTAAATTTTCCGTAGTGCGCCTTTTTAAATAGCATGATGTTCTTGGCCGCGGCAGAAACGCTAGAGACGACAACACTGGGTGATTGTGCCAACAACCGGGGCTGCAAAAACGGCGCCTTATCATGAGCGAAGTCCAGGGTGGCTTTGGCCTCCAGTCGCTAGGTTATTGTGATTACCAGCTTCCATCCGCTCCAAACTCCACGTTTGGCTATACAACCGTGACAACACATAGTCAAAGGAAATGGCTACAGTTGAAACGGCAGCAGCAGCAGCAGCGGGAGCTCGACAAATTTTTCACTTTTTGACAAATGCTTTTTGCATCGATTTTCGTTGTCAAATTGTTTAAAATGCGCGCGCTCGCTCGCTCGCTCGTTCGCTCGCCTGATCGCATAGCAGAAGGAAGGCGCACGATTGTAGCAGGCGTCTTCCTTCCCTCCTGTTTCGGTGCTTTTTACCTTTTCGCTGCGGTCATGCTCTGCTTTCATCTCGACAAATAGTTCCTACCTACCGTCTAAGGGAGGAAGAAAACATACAACAGACTTGCAATACGACCGAATCGCTTGTCTTCGTTGTAGTAAAGAGATTCGCAGCCAATCTCATTCGGGAAACCGATTTTGGCCCCTTTGACGTTCTGACTTTCTTCAATCCTTCTTCTTAAGTAAATAATTGTAGCCAATAAGTTGAAATAAGATTTCTTAAACAAAAACAAGCGAAAATATATGAGGCGCTACCGAAACAACGTGTGTATTAAAATCCTATATAGGAACATTTTTTACGTATGTCATTAAGTTATTGAGTGTCACGCCTTTTATAATAATCCCAATGATAATTTCTGCTAGCATAAAGTTGTACGAATTAGTAAAAAAAAAAGTTGCTTGTACTTGAAAAAATTAAGTTGCTTACAGCTACAAGTCCACAAGACACATTGACGCAAGCTCCCAAAAAATTAACTAGTCATGTAGATCCAAGCAGGCAGTCGTCAATTTTTAGCGATCGGAACACTATCGCCACTTTTTAAGAAAAAAAAAAAGAAACGAACTAAACGGTGAAGGATTGTCTAGAAGAAAAAGCAGCCAATCGGAAATCGTAAAAAAGGTATATAAAAATAATTGATGTTTCAGTAGGACAGTATAGAACGCGAGCTGTCGAGGTAAGAGACTACAAAGTGTAAGACACCCTTTTCAAAAACATTAGAGAATAGGTTTGATGGTACGTAACGCAACAGTTAGAAGAGTCAGCAAATTCGTGCACAGCTTCGGGATCGCTACGAGCAGTTCCGAGGTAAAAACGGCTAGAAAGCCACGTAGAATAGCAGTGAGCCATCAAGAAAAGAAGGAAGCAAGCTTGGCCAACCTGCTGCGCCCGTACAGCCGCGTGTAGGTGGAGGATTGGCCGCTGTCGTGCTATGCAGATAAGTGATGACTTGGTTGTATTCTAGATAGATAGAATTCGCTCGTATGAGTCTTTATGTCGTCCGCTGATCGTTTGAACCGTCTGCTCGTTCTCTCTAACTGGTCCACAACAAAAAAATGACCATTCTATGGCAACAAAGGAAGATCGTAGCGAATCATGATCATGGCCAGCATCATCACAGTCATCATTATGATGACTAGTGAATCATGGCATAGGTAGGGTTTACAGGTTTGCCAAGTGGCGTTTACAGCGGCGGTCGTTTTAGCTGATCAGTGCGTAATCGCCGTCTATTGAAAGTAAATGTAGGCATTTGGAAGCAAACTGAAATAAGCGTTTGAAAGGTGGTATTTGAATCGCGGATTGAAAAAGGAGATGAAGATAGGCAGAAGTAAGACAAGAATGAACAACAACATAAATGATACCGAAACTGCCATGAAGCGAACGAATGTAAAGCCTTTTGCCCTGGACATTCGGGCAATGATATGCCTAGCAGCATATGCAGACGGGACGGCAAAAGAGAAAAGGAGGTAAACTTAGTTGGTTTCTTTCAGCGTCTATTTTTTTGCCGTCCTTCGCCCAACAGTATGGTTAAAAATCATGTTCCTAAATGTATTCGAGTCTGGAAAAATTACTATTTAAAGCAGTCGGCCCAGACTGGTATTTTATAAAATGTTAACAGATGATGACGTAAGCGGATTGACTAAAGTATATATGTAGCATTTGACGAAATATTATGCTTAGACTGGCGCGGACAGGCAATAAACCAAATTATATACATGTACACTCTATGCGGAAGGGGCAACTTACCTGCCGCTACATGTGGGGCTAGTGGTATTCGAGTTGTGTCCTACTCCTTTTGTATGAGCAGACTGTTGACTCGTTGAGCTACGGGGCTTCTTCGAGAGGTTTAGAGGTCCATCGTTGCCGCCAGTTGTTGACCCGCAAGATAACAGTAGGGATCCGGAGGGGCTGCGAGGTGGGGTCGCCCCAGGGGAGACACCAATCAGTGGACTAGGTCCACCGACCAACCACCCTGGTGCCTTGGAAAACAAAGAAAAATCGATTATGACTAATACCTCGCATGTTTATGATTGCCATTACTATAATAAATTACTATTATTTCTATCACCCTCAGGCTATTTAGGTGCTTAATTGTTGTTGACGTTCAAGTGGTATCGAAGTTCACAGGCATTCGTTTAGCTTCGAAGTCAAGCACTGTTCTAGGATAACTCAAAGATTATGTCTGGATTTAGCTACTTGTAACCGTTGCGTAGCATAACGAGGTATAGGAGCAACCACTTACGTTAGAACTTCGCTTGAAAACCTCGATAAAGCTCTTTATGATGCTTACTAGTCAGTATTTAGGGATAATCCTCTAAGCGTTTGGACGAATTTACCGATTAACGCTTGACAGAAAACCATCACTCGAGAGTGAGTGATGTCGTTGCTTTGTCTATCTAGCTACCCATGAATCTATCTAACGTCGCGTTACATTCGAAGGGGCTGGTGAAGGCATCAGATGTCACACTGTAACCTGTTACCAGCTGAACACCTTCCGTATCCTCAGAGTCTTTTTTCTTTTGGTCGTGCTATCGAGAAGAAGTTCGGAGTAATGTCAATGACAAATCAACTAGATTGAACTATCTGCTTGAAGTATTACTGCTGTGTGTTGCCGCCCCAGGTGCTTTCTCTCTCTCTCTCTCTCTCTCTCTCTCTCTCTCTCTAACGCCGGCTGGTGAAATCGTCAACTAGCAGCAAAAGATGGTGGGCGGCCGATAGTTGGTTGTAGTCGTGTTAGAGCTTTCGCTGATATCCACAGGTCCACGAGCAACTTATCTTTCTAACCTTGTCCTCGACAGTCGACTTCGAAGGATAGTTGCAACGTGACCTGCGTGCCGATTTAGCTGCTTTTCGCTATGCGACGCGCTGCCGGTAGCGTCATAGACATAGTCGACCATGTCTCAATCGCACTAATACTTCTCACGCCCCACGCCCCACTCACTGTCTTTACTTTTTCTACTTCTCCGTCTGTCTGCACGATCCGGCAATGAAGACGTCGGTCTGATGGAATGATGTTCTCCTTCATGGTGTTCGCAGCTTTCGAATAGAGGCATCTCAACACCCTCTTCAGCATGGGCCTTCCTTTCCGTTTGCACACTGGCTTACGGCTTCACTGTGGAATATAACAGGGTTAGGGATCCCGATGACCACTGCAATGACGACAACAACGAAGAACACGATCGTGGTCGAGTGTCCTCGCATTTAGTAACGTCGACTCGTGATCGACAAGTGACAATTTGAGCCAAATAAGATCTTCAGAGACGCCAACTATAGGGATGACGGTGTCATCCTGTAACGTCCACTCAGGATACCTCTAAGCGAAAAAGGAGCAAGTACTTGTTAGATTGAGCCGTAGGCAATGTTCTCGTAAATCATAATAGGCGAAAAAGTGAACCAATTATTGCTAGATGACAGCAAATATGACGCCTAGCTCTTCCAATTCATTTTTAGGGTACTGGTTAGGGGCTGTTTTAATATTCAGCCCCTGAGAGACATCGTTTCTATAAACACGCGGTATCATTTGCGGTTGTTATAAAAATAGATGATCGGACAATATTTGGTTTCACGTGTTAGACTATACTGTTCCGAAGGAACTCAGTTGACCACGGATTACGTTTCTATATATGTGGAAAAGGTTTTCTAGCCGATAGTAGTAGTAGTAATAGTATCGGATATGTAATTGCTTTTGTATAAGGATAAAAGTTCACTAAAGTTAGCTAGGTTAGAACTATTTAATCTGAAATTCGGTTTAATTGTAAATTGAAAAAGGTCACTTCAATAAAAAAGATTTGATTTTTCGGCCAATGTTTATGTTCTGAGCTCGAAAACAGCTCTGGTTTCAATCCAGACTTAAATTACAAGGCATGCAGCGCTTTCGAGCGAGAGAGCAATACGCCTCGATATAGCAACGTCGACTGGCTCACTGTCGCTGATCAGAAGGCGTTTATATATTTGCAAAAATCACACACGAAATGAGCCTATAAACAACTTAAGTGGCCTGAATTAAAAGTGTGATAGCGGAAAATTACAATTATATTGAACAAACGTAAAACTAAAGAACTCTATCAGCAGATGTAAAAATATTCGTTGCATATATATTTGGTCCATTTATCCCAGTGCTATCATCATCTAACAGGCTTCCCCCAAACACCGCACCCGCAGCAACCCCCGTCACTTTCGAATAAAACAATCAAGTTAAGCAGGTGGCAGACGCAGTTCTATTGCACACATAAATAAACGGAGAACAGGAAATGTTAGTTCGAATCGTATTGACCCACCTCGTCGTACAGAAGCTAAAGAAGCGGAAGCGACATGGCATGATAAAGTCAATGTTGTTTCCTTATTGTAGTGAGTGCGATCGTGTCTTTCACGCCATTTTAGAGAGCTTTCTGCGGGACAGTTCTTTATCCAAAACGAAGCAGTAGCAACAATGAAGGCTGCATAAATCACCTCGTTCTTGAAGACGAGGTGATCGAGACGCCATAAAATAATAAAACAATCAAGGTATCCATACGACCGATGTCCTCATTAATGGTGACTAGGACGACTGAAGCACTCAGCCCAAAAGTTCCATATATATATATACACACACATCATACATAGAGACGCTAGTTCGTAGATTTCCATCAGTTATTATCACCAATATCATTATAATAACAACGATAATAACAATCATCAAATCACAATTGTAACAACTAGGCTAATAACGTCGGGCTAGTTTCCGTCCCTCGCTCCCGCTATAGTACGCATAATGCATATAGATCCTACACTCGATGCCCAGTTCAACGTACCCACACGATTTCATAGGACAGAGGATAAAGTCCGTGGATTCAGCAACAGCAGGGTAAATCGCCCTTGACCGATGCCGTTTAGCGGGGTCTTTCGTTGGTCTGCCTACTACTACTACTACTACTACTACTGTTCCTGTATGGATGCTTATGCTTTTGTTATTGGTAAATAGGATTGCTATTGTCGTTATCCTCTGGCAACTATCGTTGTGAGCGCCACTAAGAAGGAGGAAGGAGGCATGCCACCGCTGGCCTCCCCCTTTTCCTCCTCGACCGTAGCAATAGTTTGCCTGGCCGCTCCAGGCATGTCGCTGCTGCTGCTGCTGCTGCTGTTGGTGCCGCTATGGAATTGCCGTGTATTATTCGCACAAGCCCAGTGAGACCCCACCCAGAACATGAAGAGGGGAAGAAAAAGCCATTTAGCAGCCCCTTGAGACACTTCTTGTACACTTGTTCCGCGATTTCCATACGGCTGCGGCAGTGCTGTCATTGCCGCCACCATCGTGCCGCTGCTGGAGCTGAGGCAGCACTATACATTATTATTATATTATACACGGTGCCAGTGTAGATAGTCGCATAGACCGGATTCAGATCTAGCTGGCTCGCTGACTGAATAGATCGGCTCAACAAAAATTACAATAACTACAACCGTGACGATGACACGAACGATATCCAAAAACGGTAAAGAGAAACCTGCAATAGTTGAGCCAGGTTCAAAAGGGAGAACGATTGATGGGGTGTTGCTGGGGGTAGGGGTTTGCCGAAAAAACTGAGAAGGGTTGGGTAAAGTAACCGTGTCGATAGTAGCTCTCATTACTCAACATCACGCACACTTACACATGTTTCGATTTTTCCATCGTGTGTGTGTGTGTATTAGAAGCCGCTGAAAGCAAAAGCCCTTTCGAAGTGAAAAACGTTCCCGTACCTACGTAATAGATTTTCCACTTGTGCTAAGTGGATGTGATCCCAATTTTAGAACAACAAAAAAAAAAACACGAAATAATACAAATATTTTCCTCATACAGAAATAAGTATGTTATTATATAAATGTACCTGATCAAAACCCATCTCAGGCGGTCCTTAACACTATTACCTTCCTTCGTATATCACAATAGAAATAGAAGAATGTAAACATTCGCGCTAATAGAAAATCTTCGATGAGTGCTTTGAATCGCAGTTATTACGCTTCCATACGTAATATACTTGACTGCAACCGTAGATACTCTACGAGATATAGTCGAGGAAAAAAAGGATTAAAGGAAGGTACCAATTTCTGCAGCGAATACTACGTTTGACCATAGCAGGCCTCGATATAAAAAGCAATCGGATGTGAAAATAGTGGTAAATTGCGTCAGTTGACTACTCATTGGTTCAACGTCGTCGTCTCGTTCGTTTTAAGTGAACGTAAACGTTGTCGTCGCCGCCGCCGCTGCTGCTGCGGCGGCGGCGGTGGGCGTCTAAACGCCAGAGACAGCACTAAACACTAAACCTAATCGAGCCCTGTCATTTCTAAACGAACAAGGCTTTTGTTTGTTGTGAAAGCAGTATCTGAAAGTGTCCAGCTTCCAATGCATCGTGTTCTATTATAGGCGGATATTACTGAGCTAGCCATCATCGCATCACCTTGCTTAATGGGACCACAATAGGCTGCCGAATAACTAGCGGTTGTTGCGCGATCGTTATTGACCTAACGTCATGATTGCGCCATTGTTATTTCGTCCTCATTTGGTCCTTTCTTTCCTCCATCCCCTGTTCTTATATGTGAACATATTCACTGTACAATGTACGCATGCGTACGTCGCACGGGGCGATCTATCGCAGCTGTGTGTAATCGAAAACAATTTAGCACGATCGATCGGAATGGGATTGGGGAAGAGGCATGCGGGAAATTTTTTTTAAACAGCAAAACATGCTTTAGGACGATAGCGTTTCACGGCAAGTTCTAGCACGGCCCGATAGCCCTACGTTGTCGCGGGATCTTAACGGACACGTACGGGTGGAGGGACTGGGTGGAAGTCAGAGTGCGCACAGTCTGTGTAACTACTGCTGGAGTCGCTGGATAGTACGAACGATAATGGCCGTCACAGCTCTCAAGACAGCTGGCTAAAGAAGCGGCAAGATGAGGCCTCGTCAACATCTAGTTATCCTAGGTGCACACGACATATTATGATAATTATGATACTAGTGCTAGTCCAAGATAGCTACTGAGTGACGCTAGAGGTGTGATGAGCAATTCGGAGTTCTCGCCGACGGCTACGCTGCCCATTACTGCAGGCTAGCAGTTCCCTTTCTTTATGCCGGATTTCGTATACTCATCTCATTGCCTGCTTGATGGATCAGACGCGAACGCCGACGGTAGCGATACTGAAAGCAACGGCTGCTGCCCCCATTGAAGGTCTTGTTGTCTCCATGGTAGCCCTGGCGGCAGCGACAGCAAAAGTGGCGCCGTGTTGCACTTTAACTGCATATATTATCATTATGTACGTGTATATCATCGTACGCCGACTATGCAGAGTGCTGATTTGTTTGATGCTCGACCGTCAACTGATTGCTAGAACTAAGTTCTCCAGATTTTAGCCGACACGGCCTACGGATCACCGCTAACGCCGTCGTAAAGAACGCAACGAAGAAGCTAAGAACAGGCCAAGCACCGATGCCATTCTGCAGGTATTGCGTGATGGCATGTATCAAACATGGCACTTGTACAAGGCGGTAACAACAACGTGTGTATCTGCTTTGCGCTACAGACACACATATCGCATATACACGTCATTGGTATTATACAGGTCATCAACAGAACAAAGGACGCTACACCGTCAATTGGTTTGTGCGACCCAGAGGAACCCGGACTCGGTGATCGGAATTACATCTTTTCGATAAGTTGAGCCACTCTGTTCTGCTGCCTATACGCTCACAACCAGTTGAAATGTTTCATATGTGAAACACGGGTACGGAAGATAAGACGCGTTCGACGTACACCGGAAAATATTTCTGTTATTCAGACGTTAAATGTCAACATGTCTAGATTTGTACACCAACGTGTTGCTTGTTATTGGCCATCATTAACGGCATTTTTAGTTAAATTGAAGAAATTGGCCTATGAAAGCCCTGTCTAAGGTTTAGCATTTTTATCATTAGGTAAAGGTTGTAGGGTCGAATCGACCGAAACGCATTGTCGCAGTGGAGCATCATCGCTCAACCCTAATGCCAATTATTACAACACCGTTTCTTGCGTCTATACAGAAATAAACGGGTGGGGTAAGGAGTACTAAATTTTTTTTATTAATACTGCACAAACGAAGATTTGAAAAGCAGCGAACAATCTACCTTTCTGTTTATGTTTGTTTTTTTCGTTGACCTCACAAAAAATCCGAACGGTTCGCATTATGAGTATTCGATTTATTCTCGTGGCGGGTGGATTGCAGACACGGACCTGGCACAGTTCAAAGATTCGTTATGTTTAACAATCAAAGCAATAGAACGAAGAACAGCCAGCGAACGTTGTACCGTATTAGAGCTCGAAATTTTATTTTGAATGGACAGACCTCGGACGCCGGCGGTGGCATTAATAAATATTATAATAATATCGCACCACACGGCGAACTGGTCGTCATCGAAGTTCCGCTAGAAGCGCAGTAGAGTATAAGATATCGCGAATGCATTCTTGGCTTCAACTTACCACCGCTGCGCCTCGCTGTGGGGCGGTGGGTGTCACTACGTCAGCTTGGTCTCATACAAATCCCACGGGCACGACATTTAAAATATTTTCCCGTTTTTTTTTTTTTTTCTCTGTCTTTTACTCTCATTAGTTGTCTAAAATCAGTACTCATTCACTGCGCTCCATCAGTATTTCTTGTGTGAAAAATGCCATGTCGGAGGACCTACGGTCGAGGTGATGATTTACAATTAAGGAAATTTATGGAATATATCAGCCTGGAAGATAGCTGTTACACACACAGCTGAAATGGTTGGGTCTAGCTTACAATACGACAACGAGATATTTCGCCATGATGCTGGTGCTCGGCGCATTGGTACGCTACGTTCTTCAAATACCCATTTTCCCCTTTTGAAGCTAAGCAAGCCGCTGACTGCATTGCTAAAAGCGCTATAGTCTAGAAGCACAAGACACGTCTCCCGTATCATTATTCTACGTTTCCATTGCATATGCAGAAGACTATCGAAGTAATCATAGTCACCTTGAGCATGCGCAGAAGCCACTGAAAAAGGGAGCTGTTCTGTATTGAACGGGTCCACGTACTAGTTTACCAATGCTTACTTTTCTTTTTTGTGTTTGTTATTTCAAATTAAAATAGGTTTCACGTGGCTAACGCAAAGCATCTTGCCTGTTTTACCTAAAAATCAACAACAAATCCTGAATGCTGCAATCACTCCTCTCCTATATTCGTTCTATGCCATTAGCTCGTCTTTTTGTCGCCATCTTATCCACGGAATCAACAAACTCCATATGTGTTGTTTATCTTATCTTAATTCTGCGCAACTAATAGCAAGGGTGAATAAACAGAGAGAATGTTTGTTTTCCCATTTCAGCGACTGTTTAGATATTCTGTTTCAGCACACTCTTCTTCGTAATTGTATTCTAATTGTCCTCCATTATCAATGCGTTATGTAGTAGACGTAACTTTATCTCGAGTTTATTCCGCTTCTTCTTCCACACGTACAAAATGTCGTCCTTTGCCAAGGTCAAAAAGCAACCCGTAGATATTTGAATTCTAGCCCTGCAAAGGCTGCTTAAAGCTAGCGTGCTGGAACGCTAATAGCATTTTAGGCCTTGAAGATGCATTTCTGTCTCGCTTTCCAGTTATCGATGGCGACCGCTCGAAGCCATTTTCCGAGTTTGTCTGCAAATTTCCCCTGAACTGGCCAAGAAGATGAGTCGTATTCATGAGACTGTCATCTTCTGCCGTCTTCGCCTAATACGATTTGAGTCAAAAGTTGAGAGCCTGGGCGTTCACATGGACTCCGAGCAAATACAATTTCTTATTACTCTCAGTATTTCGTCCGCAACAGCCCAACGCGTAGCCTCAAGACAGGCTTCTAGGCAGAATCGTCCCAAGTGACAGGGAGCGATGCCTGTACGTCGATGTGAAGCAAAAGAAGAGATGGTAACAGCGCGAGGTCCGCCAAAGCCCAGCGCTAAGTCAGGGTTCCCTTTGAAGAAGGCTACGACTTGCGTTTGGTGGGCCTGGAAGCCTTCGATACACACGGAAATGCTTGAAAAAAGCACGTTAGCCAACAAGGACCTGTATGTGGCCCAATTATATCAAGTAACGAGACTATCCAAAGAGGTACAACTCGATAACTAAAACAACCTCATTATTTACCATAATAACTCGGCCTGCTGGTACCCGCCGACAAATGCATGATGATAATAATATACCACTAGTACTCGAGGTAAATGGAAAAATCGCCGATTTGATTAGGTGAACTATCACTTTCCCACTAACCGATTATAATAGTCCTCATTGTAGCTAATTGACTAAACGGAGCTTCGAGAGTGATATTTATAAGTTTACTCTTAAGCCACCTCTGGCTCACCTAAGTCTATCGGTAACAGGCTGAGAGTACAAAAGTGTATTGGAGGCTTATTTTACCTATCTAAAATAGATAATTACTTTACCACGCTTCAAATATACTACACAGGCCTCATATGAAACCGTTCTCTAGGAGCATATCATTCGATGCTCACCCGTTGCTGCTGTTTTTGTTCCTGTGATGTTGTTACTGTTGCGGCTGGTTTGTTATTGACGTTTATGGGTATCCTCTGCTGAGATTTTAGCTGACTGTCGCTGTTGCTATTAAGCGTTTCCCTTTTCGGGCTCGAATTTTTAGCCATGTTTGCCTGCAGTGATGAGTTATCCTAGAGTCGACACAAAGAAAAAACGACAAGAAATGGAATGACGCAGAGTTTTCTTTTGATTTCAGCTCTGACTCGCTCGGCCTACGCTACAATAAAAACTAGCACATGACCTTTGTTTGCAAAGCCTTGGCTTCGCGTCGAGTTTACTTAGATAAGCTATATATCTTACATAAATATTTACCCTAATGAAGGTCTACGCTAATTGGGCTAACAGTTGCTTCGATAATTTTAGAACAGTAACAGTACCTATACATGTAAAAGTCTTCTTTAGCCAGCATGAACTTAACTTTAGTTTTTATCAGTGCTCCTAGCATAATTATTGAAAGGCAAGGGTTTATTAATACCACAATATACAACCACTGGTATAAAACAACTATAACGCACCGCCCCAATTGATACCTGACTGTCGTATTCCGCTTCTATTTTATATTGCCATTAGCTGTGTCCTGAACATTTTCCGAGTGAACTAAACTTAACATTCTAAAAAAAAGAAAAAGGTTGAAGTAGTCGTCCTGCTCCTAATAAGGACCGATGATGAAGATGATTGTGGGGGGTGGCAGAGAAAAGATAGAGATATGCGTAGCGTTGCAATGGCGTTGGCAACGACGTTAACTGTAAAAATTTGACGCCATCACCGCGACCCTGTTCGTTGTTAGCTAGCTACTTCTTTCTTTGGCTGATCGTTGTTTTCAATGGTATTCTTGTGAAGCGTCGCTTGACTGAGCATTAATCAAGACCTGTGTCCTTTACATCTCCAATTCAATGCTTCACCGAATATCATATGGTAATAATAGTAACCATTGTTATTATTATTATGGATTGTGAATTGTCGATGTCTCTTGTGCTCCGTCATAAAACGAGAGAATGAAGAAGAGACAAGCGCAATAGAACCAAGAAGAAAAACCTGATATAGATAATCGATTTTCGAAAATCTCCGACTAGCAGCCAAGCGTCATCGTTTGGATAGATGTTATTGAAGTTACTGCGTTATTGAGGGTTTCATGTCGCCTTTGTGCTGAACCTTTGACAAATATTATCATCAATGCGATTAGCTACGCCTATTTAAAAGGTTGTGCCTGTTGCGCACTTCTTGCCGGCGCTTGTTGTTGTGACAGCATCTTCTGTTGTTTTTTTACATTTGTGTTGTGACAATATGGTAGCTTGGCTTGGCTTGGCTTGGCTTGGCTTGGGGATGCATTTTGCACAAAAAATCTTACTAGTATCTGCCATTAGCTGTTGGTCAATAGATTCAGATCATTCTAACCAATTTCCTATTTCGAAATAAGCGTCGATGTCGGATTGACGGAGTCAAGAGTTTGAATGAGGCCATAAAATCTTTCGCTGATACAGCAATATTGCTTAGTAACAACAACAATAACAACAAAATGAACTGTTGCCTCTTTACTTAACGCCTAACTATTTTCTTTGAACGAATGACTGTCGTTTAAGACTTGGGGTTTAGTATAGAGTTGAAAGAAGACCATGCCATCTGAATTGTCAGACATATTTTTTTCGATCCGGCTCTGACCGGTATCATCCTGTTGCTTGTCTTAACGGATACTGCCCTTTTTTGACATGATAATAACAATCAACGAACAACAACAATAAATGCATCATTAGAAGTTACAACGACTTGTGGAGTAAACAAGCCTTATTTTGCCTACTTTCGCTAATCCAATCACCATTATTGTTACCAGCCATTCCTTCCGTCCCCGTTCTTGTATTCTGGAAGCGGACAGCTCTTTACCGAGATGGAGGAAGAGGCAAGCAGTGAGTTTTGTTTCCTACTCGTTCGAGATGGGGTGAAAGGTCCTCGGTTGTGTTTGGCATCAGCAGATGGAGCAGCTTCTATAGTCGAACCTCTCGTTCTACTAAGGATCAACAACGACAACAAGATCACCACCGAGCAAGCAGTGCAAGAAGCGGTGAGCCATTTACTCCGGTTTACATTCCCTTTTCGGTCTCTGTCAGAGCATCTTCATCAGTGGGCTATTCAGAGAGTGAAGGATGAATAATAACGCCGTATTTCTGTGCCTGCACGTGTTACGTTGCATGATGGCGGAGGCGGAGGCGGAGGCGGCGGCGGCGGCGGCGGCGGCGGCAACGATAACGACCATCCTTTCATCGCTTTCTTCCTCCACCCGTTCCTTTTAGCAAGGCCCTTCAGTCGTCTTTAGCTAACGCTACCTACCGCCGCACTATCTTCCCATTTACCTACGCTTAGTCTGCTCATCCTGACGGCGTCCAGCCCGGCGATGATGCGTCTAGTCCCGACAATGCAGCACTCTCTACAAACATTATGAGAGAGTGTTGCTGACACCAAGCGCCTTTGCCTTCGAGTATTAACTCAGTGGCCCATAACTTTCGCTACTGACTGCGACTGAGAGCTGTTTCAAAGCTTAGGACCAGACGGTTGGTGATAGTGGCTTTGACGGTACAGCCTGGCAACCGAAGTAGGGATCGACGGCTTGTCTATACCGTTTCCCTCGGGATGGGCTGCGAACGCACTTGGCTGAGTGACTAGTCCTGGTCACCTAGTTGGCTGCAATCTGACTAGTAGTCACGACGGGGTTTCTGATTTCCTCACGACGATGGCTGTAAACGGCTGCTTAGGCTTTTGCGACCTGCTGATAGTAATGTTGATCATGATGGGGGCGTCCAAACCTCTAGAAATGATCATGGGGTGGATTTCGTATCCTTTTCAAACGTGACGCCTTCATGCAACTTTTTCATTCATACCGTGGATTATCATCTATTGATTCTCGCATCCGAAGAGTGCTTTAGCTGCATTGGTCAATGTGAGCCCAATGCCATCTGCTGTCTTCCTCTGATGGCCACAACGAGAAAATAACCAAAATAAAACTAGACACTGAGAGACATGACCCAGACTGGTTAAAACGCATAGTCTAGGATAATCATTTTAATAGTTTATAGTGCGTGCTGATAGGTTATAGATACATAGACTAACAGCGACTTTATGATGAAACAACCTCCGTGCAGTGACCAATATGATTTATCGATAGATAAGAAATTTTAATGCAAACAAAACTATTCCGACTGCAGGAAGACTTTGCATTTTAAGATCTCATTTTCAACCTACATTAGATATATATAACATCAGGGTGTCGGTCTAAGGCCTTTAAAAAACCAAAAAAATATGTATATCTATATATAGATATGCGTATTTAGAAATGTATAAATCACGCAATCTAAGTCCTAAAATACAACAACTTCGGAACAGGAGGGCTTCTTTTGCATAATTCACACTTGACAATTCATAATCGTGTAGAATATAATTGTTTTCCCTATCTAGAAAAATATAGAAATTCGAGGAACACTTCCCCGACAATGGTAAGTCGTTTGACAAGTAGCAATTGAATTTTGTGAAGCCATAGAATATTTCAGGTGATTCAGACTGCACTCGACGTTTCCTCTCCGGGGCTACAATAAGAAGAAGCCCTATAATTGCCACGGTTAGCTTTGCATTATCGTCCCTCCTACTGCAGCTTTCAGAAACGCAGCTACCTACAAGTAGCCATTGCGATGCTACTTTCGAATCATTCTACAGCCTACCGCAGTAAACATTCTGAAAACGTCTAGGGCCTCTTTGAATCGGAGTCCGTGACGCTTATCATACTAAGTTGTCGGTAAAAGTCCCAGCGTTTCTGGCTTCAAATGACAACCTCCGTCTATCTGTCCAAAGCCAAAATGGGCGCTATACGAGCACGTACTAGTCTTTGTACGAAGGCATTCGTATAGATACTGGGGCAGCTCTTTGCGTGCGTACGAACACAAAGCAGATCAATTTCTACAGCGTCTCTAGTTCGTTCGATTTTGCTTTTCAATTTTCTCGTTGTCATCCTTTACACTCTCTAACGTCGTGCACACACAAGTTGCTTACGTGGCATGTTCCTTAGTAAGGGATGCATGTGGCTGTTATTCTGTAGACACCGGCAATGCCTCTTGCTCGCAGCAAGGTGCGTTTCGATAGCTGGTTTGAAAACGACAGGTTTGAAACGCACGAGCACCGGAAGCGCGCAGGGATATAATGAAGAGGTGAGAAACGACGGAACGAGGTAGCTTCGTTGACTACTAGTGGCTGGCCCTGTTGGGATTCGATAGCCTCTTAAGTGGATGCGGTCACGTGGCTTATTAGCTGGCGTACCAGGGGCAGCGCAAGGGACTGTGGAGGCTGTAGGGCGCTCCCCGAACCGACCACGCCCGGGACTTCAAGTGTGAACTAAGCAGCCGCTGCTGTTACAGCTCGTGCGACCAGGCAGTGTGATAGCATATGATGATGGCGGCATGGATGACAAGCTGTTGTACACTTCCACTGCTGCTTGATGGTTTGCGGGTGTGTGCGTGTGTATGAGTGTGCATATTGTATACCCCTCTCGAAGTGTTTCTGACGATGAAATTGCGGAGCCGACAGGAGAACTTACAAAGCTGTCCAGGGAACAAGAGGCTGCGCCTTTGTCAGACTAGCCAATGCCGCCGATTAAAAGCGGCCTTTGGAACGTAAAGCCAGTACAAGCGACTTGAGTACAAAGGAGATACCAAAAATGCTGGGTAAGAAAAAGGGTTTGTTCAGCAGCGCACAACACAATTCCTCGTTCTAACAAAACAACGAATTGCGAATCATTGTGGTACTAGATGAACAAGTTGGGTCACATTTTCCTCTTGTGCTTACGCCATTTTCTCTACGGGGCAGCCGTATAGAAGTAAAACGTTTCGATGGATTATAACTGTTACATGACGACGACAAAAAAATAACGGTTCTATCCACATAGACCGTCTTCTCTGCCTCTAACCCTGAAATTGTCCGAAGTTCCATTACTAAATAACCTATCTAATTAACACACTGCAGTTAACTTGGCGATTTTATTCTATGGCACTCGTAACTGGGCGCTTCTACCACAGCTAATTTTCATAATTACGCTCTGGTATCCACTTCAAACAAAAACACTTTTGACCAGTAACAGTTCAATCAGTATTTGAGTATCAGTCTTGTTTATGTTTATCACGTATTGTTATGCCCTGTTAACGTCACTTCGAAGCATGAAGTATGTTCCCAGTCTCCAATGACGCTGGTACCCACTGCGCGCACTAACAGCGAAGTGGTATCGGCATCAATACTGCTACTGCCGCCGCCGTTCCACTAGCGGACGCCAAATTGACACCCTATTTTAAGTAAACTCTCATGTCTTCATTCGTTTGTCGTGCTGCGACTTTGTCCCGCCGCTATTACACTCACTCTAGGGTTCCTAGCCACCTCATCTCAATGTTTCTCCTGCGTCTGTATATCCGTCCTTCTGTATGTGCCTATCGTGCGCCATACCTATAAGCGTAGATCTCTTTTCTATGCGACTGACTGTCTGTTTGTGTGTGTATATACAAGTATACGTTTGCGGGTCCGGGATGATGATGACGGTAGAGAGCCTTTGCTCCCTCCAGCCGGAACAACGAGCGAAGCCTGAGACAAGGTAGGGACATCAAAGGACTTATTTTTTGCTTGTCCCCGTCGTGGTCGCCCCCTGACACTGAAAAGATCTGCTAAAGACACTACTGTCACCCCTCAAGAGCCAATGACAACCCCAAGAATCCTAACCGCCCTTCCGTTTCCTCCCCACCAGACTGGTGTTTCGTCGTGCCTCTTATCGCCCACTGTGGCGGCGGCGGCGGCGGCTCCGTTAGCTACAACCCCCACCGTCGTTCTATTCGTTAGAATATGTAGTAGTAGTTGCTAGTAGGAAGAAAGCGAGGGATAACCGAGAAGTAGCGTGTGTTCTGACCAGTAAGTACCAGGTCGACTATACAGGATAGCGGAGGCCACACCACTTCGAGCGGCATAGAGGGATTTTGCAGCTCTCAGTTGTTGCAACATGAAAGAGTGTATGTCGGTGTGATTGTGTAGCGTGTATGTGTGAGTCTAGTAATTTTTACCAGTCCACAGTAGCCCCCCAGCGGATAACGACGACAACAACAACAACAACAACTACAATTTTGTCCCCTGGGTCCGTCCCTACCGATCTGGAGCTGCTGCCACGCGTTGCTTAGTATCTCTAATATATAACATCTGGGATTCTTTTTAACCACGCATCTTGTTCTAGATTTATAGTAGTGAGCCAACGACAATTCGAAGACGAAACAAAGCGATGTTGACGGTAACGGCAGCGACGCCAATAGTGGTGATGCCCATGATATCCAATGTGGCGATGCGTATACAGTTATTGCTCTGGGTGGCCAGTACGACCACAATGACAGCAACGACACTTTACCCTCATCAACTTCACATCATCGCCATGAAGCCTACCATTCATATAATAGCAGCAGCAGCACTTCAACTAACTAGCTCACTCGAGCACCACACATTCATCGCCAGGGCTCAAAGACATGCTCACGCACCCACATGGTTACAAAAGGAATTCAACACTGCGAAGCTCTTCTGCTGCTGAAAGTACGGTTAGTGCTGTTGATTATGATGTACATATGTATGTATGTCTGTCTGTATGTTGGAAATAAAGATGTCGAATGCCGGCGGCCTGTGAGCGCTATTTTACCAGCGGGATCACGAGTAGCGATGGCAGAAAGTGAGTGGATATAGAATAGGCAGGGAAGGCATTCGCGTGTACTAGATGGGTGAAGACGGGGAGATGCTGCTTAGCGTTAGCAGTCGATATAACAGCAGCACCAGCTACTGCCCAATGTACACAAAGAGATTAATAATAAGGCGCACTATCAAGTTTGCCGGCGCATTCTTTTGAAAAGACATCTCCCTTATTTTCTCTAGCCCGCCCCGACTAAAGGTTGAAGGGGTTTACTGAAGTGGGGGCTCGGATCAGGGGGCGGAAAGACCGTATCCGACGGTCGTTCACACGATCTGCTGTGCTACGTTGTGTATCCATGTGGGCACGCTCTTAACTGCACTGCCATGGACGCTTATGTGGTATTCACTGAAATAGCGCGCGTGTACGTATGGAACATCCAGTACCCCAACGGCAAGTAAGACGGATAGATCGGTAGATATTGTGTGTGAAGTAGGTTGAGGCAGAAGGAGGAGCAGGTTGCTTGAGGATGTCTAGCATCATTCTGTGGCCGTGGCTACTTTATTTAAATCAGAACTAGCAGCACGAGGGAAGAGCGCGTCAACCTCATACTTCACTAGTGGCATATTTAAATAAATACAATTACAAGGACGAGCTGATAGTTCGTTCGTGGAGGTAACAGTCGATTAACATCAGATGCTTACTTAAAATGTGTATTCGAAACGGGAACATTAGCTACTAGGTGAAACCACTGAGCGTTTTTTTTACTAGCCACACTTGTCTGTGTTCCATTTGCCGTTTGAAGGTTCAACGGTTAGCGGGTTCAGAGGAAGCGTACAGGTAAGTTGAAAACAAAGTCAAAGATACTTAATCTAGATTTTCTATTTGCGTGAGAAAAATAAGCCAATTTTATATTTTTAGGTAACGTAACAACAACTTACTAATTTTCCTTCGAAATGTCGTTGAAGTTGGCTAATCATTTCGGTTAGTAGGCGTTGTTTTTCTAGTAGCGCGAGGTTTGCGTCCAGGTTATTTAGGTTTACATTAAGCTCGAGGGGAGACCCGTTGAAAGGAACCCTCATAGGGCTGCTGAAAAAAAGAAAAGTTAACAATGATTTTTAAACGAATCTAAAGTTATGGCACACGTATCCGATGTTAGATCGCCTAAGTGACATCGTCTTTGTAACGTATCCAGCGTCATTTGCTAGCAATATTTGATAACGTTCTGTCTCTAAAGGTTTTCATTGGAAAAAATTAAGCCAGCCCATGCCAGGTCGGACAATCAACAACCATGGCACCTCTCGCTTTTCAACAAGGAAAGCCTAATAAGGGAACGGGCGTTACATACTGAAATATCAGCAACATTTTGGTGGTTGCTGAACGAATAGCGCTAGCGTTGCGCAGAACATTGGAACAAACGTTTGTCCTTCCTTATTAGCCTACCTAACAGGCTCAGTAATATTCGTATTCTCACCAAGGCTGAATTGTTAGCTGAATTCCTAATACCGAATTAAAGTGATAATCTTTTACGCTGACAATGTTATATCATCAAATCTACGGACGTCCACTCTACTGTTTGATTCATTATCATCGATATTATTTGCGCATCAATGAAGATCCTCGTTGATTTATCGAGAAGACGAGACAATTGTGGAAGGAGTAAACACAGAACAGTGTCTTGACGGCATATCTGCATTCGTATGCGCCCATCATTATACAGGCTGTTCTTGTGTCCTATTCTAAGAACGACTTTGGATTTCTTCGTTTTCGATCAATGGAGGCATACGTACTGATATTGATTCGCAGTGGCTTGTCACCTATTTTCTTCTATCATGTCTTTACATCGATGTGACGTCGCTGACCATTATTAGGCAAGAAACCGGTACGGACGAACAAGCGAGTACGAAAGAATATGCTGCTGCTGCTGCTGCTAGTACTATTTTATTATTATTGACACCTACGCAGCCGGTGCCATGGACTATGGCGGATTGATGTCGGAACACACGGACGATATTATAAGCCGTGCACAAAAGACGCTCATAATCGACCTAGGCAGGGTGTCAACAACCCGAAGACAATCAGGGAACTAACGATATCTGCCGGATCATTGCAGCGGCATTACAATAGAATACGTTAATAGATCTTCATATAGCTGAACGCCGTATCGCATCCAGTGGATTGCTTAAATAGAAGATGAATCGAGTGAGCCAGGCGGATAGAGTATGGAGCCATCATATGTGCTACTTTACAGTGGTTAGCTTTGAGAAAAATTAATATTTTTAGCGTTCGAGACTGCTCATGTTTCGATCAGTCATCCGTAAATTGATCCGCACAATGGCCGTCTGCTAGCCCTAGGATTTTGATAATTTTTCTACTATTTCAATATGGTTCTATACATTACATGAAACTCTACCGTTATAACGGTACTTTTCATTGTTATCGGCCGAATTCCCACGCGGTTCACGGACCGTGACGCAACGGCCTTTTAACTTGCGTCAACGGCTGCTCGTTTTACGCTTAACACAATGGCTCGTTAGCGGCATACTGACAGCCAGAAAGGCAATGGGGCAACAAAAGCGCGTAGATCGGGAGGGCATTGTGTTATCCAAGGTGCTCATTGTATCACAATAACAATGTAAGCGAAAGTAGTAAATTACATGGTTTGTTTCCTTCCTTTGCACTTGAGACGACAGTCGTCGTAATTGCCTGATGTTGTTTCTTCAGCTGCCTCCCGCTTCACCGTTTCCCTGCGGTATCTTTGTTGTTCTGTCTCTCTAACTCGTGTTTGTCGTGTTTGAGTAACAACAATACAAACGATAACAGAAACAGGCTGACGCGAACAATAGAACCAGGGGCGGAGCTGCGATAAAAGCTGAGCATGCTCGCTGTATGCGGTTGTGGCTTATACAGAAGTGTGTACAATGAATGGCCCTTAGCCAACACGATTTGTCTCCCAACAAACTGTTAATAGCGGATACGATGGGCCTTTTCGTGTGAGCCCAGGAGCAAAGTAGGTTCCACGCAATGGCAAAAACATTGGTAGCATTCGACAATGCCGCAAGTAGTTTGCCATAGGAGATAACATTGGACCAAACAAAGTATGATTATAATTATACGAAGACGAAGGGACATTAGCTTGAATGAAGCAGAAAGAAGACGATATGTACACAGGTTACATTCACGAAAGGAAACATCTCAACTTTTATATCGATTTCTGGCCTTTTTTGAACTTTTTGAGTATGATTAAAAACAGCAAGAGACAGCATACTCTTGTCTATCTCAATGATCCAACAGCCCATCTACTGGTAAGCTGGTCTTAAGTCGATTGTGGACATTTTTTTTTCACGAGCGCCTGTTTCGATTAAACGAATAGGGTAAATGTGATTATGCAATGGAATACAAAAAAAAAAAGTGCAAACTTTCAAATAAAGTTTGCGACCCAGTTTCTGCGAACTGCTTAAAATGAGGCTTCAGAATCAAATATAGTTTGCGTGTATAGCAGGTGCTTTCTCCTAAACACATATCGGTATGTAACGTTTCTAAAAAAAACTCGGTGTAACATATAAACGCAAATTATTTTTCCTCTGTTTTCAGTTTCCGTCTAACCCAATTAGAACAGCTGTTTGAATGTTTACCTCTTTTTTCCGTCCATATTTTCTCTTACCTTGCAAGTTGAATGGCCATTTCGTGGTCGGATTCACTCCAGTCTTCCGACTCGCTCAACTGCAGCAGCAACAACAAGATCAAATACATGAAGTTAATTTCTCATAAAGAAAGATAAGCAAAATTGACAAAGGACAAAAATAATAAACTAAAAGTTGTATCGTCTTCTATTTAACCACATACATATATATTCTATATTCCTTGTACCCGCTAAAGCGCTGCAGTCGTTGTAGTAATAGCAGGAGGTGGCAGCGACAACTACGAAATTGAGTAACATGTGTTATTACCAAATGCCCTCCGTTCGGGAAGAAAGATGGCCTGAACAGGCTTCCACCGCCATCATTGCTGCTTCAGCTTTACAGGACCCACTACTGTTGTTGGTGCGGCATTAAGACTCGCCATGCTACCGGGCACCGCAGACTCATTTTGCTTGGCTACGGCTCCACCGTCCTGGCAACTCCTCTTCTCTTGCCTAGACTTTTCCTCTCGTCATCTTGTGCCTCACTGCACTCTCTACCCGCATCGTCACTGTGCGTGTGTGTGCGTTATATGTTGCAGCCACGGTAGCAGGGGTAGCGCATCGAACTTCTCGGCGATGCCTCTTGGTTTCTTAGGTTTCTCTTCTTCTTTTTTGGCTTTGCACGGGCTAAACCTGACCAGAAAACCCAACCACCTAGGTGTCCCCTCCTTTTTTTCTCCTTGTGATATCGCTGCTGTTTCTGCTGTAGAGGGTCGAATAAGTAACTAAGACCCGCCGTTCCCCGAGCTATAGGATGTTTCTTTTCGGTGTCGATCGACATTTCCTCAACGACGACTCTTCTCTCTGGATGAGATAGCGCGCCGGATGGAAACATAGAAGGAGGGAAAAAGGGATCGCTCTTCAACAGTGGCTGGCGGCACTGCTAGAGCAGCTCCGACCGGCTTCGGTCGCTACCGCTGGCGTCGCGCCACACTCCGCCGTCTGCACAGTAGGTCGATCTGCCACAGCCAACATCGGCACGACAGCAGCCACTCCTCCGCTATCAGCCATGGGCCCCGGCAAAGCGGCTCCCTCTTCTCCTGGACGGGCTCCGTTTGCCGAACTGCTGCTGCCTTTTCGTTTCTACGTCCTGCATCCCTACACTCCCTTATCCCTAGCCCCTACCGTACTTCTGCTCTGTTCGTTGGACTAAGATCGGCCTGATCCTTCGTTAGCCCAGAACCCCCGAAAGACTCCGTGTGCGTTTCCTTGAAAGATCCCGGTTCTCCCTGTTCACTTCTTCCCATAGTTCTTCCCTTCGAATCCCTGGCAGGCTAGTCCCGCCATAATCAGGCTTTAGCTGTCTATCAGGGCCGAGGGTACAAAGCTTCGCAGAACCCAGAGAGCAGCAGCCTGACGGCCAACAAGATACGAGGACTTCGGCATCCCTCGCTCTCCTTTGTCACACACACACACACATACACAACGCCACATACGAGAAGGGAAATGGCCAGGCGTACACCCACTCACTGCACAAGTTAGTTGATCGGTCGGCTAGTTCAAAACAGGACCGCGCGGCGGAGGAAGGCCCCGGCGAAAAATAGGTCCTCACACGATCTCAGGCAACTGAGCCGCCCGGCCCGGCCTGGCCTCAGCACTAAACCCTGCTCAAAGGTATAGGACGTATGGCGCACAAGGGACGTTATTGCCACAGGCTGGGGGTGTCGGTGGAAGTACGCTTCATATCTTCGTGATGGACCGACGGGGCCACCCGGAAAGGAGCCGTTTTCCCGGGGGCCTGTTCTGTTGGGCTGGGCCTGTATTGTGGGCACAATGGGAGAGGGAACAGGAGGGAAGGCATTGGCTCCACCTCCAGGACGACGCACGAGCCTCATTGTGTTCCTATGGAGACTCCCCGGCCTGCACCCCCTATGATCAACCATATCCTTCGTACACAGGGTCTCTGTTGACGAGGGTAGCTTCAACAATAGGAGACGGATAAGGCCACCGTCGACCATGGAACGCAGGTCAAAGAGGACCGCCGCCGCTACTACTGTTCGAGGGAGAGAAACTTTTACAGAGTACGGACGTCAAAGAGAAGCCTTGCAGCATTAAATCGAATCGAGCTAGCTGCCTCCCTCTATCTAAGCTGCAGGCCTGCTGTGCAGAATAGAGCCAGGGAAAGCAGGCAAGCCAGCAAGCCGGGCAAGAAGGAGGCTAGAATAGTGCGGAAGATCAGAATGCAGACGCCAATGAATTTTTCAGGACGAACCCTTTTAGGCAGGCCTCTTCATGGGTCCTTGTCATGCACTCACAAGAACGACGACTTAACGCCGCTCAGGCCTTCGCCGTGGAATCAGTCTTCCTACGCATGGAATTCTACCGGTCGTAATTTTGTCAACGGTGCCTAGTTAATGATTTTCATTACGTATATATAATTCGTACTCAGTCCGGTAGGCCAGCAGCAATAGAAGAAAGCTAAGCATTTTATAAAAGAAAGAAAGTTAAACAATTTACAAAGAAATTTTTATTGAACTAAAATATTGCCCAGCTGCATTTGTGAAGTCGTCAGTCTTCTCGCTATCAGAATGGTTAAAAAAAAAACCAGCCGCTAAAAAAGCGTGAAGTTGGCTAAGAGAGGAACAGCTTAAAGGAAAGACAGCAAACCGAACGACCTATTGAAGGAGTGGCCAGCCTGAAAGAATAAAGCTGAGACAGCATTACTGATGAACAGGGCTAGGCGATGTTAAATAGCAATGCCAATGGTTAGAGCCATAGCGATAGTGGCACTGAGTAATTTTGCCGCGTCAAAGGTGTTAAATTTAGCAACTAATCAAGCTGGGCCACTGAGTGTTGTTTCCTGTCAGGGCTATCCATCTAGCGATAAGACAAATATCTTGCGAACAAAAGATTTTAAAAAACAAGCGGAAGAGGAAACAGCATCAGCTGAGTGAAGTAGTAAAAAGGAAAGACTGTTGAAAAGGGCCGAGAAGCGCGATAAAAGCGAACGGACATAAGACAAACGTCGAACCAAGAAAAATGAGAAAAGCTGTACCGTGCAGAATTCAGCGGGTTCGAGAAGTTCGCTAGAAGAGTAGACATGATCACGCTATGGGTTCGCCCTAAAATGCCAGATCAGATGCCCGTTCGCTCGTTTCAGTACGGCAGCTGGATGGAGGGGTAGCGTCACCGTTGCCGCTGCTGCTTGGATGCACGAGCAAGCACAAGAGTAAGCATGTTAAAAAACAGTTACAAGCCAACGACGCGTCCATGCTAGAGGTAACAAAGCAATGGCGGAACGATTCCGTCGTTGTCAAGCGATTACCACCCGCAATCAACCGGCTGAATTTAGCGAATGACCCTTGTCGGTACGTCGAGCCAAATTGTCATCGTCATTATACGAAGGCAAATAGTACCGAATAGCCACAACCCAGAAGGGGACCGGAAATGGTCAATTAGTGTAGCTTCATTTCAGCCGAGGCAATCAACTAGCACCAAACATAAGTGACAGGCACGATTTAGTCCGTCAGAGTAGCCCAACCATCTGGACAGAGCAGACGTCTCAATATGACCTACCTTTCTTTGTACTATAGTACCATGACAACTTTTAGAGTAAGTTGTCATGGTACTATTATTTGTCGGTATTGTAAATCGATTAGAATTCAATGTGTCATGAGGTGGTTCCTTGAAGACAGTTCCACTGTTCTATTTTAGCTCAACTATTTCTCAATCACTCAACGTGATTTGATAACTTGTACTTTTTCTGTCTATATTTGTATGGGTCACATTAACTTACCCCTGCTGATTTTGCTCTCTAAATTAGTATCCCTTGATAAGCTAGTTTTAAAACCTTTAAACATTTTTCGGCATTTTTTAATTACCTAACTTAGATTTACAAATAAACGAAGCCGGTAACAAAATGATAGGGACACATATGTTTTAAGCAAAGGAATTACTTATAGTACTCAATGTAAGCATTAATGAATTACTTTTGAAAATTGTTCATAGCTTGCTTTAATCAGTGTCGCAGCTTTAATCCTCAAGTGTCTTCCTCGAACACTGATCCCACCTTAAGGTGACGGAATGTAAAGAGTATGCTCAGTGCCTGATGTCTCGAAAAAAAACTATTGCTATTGCTGCACTTTATAACGGGTCTTGCTAAATGAACGTTGATTTGCTATGCTACATTACAGGAAGCATATTGTCCGGTGTTGCTCTAGCGAGAGCATCCTAATCGGCGTACATAACCCTAAAAGTCGTAGGACCTTAGATGGAGGATCAATTCACTGGCAATGGTGAGTAAGTGCTTGCAGCAGGATTTTCGATACACAAACACGCATTGACTCCGCATCCCTGGGTATTCAGCACTCGATCTTTGGCCTAGCAAGCGACGGTGACAGCAGCCCAGTCATCACCACAGCTATGATGACTTCGGCTGCACCGCAAAGATGTCGCTCATTCGTGTGCGCTCGAGCAGTGATCGGACTTGCAAATGAGTTTCCCGTCTGGGCAGCAACCTGCAGATGATTTCAAATCAAGGGAACGAAATGCGCCGTCACACTTACTTGCCCACAGTATATACACATCTAGAAATATTGCAGCAGTAGCAACGGCAGCGGCAGGAAAGATACGACGACTACGAAAAGAACAACGCGTTTCCATCTCGCAGACACACAGCCACACTAAGCGAGTGAACGTAGCAAAAAAACGTAGAAAAACCGTGTGAGGCGCCTTCCTGGCGCTCTCCCTAGGCGCTCTCTGGCGGCAACAAATACCTATTGCATATTTTCGTTTTGTAATCATATACGACAATCGCGTGCAGTCGGAGACGACGAAGCCATGTCGATGATGGCGATCAAAACATACCAAGCCACCTCGCGTCGAGTAAACAATGAATTCATAGAAAAACGAGCTAATGAGTCTGCTATGTGGGGGCACATATTGGGGCCGACGTGCGACAGACTGTCCGCGCAAGGACTGCATAAGCTTACCGAGGACAATAAGACCACTGTGGAACAACAAGCAGAACAAAGGCTACAGCTATTATACCTTTATATAAAGCTGAAGTGCCGAATATGTATTTATGTGCTTACAGTGCACTCTATTCTGCCGTACTAGCTAGCCAGCGTTCGACCACATGTACAAAGGGTAAGCCAGGTAAGTTCTTGATAATCAATAAGAGCATGTTTAAGTAGCAGAAGGTGCGTATTAGTAAAAGGGGTACGTTGATACCATTGCTGGCAATGATATCTCACGATGCCATAGCTACAATAAAAACTAGTCCGACAAATCAAATAGTTTTATCTGCTAATACCACATTATCCTTTGATTAATGATATATAGAAGTTATGGTATGGTATAAGGTAAATTTGCTATTTATAGCAATAGTAACTCGTATATGTATATATTTTGTCCGTATAAAGACTACGCGCCACTTCGGTATGTTTTTGAAACAGATCAGTTAACGATACTCGATGTTAGAAACAACGGGGGCATAATACACTTACGAAATCCATATATACCGTTTTCCCTAATCAGCATACCTTGATTCAGAAAAGTTACTTATAAACGCTAATAAAGTTCCAGCACATACATCTACAGATTAGAGGGCTTTGACGCCTAGATTGTTTCTTGCAAACTCTAAATATGCCTCGTTGTTTCCTATATTAGGCTCTTGCTCACCCATTAATGCCATAGATGAACACGATGATCGTACACGCATTCTGGCTTTAAGAAGCATTACAGATAGCAACAAGTTACAAGTTCCGCACTGTTCAGGTCAAGATTCGAAGCCAGGCATTTCACTGAGCGGTAAAACTTCATGAGAACCTATTGTAGACCAACCAGTGCGCACCCTTGAACTACCTCGATAGAGACTCTGATAAGGTAATGAAGGATCTTTTTATCAAGAGCACAGCTGGTTCTCATAGAACGCGAATTTTTTTTAGCCTTGTTGAACAACTAAATTTTTCGCACGAAATGCTTAATAGGCCTCATAACCCTACGTTGTGGGGTAAATTTTTCAACTGCTGAAAAACGTTGACTTTTTATAAGCCATCCTTAGAGCCTCTAGTAAGATAGACCAATGCTGGAAGAACACAATATGGAAAAGAAGAATGGCACCATCTTCTAAATGGTCGAATGGGCTTGTCCCAGACGAATGACAGACAGTTAATAGATTAGCTGACCGAAGACTGGTGTCATTGCTTCTGGTATCGTCATCATGGTTCGCTATCAGTTGCTGCTGTTGCGATAGCTGCTCTTCCATTTATGCCGTTCAACCCGGCAAGAAGAAGTTCCACCTCGATCCCGATGCCGCCGTCAATCCACTTACTCACTTGAGAGATGTAAAGCGTCATAGAAAAAATATGCCATCTAATCATAATCGAAAAAGATGAATACAACTGCAGAATTGTCTTCGTAGGGTTGCTAAAATCCGATGGGTTTTTCTTGTCGCTATTTCTAACATGCTCCTTGTTCCTAGCCAAACTGCCAATCTGTGCGCTTCTTCTATCTTTCTATCCTATAGTGCCCTTATGACTGCCATGGGCGTCATTGGCGTTGAGCATATTTCTGTCCACAAAATTCGTTCGTGCATAAGTACTTAGATATTCATTTTGACTGCGTGTGTGTGTGCTTCGACTCTCTGGCTCGAGCACGTTTGCACGCGCACCCCCTTCAAACTGGGCCCATCGAAACAACGGGGCCACAGCTTTGACGTTCTATCTTCACTGAAAAAGGACCCCGCTCGCATAACTCCGCCGAAATGTGTCTATTGCTTACAGCCGAACGAAAAGGAGATACTTGTTTTAAAAACGAAAAGAATTTGCGGCCTAGGTAGGATACAAAACCAACCTACTTGTACCGTGAAGGTACAACTGATGCGCCGGAACAGGTGGGGTAATAGAGATTTATTTTCACTAATAAAAAATATAGGATTTTTGTCGATACAACGAGGGTATGATCTTCATAATTTTTTGGCTCTGCTCTTTCTGAGCGTTGCAACATTGCTTCCTCGTTGTCCTTTGCCCTTTTGTCGTCGTCGCCGTAAGGACTGCCGCTTTTCCTGCCATCGTTATACTTCGAAAACAATGGAACAACGCCGAACGATGCTTTTTTCGCCATTTCCGTTGCACATAGTGTTACTGTTATTATTTGACGTCTTCTAGTTTTGCTGCGTCCAAAAATCGTATTCGTCCGATATTTTGATAACTATCTAACTAGCGTTCGTCGGCCTGGACGGGTTATTGTATCCGACTGGGTGTATCTCGGGCAATGTATTTTACAATCATCAACAACGATCAGAATATTTATTATAATGACTGGAGTTTTGTTACTACTACTGCTGCTGCTGCTGTTGCTGCTGCTGCTGCTGCTGCTGCTGCTACTGCTGCTGCTGCTGCTACTGCTGCTGCTGCTGCTACTACTGCTGCTGCTGCTGCTGCTGCTGCTGCTGCTGCTGCTGCTGCTGCTATTCTTAGATCAGTGAATGATCTAATTCTTTATCAGACCGTACCGCTAAAGAATACGCTACGGTGTCGGGCTGATGGGGCCTGTTGGGGTTGATGATCCGAACAATTCAAGTTAATTTCGTATTAAGCGTTATTGGTATAGCAGTCAACGAGCGATGGCCAGTGCAATTAGACAACAGTAACGAAGACATTCGTGTTTTACTATATTAGAAACGCCACATCGTACACACGAACTATGACGATGCTGAAGATAAAATGAACCCGCTCCAGACGATAACAGGTAGATGCGCGAAATATTGAGGATCGCTACTTCTCTAGCCGTCATTCCTGCTGTACATGACCGAATATGAAGCTATATTAAATAGCAATCATTAGTGAACACGATAGCAGCAATTGCGAAAAATTATACATATAAATATTAAAAAACGAAACATTTGACTTTTCGAACTAGGTTTTTGTTAGGTGTCATCAATACGTCTGCGTTCGTGCGTACAAAGTATCGGCTCGATTTTTAGGGGGCTATTTTTTTTGTACATCGATCAGAGTGATTGAATCGTGAAGTTGAAGTCATTTTGGCAAATGCTTGACTCACTGGTTCGCACGCCGTTCACTGCGTAGTGCCCCTTGTTACATTACGGTCGCATAAATTAGATTAGAGAAAAGCGACTAAATTCAAACGGTAAGGGGGTCAGGCCAACAGGCAATGCTTGCTAGCGTCGAGACTAAAAAATAAAATGTTGAAAACGGTTACCTGGTGAGGATTGCTGTTAGAAGTTGTGGTGTTAATAGTCAAAATGAAGACAGCACATAGAAGACAGCGTTGCTATGACAGCAGAATATACCGTTGGGACGGCGGATAACGGACGACGAAAAGCAATCATAAGCAAACATCTTTCATTGTAGTGGAACCTAGTTGTTATATCGCCCGAAATTTATATATTATTGTGTTTGAGACAAATCTATGAACGGAACCGCAGCATCGATTCATTCTAAATATGAGCTGTTGCGTGCTGCACGAAATTCTACAAGCCACCTTTATTCTTTATGTGCACGTCCGCTTTTCTATACTCTATGTGTGTGTAAGGGCTATCTGGGCCGTGAACCCTGAATTGGATCAGATGTTTTTCATTTTTCTTCGATTTGCGTAATATTGTCCTTACTTAGTGCTTACTGGATGTAACCGACGATAAAGGTAACGAATGGTCCAAGTTGGCAATCCTTTGCCCTGAAATGATTGTTATGAAACTCAGTGGGTCGCTTACAATGTGATTGGGTCATAGAGTTATTTAGTTGAAAAACAGAGAACTACTACTGATTTACGTTAACAAAGGAGACCAGCATTCAAAGCCAATACGCAGTGACGTATTGTATATGTATAGCTAGGCATCTAAAAAGTCAACACGAAGATATATCTTTGTTTCACTCAGTAACTGTGGTCGTACTATTACCACTGATGGCGTTAATCATACGACTTCAGTACACCTTCTGTCGTCGTGTACGTTGTTAGCCCGATAAAATGATCCCAAAATTGTAGAAGATTAATGAAGATTTTCAATAATGAACACAGAGGCATTATCTCGTACATGACAATTAGCGTGAAAGAAACATCAATACAAAATTAGTCATGCGACCCGAGAAACGGCCTGCTTTATTTATTCGGTTATTTCCTATTAAAACGAAGAGGTATAAAGAGAAGTTTCGTAAGAGCTCATTCACGCGGGGTAGTGTCGTTTGATGCTCGGGGAGGCTGAGAATCAGGAGCATCCAGAGGATTTGCGTGGAAGCTGTCTGTCCCTTGTTGTGTTCGAAATCGGTACGAGCGAAACGCGCAGACAAATAGGTCCTCAGGAAGGCATCGATGGCCAACAACTAACTAGCCAACTGGACGGTCATTCCGAAGGCTGCCGTAGCTAAAAGTAACCGTACCCTTCATTGATCCAAACAAACAAACAATGAAATTTAGTTAAAACACTGCCGCGACCTATGATAGGCCAGGTAATAATTGTTTGACTATTATGTCTTGAAGGCTACATCTTGTTTTGTTTCTGTTACACTCTTTTCTAGGGTACGCAGATTTGTCTAGAGTTCTTTGAACTGTAATTTCACCGCAATCAAAGAGTTTGTCACGCGTATGGATAATATCGTAGCGCAAGCAGGGGTACCTTTAGCAAATGGCTGTTCGCTAGCGAAGTAGTAGGATTATAATCGTAGTCGCGTTAGATTCGTATATATCTCAATAACAGTTCGTGTTGAAGACACGTAGACGGCGAAGTTCTGTTGGTTTGTTTGTTTGTCTGCTTCCAATTCTTATTCATAAGCAATGAAAAACGGATAGGATGGGTTATTATTGAGTCAGACTATTATAATAAAGTATCTTTTTGACGGCCACATAACTAGACCTGCTAGCATGAGGTTAATATGGACAATTTACGAGAGAGTACATTGCTATCATATGGAGTCGACCGTCCGTTCCACAAAATACCCACTTGCTCACCGCGAACGTTTAAACACTTCAGGCCGAATTAAAGTAACTATTACACACATAGACGCATCATCATCATCATCATCATACGCACGGAAGATTCATTGGCAGGACTATACATTTTTTTGGCGGCACGCTTAAAGAATGAAGTAGTTCGCGAACGATTACTCAGACCTTAAACATATTACATGCCTGTCCTTAACAATCGTTGCTCAAACTAAGTTGAAAGATTATTGTATTTATTATATACTATCATTGTTTATTATATACCATTATATTTGCCTTAATTGTAAAAAATAAAATTCTTATCTTAACAAAACTTTTAAAGGTGCTGCACTCATTTATCATGTACAATGCAACCTGATGTTTATATGTAAAGGGGACGAACTACAAAGATTTGATCACGCTCTCCAATGCCAAGACGCCGTACCATATGATTTCATAGCTTCGTACCATCTCTACAAGTAATCCCGTCTTATTTTTCCCTTCATCCGACGTCCTGTTCGCGAGTGGGCATATAAGTTATGCGGACTGTAATACCGCCATCTCTCCCCGCGCGACTCTTCGTTCGACCAGCCAACGATCAGGATTAGTTTTCACATCATCAGTACCTCATTTCCCTGTTATTTGCGCACTCGTCGACGAACGAGCGCTTTTAAACGTCTCCGTTATTGTTTACCATATAGCATCCAGGCAGGCAGGCAGGCAAACAAAGGGAACAGCATCATCAACCTTAAATAATCGCTCATTGTAAGTAACAGCTCTACCAGGCGACGATCCAAGCCAACGCCCACATAAAAATGATTCCAATTTCTTGCGATTTACCAAAACATCGTCTGCTGCTGGCACTGCTTGGCTCGCTATGGTTGAGCGGGTTCAAAAAGCATCGCAAACTATTGTGCAGAAGCCAAAAGGTTCCAGCAGTAGGACCGCATTCGAAAAACAACTATTACTTTTGCTATACCTAAATAGGCATAGTGATCCCAATATAAGGTAAACTGTCTTTGTAACCGCAATGATTGATGCTCGCTCGAGAAAAGTGGCCGTAACTATTACCACATACGACAGTATTACCATTTAAAGTAACGCCATCTTGGCTGTCTGCAGAGGAGACAGTGAACAAACGTTTACGTTTAAGACTACAATCAAATAGGTAAATCTATAAATGGGCCCATGCTGCGAAAAGTGTGTACGATAACAAAAGGTTGTACGTTAGGGTTCAACGTGATAATCGCATGATCGTCGCGGTTGTTTCCTAACAGGCCCGATGTCCGCTTTTCCTTTGCCTTTCTACTTTTGTAGCCTGTATCATTAGTTGTTGTCATACGCTTGTAGTACGCTAGACGCAAAAAAGGAACCAGACGAAGAAGTAAATGACAAATTAACCAGAAGCCGGAACAGTAGAACGTTGTTATAGTAATGAGAATACAAAACGGTCGCTGGTGCTGCCACCATGTCGCCTCCTCGCAGCGGCGCTACGCCACGCGGGGTTTGTCGTCGATTTTGCTTCAGAGTGTTCACCAGGCCGTGATGCTGTTGTCTTTCCCTTTAATATGTGCGATGCGAAAGCAATGTAAGACGGTCAAATATTGAACAAATCGATGATTCGAAAAAAAAAAAAAAAAAGAGTACGCGCTCAACGCAGAGCGAAACAGCGACAGGGCAGGCTAGTAGTTAGTGGCGGCTAACAGCGTTGACGAATACAAAGCTAGAAAAATATAGGGATTAATAGTTGCGTTAATGGGACATTTTGATAGACTGTGCGGATTCTGATCAGCGCTTGTCGTTGGCGGCAGCAGAAACAACAATAACGTTAGGGTAACAAAAACAAGCCCATAGGCGAGCACCGAATAGTCAAATTCTGGAACAAAGCTACGTATCAGGGATGGAACGAGAGGGAAAAGTTGAGCCACACAATGATGAATCTTCCTTTTTGCTTCGAGATAAAAAGCGAGCTCACGGGTTAGCTGGTGTCGGCGGTGCCATTACCTCTTCATTAGTACTAGAAACACGTCCAATGTAGTACGACTTCAGAAGTGATGTTCCGTAAATTGTAGCGAAACGTCGTAGCCCCGTCCTGTATATCATACTGTCGGTGAGACGAAATAAGGCTTCACGAAGTGGCTATTGTTAATGTACTAGGTGTGGGACCCAGTGCTGTGTGTGCAATGTACCTTGTATACGTGTAGCGTTCCCTACTTATCCTGCAGCATCCTCTGACTAGTCATGTTAACAGTTAACAATCGTCATCGTAGACTTAAAGCACTAATATATCGACATAGTAGTAAAAAAGCAAGCCGAATGCTATCATTTTTTTGTTATTAGATCAAAAGAAGGGCTTGGATTATATTGTGTTTCAGTTGGCGTTAGCATCGATCCCACAGGATTCACATTAAATGAGTGAACATCTCTTCAAAGTAGTTTCACACTCATTTATTGATATTTGAAATCCGATGAAGAACGACATAGGCGACCAGTAAAAAGGCCACCAAATCGACAATTACAATAGAAGTAGCAGAGAGACGACGACGACAAGCGCAATATAACGGCTCTAGAGAAGATAGGTTTGCCGCCGCAGACGATAGGCAGTGACCTTCGACCTTTTGGCAGAATCGCGGAAGATATAGAAGTAATTGCCAGGACTGTATGGAGGTACGATTCTAGTGCGACGCTTCGATGGTACGAGCGAACGGACGACACGTCGACAATCGCCCGACCACCAATTGGATTGCCGACCGAATCGTGTACATGGCAATAAGGTTAGACTTGGAAAAGAGACGCGTCAGCTGATTGAATTGTGCCCTCTACGTTTCGTTACCGTGTTATTGTTGGTTGCAGCCGCTTTTAATCGCAATACGACCCAATAGAAGTTGATGAAAAGCTACTTTTTCTTCTATCCGAGCTGATAGTAGCGGTAGCATATTTTAGAAGAGAACAGTTTGACACTTTCCAGCAAATTGAGAGATACGTTGCAGCTGCTCCGGATTGTCTGGGTAGCGAGCGCGCGTGTTCACGTCACTAGTCAACCAAAGGTTGAATGAACTACCAATACTAACCTAGCTTATTCTATCGAAATGTTAGGCTTAATACGATGTGCCTAACGAAAGTTCGAGACGGTTTCAGCATTTCCTTTTTCTGCCTGTCTCGACAAACGACCGATAGGCTTTCGAAAACTCAAAGGGACACACACCGATGTTTGTCGTTAGATGATTCTTTTCTATGTTGATTTCTCTTGAGCAAAAAAAACATTCGCTTGTCTGTGTCGTCGACCGCATTTACTCCCCTCTATACCGGGATCGCGAATCAGCACATGGGCGCGCCAGCGCCAAGCATTTAGGTATTCTTAAGTGCGTCTTAGACGCTCTTGCCTTGCCTTGTCTAAATCTCTATCGCCGCACCGAGTAGCGGTTACATAGCTATATAGCCTGGTTCATTCATTTTAACAGTGATAACAGCTTTTTGTCTCTCCAGATAGCATAAGCTATGATGCCTCTAGCGTTGCCCGTTAACGGCGGCGGTAAAGCTTTTTCTACTCAGAATGATAACAGCGCACAGATGAAACTGAACGCGTCAATAACCAAGATTCACGAAGCTGGTCGATAAGGATTCCAAGGCTGCCATTTGGCATATAGGCCTACTAGAAACGCTCGATTCTCTCGAAGTTTAAAGAGTTCCCGGAGAAAGTAGCCGAAATAAAGAATGAGCGGAAAAAAGGAGATTATACGCAGGACGAGAATGAAACACAGGGAGAGAGAACGGGAGAACCGAAAATCAATAAACTCGTTAACACATCTGTCCGAGGACTTTCTGTTTGTTCACTTCTGGAAGGCGCTATAGGTGCTGTCGATGTGTGATGGCACTGCAGCTGTTATCCACAATGACCCCATCTAGAATAAGCTAAAAGCTTTGCGTGCGTGCGTGCGTGCGTGCGTGCGTGTGTGTGTGTGTGTGCGCGTGTATCAGCTTGGCATCTATGTATGTATTAGATGTGTGTGGGCGCTACAAATCGTAATGTAATAAAGTAGCGTTCGAGCTGTTTGCTCTAAAAGCCGGAATTGAAAAACTTTTTTGTATGCTCTATGTACCCTGTATATATATATATATATATATATATATAATGCTTATCCTTCGATCTTTCTGTCTGTTTATTATAAAAGCAAACGTCAGAAAGAAAAGACACACTCTTAGCAACTGCCCGATACACCCGCGATTCCCGCACAGCGTTCGAGTCGCCGCGACCCCATGCTTGGTCTGCGTTCCGGTAGTCCCTTCGTCTTTTTCATCTTTTCATGTGTGTATAATATTGCTCGAGCACATTTCAAATATTGGGTACACATAAAAGCGCCCACAAATACTCACGAACCCATTATGCCGCAGCAACTGCTTCTATCTATATTCAGTCTATCCTTCTGTCCTCCTTCAAGGCGCACAAAGGGAACAGGAGATCATGAATGCCACCGTCTTTCATGTCAAATCCCTCTGTGAGCTTGTAGGTCACTCAACATAGAGCTGAGCGGCAGCGTTTGCTTACCCTTTCGCGTGTGGAAGTCGCGAGCGTGATCGCCACCGGTTCCCCATTACCGCCGCCACTGCCGTCAGCAGTGACAATTCGTTCCTTGTCGCAATCAGCCTCCGCCGGAAGCTTGCTGGGGATCGACTTCCGCTTCGAAGCCATTTCGCGGCCGATGCTGCTTCTGAAATTAAAACAAAATCGGCGAGCGTCAAAAGCATAAACACACTGAACAGCATCAATAAGTGTATGGTAATAATGTTTCGTAGCCGCATGGCTGCAGACAACCGTCATCTTTTTCTCTACATGCTAAGATAATGCTAGACGTTATTTGGATGAGGTTACGCTGACGAAACATGACAAAATTATATTAAAAAAACATTAAGAAAAAAAAAAAATAGGTCACCACACAGGTAACTAAACGAAGAGTATCCAGTCAGGCAACCGCTTATGCTACACATTCGATTCTTGTTTTAGCTATTTCCTTGTTTAGAGGCCTATAACTTCGATCACTGCTGCGATGGCGCCTACCGTGTGCCTAAGCGCTCGATAACTTAACCAGTTAATTATAATTTCTAGTAAAAATAGGCAGAGTGTATAATTGGACTCGTGCTAGCCAGCTGAGAATTTTTAGACAATGCGAGCAGGTATATGCAATTAAACACATATTTCTATCAATAGTATCTGCTCACGGAGGTATTGGAGTGTCAGTTGGTCATTTTGGTTGGGTATTTATTTGTTACCTAAAAATGTCCACGGCTTCTTAAGGTGTGTCGGCTCCGGATAGGTATGTAAACATAGGACACATATACCCACGGGTATCGAACACGAGTAAACAAGTAGACAGTACGTATTCATGATCCGGACTTTGCCTCATGCTTCCTCTCCATTTATCACGCATCCTCTCTTCGTCGAAGCTCCCCCAATGACTTTCGCGGCAAACATCGACGAAGTAAATTATGAAGACCATTTGTGCTTCGTTTTCATCTTGAAAATACATATGTGTATATATATATATATATATATATATAGTTTTTTGGGCAAGGTGAGTCATTGCACTTCTCCCGGAGCACATGAACTTGGGGGAGCAGTAATATTGGCGGATGCTGGAAAAACCAAGAAATTATCATAAGATAAATGAAATGATAGTGAACCAGATCTTTCACTGGATCCCAAGCAGCCTTTTTTAGGACGAAAGTAGCGAAAAATAAGTAGACAACATAACATGATCCAACATATAGGCAATAGTCCAATTAGCTAGCCTAAAATTTCCTAAAATTCAAAAAGCGGTCATGACGTAATGACGAAACGATTCTATTTCAACGTAAACTAAGTAGATGTTCAGGTTCGTTATACGCTCCCGATTGTATTGAACCTTCCCCTGTCGATAGGCGGATCGTCACAGGTTGAATGAGATTATCCGCCGTCATTCGACTAACCGTAATAGCGAAGAAGAACGACAAGAAAAAAACGATATGAAATGAAGTGCACGAGACGACTTGACTGAGGAATGGGTTTCAAGGGTATATGCTTCGGCGCGGGACAAGATAGTAGAATGGCTATAAGCGGGACGAAATCGCCCAGTCGAGACGACCGAGCACCAGCGGGTAGAGTGGTAACAGCCTCAACAACAGCGACCGTCAGCTCGGGATAAAGCAACAGTCGCTAGCCGATTGCTCCAGCGACGACGATGAGGATCGCTGCTGTTAGTCATTCAAAGGCTTTCAAGTCAAGCAGCGTTGAAAAAACTAGGCGGGCAAGAATGAGCCTATATTGACATGAGGAGTTCAGGTCAATCGTGTTACGACTACGATCAAAGAGAACCCTCTTACGGATGCGACCCGACCCCTCATTCCGGCAGTATCTCGAACTATGGCAATGATGAGCTACGATGACGACAGACGATAACGGACAGGTAAGAATAGGATTAAGAACAAACCGAAAGAGTTAAGTAGTAGTTAGAGGGGAGAGGGGACTTAAGGACGAGAAAAAGGACGAGGAAAAGCTGAAAGGAAGCAGCACCTGAGAATAGTTGTAAAAAATCAGCTGCCATTATATATCATCAAAGACGTCGATATACCGACGTATTTGATGATACGTAATGGCGACGACGCTCGTACTTTATTTCAGGTCCTATTTATGTGTTGGCCAAATGGATAGCGAGCGTCCTACAAAGTAGTACAGCATAATTTTAGGCGCTGCCTGTGCTGCTTTCCGTGTTAATTCATCTATATGAACACAGATGATTTAGTTTTACAGCCTAGTTTAACCATTCGAGCTAACCTACAACAGAAAGCTCGAGCATCTTCGACGAAGGCACCCACAGGTAAATATTGCGTACCGAAGTTTCACGACGATATAAAAAAAAGTGCTTGTCCGTGTAGATAAGTATCAAATGAGTACTTCGTGGCAAACAATCACAGTGCGCAATAGACATATAAGAGTCGAATAAACGTGACGTACTTGTCTAACAGCAGCCATTCATCTATGATCAGAACAATACATGAGTATTTTGGCAAGGAACCCTTTTTTGCCATCTTTACTAAAAAGTCTTGCTTGCTCGTTGTTAAGCATGAAACGGACCCCTAATGAGTAGGACGTGCTCACCCGATGCCAATGGTGCAGCAGGACGCGCAACTACAGCTTGTGGAGCCGTCATTTTTATTAAATAGGGATGAAAACACGCTAACCTCAGTCAGTCTACTTAAAGACCTACTGGTAATAACATGATGCCTACGAGATGCCACTTGGTCTCGCCCATCGCCGTCCCTTAATCTGCGCCTTTAGCCCTTAACCCCGCGTAACTTTTGCGGCCTTCCTTTGGCGAATTAGAGCCCTACCGCTGGTACTATTGTTGCAGTTCTATTCAGCACTGGTGTTGAAACTTCGTAGTGAAAGAGTGTAATGGAAAAGAAGCTCGGGCATGACCGGCTGTCTACCGTGTTTCTGCCCTGTCTTAAAGGAGGGTACTGGCGTTATTAACGAGCGGTTTCGCCTTTGCCTACGGCTTAACCCTTGGGGCTAGATCAAGTGGAGGCAGAGAAAGCCGGTAAGCAACCCACAGCTACCTATTGTAGGAAATAGCGAGAGGGCGAGAGAAAGGAAAGGACTAGCGGCCGTCCGTGACCCCGACTGAGCAGACATGACGGCGTATGTAAAGGGCGCTTTGTGTATTTGAAGCTTTGACGCCTGAACAGTCCCTACCGTTCCCGGTCAACATCCGTCGTTAGCTTCACCATTATTACCACTCTGCAGGTGGGTGCCACTGTATTAGACTCCGCACAATTGCTACTGTGAAATCCCTTGTAAGTTCGCACAGCGGATATTTGCTGAGATCAGAACAATCTCGTGGAGCACTCCAGAATAACGAACTGCAGCCAGAAAGGGTTTAGGCTACCTACAGTTACAGTATAAGCTACCGCTACAGTATTACCGTGGGGTAACCGTTAAAAACAAACGGATGGACTAGGCCGACTCCCGCTAATACGAGCGAGTCGTGGCAGCGGTAGAAAGCATATAGAGGAAAGTGGACTGCTGGTTAGCTCCATGAACAGGCCCAACATATTAACGAAGCCCTAACGGCCAGTCCGTTCTCCTAAGAGCGCTTGCCATTCGCAGTAACCTCTTTGGCCACGCCTATCTCTGCAGTGCTCGATCGTATGCTGTAGGTCCGCCTGTGCCTGTGTGCGTGCAATCCTGAACCTATTTACAACTAATAGCCCCATTCACTATTCAACCCACTATCAGCTCACTGATGGATACAATCGTCGGAATAGACCCCATTGTGGATCCGTGTTATAAAGTTATATACTTAGGAACTAACGAGGGGTTTTAATTGCTTGATATTTTATATAGTAATAGATATTTTGCGATTCGATGCTGCTGCTGGTATGTCAAAGGGTTTAGTCAGCTCTGAGACGAGTATAATTACCGACTTTTGTTACAGTTTTAGTAGAACGTTGAATTTTTCGCTGCATCTTAGGTATAATAAATCATTTTAAGGCTATGGGGCATACTATAAAAGGCCTAAATCATATCTTCGATGAACCTGTCGCATCGATTTATAATTGTCTCGATTCATTTCCAATTCAATTACCTAGTCAATTGAATGTTGCCCTGTTGCGTCTTTACTTTGCTCGTAAGATAAACACGAGCCAAAACTGAATAGCGACTATTCACGGGCCGTATTTGCAGGAACATTGTACACTGCAAGGGGGAATGGTTGAAAACAAAGATCGAGCCCTAACAACAACAAGCCCCAAGATCAGAGTGGAACCCGTGTCAGCTCGCGACGATCTGCCACTTGACATCTAGTACGGGAACGACGAGATCTATTTCTACGGCGTCATTTAATCGTACTGACAATTTGCGCCTGCCTATTCGACCGTTGCCGCTTCGTGATCGGCACACGCCTGCTCATTGACGCTGATACGGCCGTAGATGTTTCAAAAAAACATCAAAATCAGTTATTGCTGACGCAAAGCTATTGCACAACGGGACCATAGCTCCCGCAAGTCTCAGCGAGATAATAGCCCGACAAGCCATCGTCTTAGAAACCATTTTTATTTGATGGTCGTTGTCTGTCATGGATGGTGTCACGGACTGAGCGGACCTGTACGGACATCAGGATCAGCAACAACCGACCTCGATCGAAACGATTCCAACCCGGGCCGAGCGGCACTGGCGAAACGCAATCGAAAAAAGCACACGTAGAATATGTAAATAAAATGAGAGAATAAAACGAATACAATAACGAAAGAAGTAAGAATAATCAAAGTGGTAATTTTTATAGAATGATTCTTGAAAATTATCAATGTAACGGTACGTGCTAGCGTCAATGCTAGCGAAAATAAAAGAAAGACCGCGAGAGCAAGTGAGCAAAAGAGGAGGGGAGGGGAAAGTTATCAGTGCATAATGAAAATAATAAGAGATACTAAGTAACTAAGCATCTTGTCGCCATTTGTCAAGTCAGTTGAATTGAAGCGCCAGTGAGTGAATCGGTCACAGAGCAGCGAGCAATGGCGGCAGCCTCCAGTTTAGAAACAGGAGATCTGAAGCCAATGTCATCATCGCGCAGCCACCGGGTGGCAGAAGCGGCGCTTGTGACTGGGGACGCTAGACGGATAGCAGGAGGCGCCGTCACTTGAGGGAAAGACGCAAGCTGGCAAAGAAACAAACAAGGAAAATTGACTATCACAACCGAAATGTAGTAGATACGTGGCGCATCATTAGTATAATATCATAGTAACCAGCAAACGAACACAAATCGTCAGGGTGACCTTCCGACACTGGTAGATAGAGTCGTGCCTGGTGCGACCAAAGACATCTTCTAATAATCAATAAACGATTAAGACACTTTTTATCTATTTCGAAATTACTTTACAATACGCCTATTTAAACTGGTCCCACTGGTACAAAGTTCGGTAAATTGAAATAAATCATGCATTTTTATATATTTAACAAGTTTTGGAGTGCCTATGAAAGATTGAACGAAAAACAAATGAAGGTACCGTTTGTGCAAATAAGGCTCGTTATAAGCCCTAGCCAGCACCTCAGTCCTAAACGTCGATGTATCGGCGGGCGTATAGAATGCCCAGTATGAAAAATACTCTGTTCATGTGTAGAACAACGATTGGCGCATTTCTGTGGTCGTCACCCATCCGTCGCTTGCCAACGCGGGTGTGTGTGTATCTATCCCTTGTCCATCCCGCCTGCCTTACTGCTGCTGCTGCTGCTACTGAACAGTGTAACTTCTGAAGGAGACACGATTCGTTCGGGAATGGCACACGGTCTAGTTGTTTCGGGCAGGAGTTTCAAGATAGAACGGGGGTCGCCGTTATCCCCTCCTGCTATGGCAGCCACTGCGGTTGGGGCCTAGCTGCTTCGATGTCCGTCTGGCAACGAAAGCTAGACCCAGCACCACCAAAGAATCAGAACACCACCCGCAGGAGGATTTTGGTCTAAAGAAGGGTCGATTCGGGAAAACCTGAGGGAACAGCACGAAGGGAAACGTCGACGAGTGCAGCAAGTACGCTATAGGGTGGTAGGGGCGAACGAACAGGGTAGGAAAGCGCACAGTCAAGACGCTGGTCGTATTAACGGTGTTGGGGATTGGCAGCGCTTACTTGCCGAGATTGCCATGATCATGGTGGCCAGTGAGAGGTATTGGCGACCATCAGCCTGCACGGCATACACGAGCCGCTGCAGAAGCTGGCTCATTCGACTATTGGGGAACACAGGACGCGTGGGGCCAAATGGATATGCCCCTGCTCGGCCACCCTCTTCACTTCCCCGCCCAATGCTAGCACTGTTGCCGCTGCTGAATGAATGCCCAAGCCAAGCAGACGCGCGGGTCCACTGGCAACGATTGTGAAGCCAAGCCAAGCCAAGCTGCTCAACTTGCTTCACTGCTTTCCGGCTGTTCGTATCGATGTGCGTTCACCATACAGAGGTGGTGACACCTTCTTCACACTGCGATAAAGGCTCAATGGTTGGTGAGAGAGAAAAACGTAAGCAGTAAGGAGGTAAGCAGTGGGGCGGAGACAGCTGGGGCAAAGGGATGGATCCTTTAGATATCAGATTGCGGAGCGAAACAAACATCCTCTTGAGTGCGGCCGAGCGGAAGACCTGAGGGCGTGAACCTGGAACAAGGTGAACACAACGATGAGATCTAACACTCACCTCAGCGCACACAGGAAGACTGAGAGGAATCGTCTCAGCAATAGTATGTGGATATAATATAACGTTGTCATCGTTTCAATCGTTCTACTTACATAACAGGTGGTTAAACAGACATCCGTAATAGCCTACGGGATGACTGAACGTGTACCTGGGCATTATCTTGAAAGTTACGACTTTTTAAGGTTGAGTTACACGTCAACAGCATATTCAATTTATCACCAGTGAACAGGTAGGCAGCAACGAACAAAGTATTACATGCTGCAGTCAGTGGAACGTCTCCTAATTAACCTCTTCAGTAATTTTGTAATATTCGCAGAAATTCAGATATTAAATGCTAATTAGCTACCATTGTACGGAATGGTACATCTCTACTGCACAGCATAAGAAATTGATTCTAGCTTCAACCCATAATGCACGAATGCTATGATAAGCGGCTTAAAAATAGAAAATTAAGGATACAGATACTAGGTGCATCTAATTAAAATTAAGTTACTGCTCTATAAGATCATGCAGACATCTAACTTTCGTGACATATAAAACGCAAAGTGTCGTTTTATGCTATTTATGTAGTTATTTAGATATAAGCAAATCAGGGTCCAATATTGCCTACCACCACAAGTAAATAAAGACTTAAATTGACTTCTGCCGCGTTGTCTGCTCTTGCATTTGAATGTTCTTGTTAGTCAAGAGGTGCTGTTACCCTGCGACCATCATCACCGCTTGGCCATTAGACTTGTGCCAACAATCGATCTCTTCTTTCTCATCTCGATCCCAGCGTCGCAAGTGTGCGTGCGTACTTGTCTTTATGGCTGTCTTTCAGTACAGTGTTTTCCTTTGTCGCGCCATGTCGATAGGTCACACTAGAGCGATGTTTGACATGGCGGAATGGACGCCATCAAATCACCACCCACATCGTTCTCAATTCGATGCGCCTCATCGGCGTCTTTGTTGTCATCTTCATTGAACGTCGCCGCCGCCGCCGCCATCCCGATATTTAGATTCACAGCTCCCGGCCGGCAGCGGCAACTACGACTTCTCCTTCTCCACGTTCATCGAGAACCTTCGGACTAACGACAACGGTCTGCCATCAGCCGATACTCACGGCGGCCAGATCACGAGGCTATACCACGAAATAAGAGAGCTAGAGGTTTCGGCCGGGACTGCCCTGGCGGCTATGGCGTTGCTTAGGGGCCAGGAGGCAACAAAGGGGGAGGGCATCGGAAAGCCAGGCAAGTGGTAGAGTGAAAGAAAAATTCAGGGAGTGAAAAGATATGGATCACTGTACCGCGTATAACGTGAAAGTTATGCACCCTCTTTCCATCGGAAGGCTGCTGCTTTCTGATGTTGGCTGCTGTATTTGCCCCGTAGCCATCAGCATCAACACCACTGCTACGGCTGCGGGAGTCCTTACTAAGATCCCCATAGATCAGGTCGAATCTAAGCTTGGACGATGACGCGGAGGTCCGTTTCGGCTACCGGCAATAGAGTCTTGGCAGCGCGTGGTCGTCTCGGAATGAAACCATTCGGTTGCTCAGAAAAGCATCTCGGATATGACCGACGAGATTGATCGGCACGGAGGATCGTTGCGAACGCCCTATGTACACCCTTTGTAGATGTCAACCATAATTACCATAAAGGAATAACACAGTTAATATTCTTAATTAAAGAGAAGTGAATGTTAATAATAGGTACTGTTAGGCGTGGGTGTATACGTATAATAGCAGAAAGCAGGTTCTACGCATAATAGCAGTTTTCTACAAATACGAAGTTCACAAGTAGGACTGTTTCTAAGGGCATACATCACGTTTTGTCCGGTTATACTCATCCGTAACAACTTTATCATAGCAGCAGATAGCTGCTAATTATCTTCGAAAATAGTGCGCTATATTTTCCACCAGTTGCGATATGTTCTCAAAGAGGGCATTTTAGCACATTCAGGGGCAGTAGATACGAGTGACCATATTTAGTGTTGTGCAAATCCGCTTATAAGGTATATGGCGCTATGGGCATACGGGAACGATGATGATGATGGCGGCAGCAGCAGCAGCAGCAAAGAAAGAAAATGACACAGGGCTACGGGGACAACGCATCCGTTGATCTGCTTACCCAGACCAGCTAACTGCTGACCTCTTCGCCTTGGCTGAGCTTCTTACCGTCTCCGCTCTATCTACTCTGCGCTGTCGTATACGCGACTCGTGCTTGCTGTATCTTCCTCTTGCAGGCACGGGCACTGGCGTTCCCATCACGTTTCAGATCGGCTCGGGATAGCTCACCCACAGCTAAGCCCAAGCGTTTCTTGAGGAAGTCCATTCTTTGCCTTGTTCGGTCTGTATTGCTGCGGCCTGCTACAACTGTATTGCTGCCTAATGAGTCCTACTTCCCTTTTACAGCAGAAAGCGAGACCCCATTCGAGGCCGGCAAACAGCGAGAGTTAGCGCAGCCAGCTTCAGCATGCTCGCCATCTAGCTAGCTAGCTACATAGTGCACACAGAGGCAAACCCTATACGCGAATATCGGTGCCGTGTATAGAAGAATCTATGATAGCAGTGGTAGGTTTCGGTCGATCTCGGCCGGGCTTCAGCTTTCGGCCCACCAAACAAACGGTCGGGGAAATCGAGACCGGAAGTGGTATATTATTAATACAACTTGAGCAAGTGGGAACGCGGGGGCTGGTAGGGGTGTGGGAAGCTACGCGGCAAGCTGGCGGGCGGTTCTGCGATCAGACACCGATGAACAAGGCAAAGAAAAAGGAGCAACGGGATAATGCTGATGATTGCAGTTCAGAAAGAATAGCGCAATGGATAGATTCAAGTGCATTTTTCTCCTACGTCGAATCGGATTCCCTCCATAGCATTTCCTTTCGTCTCTCTTTTGCTACAAACGTTCGTACTAGAATACACGCTATACCAAGCGACTGTTAGGATCATGGTTTTTTTGTATGAAGAGAACGACAAGCTCATTGCTGCAAAGCTATATTTCCCTGGAAAAAGGGTAGAAGGGTAAAATGTAGGTTAGCCAGAGAAGAGGCTACGTGATACAATTAGTACTACCGCCAGCAAAGGTGTGTCCAGGTTCTCTAAGGCTGAAGGCAAGTGCTACAGGACAGATACATAAAATAGAATATGCTATTTGATAAAGCATACTGCGGCAGTATGAAGAACAGCTCTTGCCTACTACCACAACTATTAACTACCACTGCTGCTGCCACCGTTCCTACTGTTGAATAGAACTGCAGAATAGCAGACACATAGGCAATGATGTTCGTTCTTCGTTTCTTACTCCTTCGTAAAAGGCCGACAGTGACAGGCCGCTTAATCAGGAGGGTTTTCGCTTCTGCAACCGCTAAGTCTCAGCACCTACTGCTAGTAGCTACGCTAGCATAGCCCGGTGATGGTAGTGGCCTTCTAAAATACCTGTCACTGAGAGAGCCTGTGTAGCTGGTGACTAGAATCAGACATGAGGCAATTGCGCGAGTGAATCCCGGGCCAGTGGACCTCGCCTGTATGCAAAGAAAAAACCGAACGAATGAGTAGAATAAGGGCAACTAAGAGACCGCGGAAAAGGAATTGAGTGCGGGAGCGAAGTGCATAGCATCAACAGCAGCAGCAACAGGAGCCGAAGGCACAAAAGAAGCAGACGCTGGTGACGGCGATAACTGCAATAATGAAAGCGGCTGCAGCTGCTGGTGCTACTCGCGTGTTTTTCTCCACCGACGGCCGCAGCGGCGCCCGTACCTCTTACAGCGCCCACTATTTCATTCTGCCCCTCTGTCCGCTTCCATTTTCTCCTCGCCGAAACCTGTACCTTTATCGCTCTGTCCTTTACTGCGACGGCCGCTTTTAGTAAGGTCCTTATGGCTGTCGTCAGGCTCGAATCGTAATAGTAGAAAAACTCGGGCCCGTTCTATCCGCATTGCTGTCGAGGGCAGTATGTTGTCTGCCATCTATTCGAATAACCAAAAGGACTGGAGCATGTCCTCGAAAAGGACGCCGAACCACACACGAACACACCTGTAGTGATGTTCTTGGCAGAACACTACGTTATTGTATAGCAGGGAAGGTTGCCGGGGTAGTTCGCTACAACATGTAGCAATCTCAGTCGTACTGCTGCAGGAGAATGGCTGACAGTGCCTAAAAAGTGATTGCCAATCACAAAGCACGCGGATGTATAGAAGATTCGGAGGCGGATTCACAAGAACGAATCGCGAGGATGTCGCAGGGAAAGCTGGAAAGCATCTTCAAAGAATCGTTCTGTTCCTTCCACACAAAGGAGCGACAACGAGGTTGATAACCGGCGACTGATAACAAAGCGTCTAGAAACGGTTCGCTTATCCTCTAAACAACTATATATACGCTTCTCCAAAATGCTTAATTAGCCGTAATAATAACATGGACCCAATGGGTAGCAAGTTCTTTGCATATTGTGAATGTAGTAGAATGCTAAAGACAATTGATGTAGGTTAAGCGTTCGAAAGATGTAAGCCATTAGAGTTAATACGTAACTATAGCATGATTGATTTGGTGGTAAAATCCCTGAGAAGCTGACCCAAGTCTCGCGTGTCGCGTCTAACAAACATAAGGCATGCCAATACTTATGCCCCATTTGAATATTTTTAGCAAGGGCTAAAAGCTCCCAAAACATGTATCATCGCTGTGGCTATTTGCTTAGATATCGTAAGCAGTCTACCGATCATCCATCATGTAGTGTAAAAATGATTGTTTTCAATTTTTGCTAGTGAAACGGGTCTATACTGACTCTATCCAACTGCGCTTTTTGAAGGCATCAGCGAGTAAAGAAGCCCTTTGATGGTCGCGGATCGGTGACGTTGAGATGCTTAACGATAGTAGCTGGAGAGTTGGATTACGTTGGTGCCCAAAGTGATTCTTCAGTGAGTTGGTCGGTAAAACGAAGTGTAGTTAACCACAAGGTGAGCTATACGCCAGATAGAGCACTTTAGGATCATGAAGTAAACTTGGAAAAGAAACGGTTCGAAAGTCGATGCGTCCGCTTGTTGGCGGAGAAGCATTAGCCGGCTACAGAAGACGATACAAGCCACCAGACTCCAATCAGACCACAGTTCTCGCAGCAAACTTTGACGAAAAGGGGAAGGAGAAGGAGGAGGAGGAGGAGGAGGAGGAGGAGGAGGATGAGGAGGGAAGAGGTGGAAAACTAAAAGCGCCCCCATTCCGTCACTTACGCGACAACGTCAACCGCGTGTAGGCACACAGCTCTCAAACGAGGGACTAGCCCAACATTCGTAGGCGCTCCTTGTCTGCAATGCGGATAGGGCAGGTCCGTGTCAGAAGTTCCTAAACCTTCCGCTGATAAAGGTGAACTTAGCATGCTATTTTTTGCCTTTTTTTACTAAGACAATATGACGGTAATTCAAAGTGTAGAGCCAAGTACGTATCGAGTGTATAGGGCCAGTTGAACATTTTCAAAATTCTATTCAGTTTAACTAGACCGGCTCTCGCTACCATTCGCACAAGCAATGTAAAAAACCCCTTTTACAACAAATAAGCCTGTTGTTGTTGTTGTTGTTATACCATCTGCTGCTGAACGAATTCGCGATACGCTTTATATACGAACTACAGAATGGAACGTAATGACGGGTCAGGCGACCGAAAAGTATTATGTATGCAAAAAAAATTCTCATTTTTCATTTGCAATGTACGTGGAAGTTCGTGCTTTGGTCGCAAGGATCCGTCACAACTGAAGACAACTTCGAGGTCGAAGGACCGCATGGCTTATGCAGCTGCTCTTCTGTGTCGCAGAGGTCCTTTTTAACGATTAGAGAACGAATCTTTGGTCAGCTCTTCTCCTGTCTTTCTTTCTTTCTTTCTGTAAGTGTTCGTGTTACATAAAAGCGTGTCTTTATCGTACTGTAGCGTGACTAAGTGGAAAAAAGTGTAACGAAAAAGTGATCACTGTGACTGGTTTTAGCTGTGTGATGACGTCGACTAAGTCACGTGCCATCCTAGCTTCTCCTTCTGCCAAATGGACGGGGAGCAGAGTTAATTAAGAAACGGCTGGTTCTAGGAGATTTCTGATGAAGGAACCTAAAACTATACGTTTGAAAAGAGAACGTAGAAATAGACGGGGAATGTAAGGCCGCCTAAAGGAAACTTAACTTAGGCCTTTTACATGAAAAGAGGATGGCAAATGGGGGTGAGCGGAAGAATGCCGGAACAGGGGGCGCCAAATGAGCCGTGAACGTGGGCCGGGAAACAAGACTCTGGATCGAAGTAAAGGAACTAGCCCCGGCAGGGGCAAGAATGCCGACAGCAATGAATAGATAAAGTTGATCGGAAAATGGATAAAAGGGACGAGAGAGTGGGAAAGAACTTAAACATATTGATAATAATAACAATAATAGTATCAGTGTGCTTCAGATTTAAACAGCTAGCAAACGAATTATATTAATGATGTGTCAACTTCTCGAGCGTCATATGTTCGGAAGATGCTCTACAGGAATGTTTTTTAACCTGCCTTACAAAGCCCTACTTTTCGAAAATAAGAGTTGAGCGTTCGCTAAATAAATCAGTCTCTTAGCATTGCGGTATAATCTCGATCTGTAAATAAAAATATAAGGTAATCCGATGTTTTTCTTTGTACGACTAAATCAATTCAATGTTCTGCATAATCAATAAAAGCTAGAATTCGGTCACTCATGCTAACAATCAGACCCCCCTATTGACATGTGCTGTCGTTTCCAGTGGCAACGATCTAATGACTGCTATAAATTAATACAAAATACCAATAATAGCCTATGCGGTGACTGTGACCGTCCGAAGCGTTCGATCTCTTCTGTGGCCTATCACAGTTACGTGTGCGTGTGTATTTCCATTATAAAAATCGTGATACATGGTGGAATATTATGGTGCAGTGAACTTTAACCGGGGGAAATAATCTGAGTAGCTGCTGCTGATAGAACAAATAACGGCGTAATCAAAGCTAATGTACTATACACGGTCCTTGGCTCAATACAGTAACTGCCATAATGCTTAAACTTTTTTAAAAGAAAATGTCATTTATCAGACGTTAGCTAATAACAGACATCTTCAGTACCGCAGATCAGATATAGTAACGGTGCGTCCGCTAACTCAGATGGGGGCTCGGTGCGACGAATACAAAATGACAGCTTGATTGATAAATCGAGGATTAATATTTCGATCAGCTACGAGAAAAATGAGCCGTAATGAATGTTCCACGTACTCAAGGGGTCTCACGTCACGTCTGCCACCTATAACGTTTGGCCTGGGTCAGAATTGGGCGGTGACGATCAATGCAGTCATCGATTCTGCAGCGACAATGAGCAACACCTGTTGTCTATCTGTTGGGTCGCGAATGAACTGGATTCGCTGCTTCCATGCGTATAGCGACGGGCGCCATCTATCTTTTGGTAAAAACAATAGAAGCAATTGTGAAGTAGTCGCCATGTTAACCCTTATCACTCATTTAACCATATGCAGCAGCCGTCCTGGCATAGACTCCCTAGCTGTTGGCCGGCTGCTTAGATTGAATAAATAATAGTGGTAGAAGCACTTACGTCATGCTAGACAGAATCAATTTCGTAGAAATTCAGTGATCAGATTGGCTTCGAGGTAATGCCACATGTATTATTCAATTACATGGCCGTGTACTAATCAATACAAAGGATGTGGGTAAATCAAACAGAATTACTATTATTATTATTAACAGTAAATTGTTGCAGTCGTTTTTCTAGAGGATAGACACCACGTAGTAGGCCTGTAAATGCCGACCGAGATGTGGCGACGTTGGGTCTCTGAGACGCCGGTCATTTACGTACGGCTTCGGTTTTTAACTATGTGCATGTAACAACGTTGCGGCTGATGTCTATAGCATCGTCCAAAGTATACTATGCATTTCTATTCTATACTTCAATATATATATATATATAATAGCTTGTTCTCATACTTAGCTATCGGCACATAGCTCGACTATAATTCTACTGAACTAAATGTTATCGAATCTATTCGGTGACGGGGACGTATACTCGTCTAACTTCGTCACGACATTCATGAATCCTAGGTCGGGTGGCATATTTTCAGGTGTAGTTCGAGTCCAAATGGGTTTCGCAGCATCGCCTGTCTCCAGCGCACTCCAACAACTAACAAAGCAAACATTAACAGTGGACGTTAACGACGCTAAGCAACCTTTCTATTTCTGTCTTATCATACGGTCGGCAGCCAACAGACAAGCTCGCGCCGTCATCGATGATATATGTCAGCATTGTCAACTTTCTGGCATCATTGTTGTTGTGGCAGTAACCCCGGGGGTCCTTTCGCTCGCACGAGCCGCCAGTCTGCCTCTCCTGACCTCGGCTGGTAGGGGCGGGAACATCGGACTAGCATCTGAGCACCTGATATAAACGCGGTTTGGTCCGTCTTGTCACGCACGACCTGCTTCGTATGCTGGGCGTTAGCTGGCTATGAGGAAGCGGCATGAACAGCAGTGATGTCTCCGCTGTAGCGCAATATAGTAATGCAAAGTCGCGAACTAACTCCCGCTGTTGATCGACGAAACGGTCATTGCGTCATTCCACGACAGCCACCGCTCGTGCTGCCGGCGAAGCAGTAACGATAGAAGTGACACATGAGGCGCACGCACTAGGTAGTTGATCGTCGTTGTTGTTGGCCTCGTTTGATTCAGCGACTGAGGAAGCCAGCATTCGGTTGTCGTCGTGTCAGATGCGTGAGGAACAAGCAAACGGTCAGAAATGCAAGACGGAGACAACAAGGTGATGGCCAAGTCAGCATCATCATCGTCATATTGTCGTGACACTTGGCGGAGGTGGCAAATATCTGGCCATGTTAGGACTGGACAAGACTGCAAGCTACAACCTACAGCCCGTTGTCATACAGACTGTAGAGATGTAACTCAAGATCGCTGAGATGACAGACCACTGCGACAAGCGCAGATATGTAACTGAAATGTGTACATCTACGTACACTAGCTGGATAGTGGTTGCTTTGCAGGAGCAAAACCTTCTTCTCACGATGGATAGGCAGCGAGAGTCGAACCGAGAGAGGGAACAGGATTCTCAGGTGGTGGAATCAATGATACCCCCTAATACCTGTTTTCGTCGATGGTGATACGTTACTGTTATTTACTTTGCCACATATACAGCTACATAGATTGATCTGCGTCAAATCGATATGTAATTTTATACCGCCACACAGTCATTTTGTTGGAATAAGTAGTCGCAGATATACAGTTGTGTTTCAAGTCAGGTACGCTCGCTTTGAAGTCTGAAGTTCTAATTCTCGCTTTACTTTACTTTTTAAGTTGATAATGTGGGATGGGCACGCATTCTACAATAGTTGTGTTACATTTGAAATCGGTTAATAATTGCTGAGACCCGTTTTTCTCTATGTTCGACCGTACGCTAGCACTACTATTTTAGAATAGTAGTGCTAGCGTACGGTCATCTGTCGTATTTCACTAGTTAAATTTCTGTTTACTTTTGTGTTCTTCATTTTTGAGCAGGAAGCAGAGATACCTGATAGACAGACTGGTGGGTAGGCAGGCAGGCAAATCACGCGCAGGGAATGTTTCGTTCGAAAGAGCTCAAGCAGCAGACGCTTGCCGACTACCGCAACGCCACTCTACGATAACTGCGATGACACCGATGACTGCGACGGAACAGAAGTGTGTCTCCGGTCTGCCAACGGAGCAGCAGGACGCTGTGTCCGTAAAGCATTTCGCGGTGGACGCTTTTGATCACCGTGAGGTGCTTGGCCTGGTTTAATTGGCTCCAGCGGCAGCTGCTGCCGTAGCAGTTACTGCGTCAACTAGCACCTTCGTAATCGCTACGATGCGTAACCACAACAACAACAACTCTAGCGGCGGTAGCCGAATTCGTCTGCAACTAGAGAAGTGCGTCCGTCATCGTCGGTCGATAGTCAATGGCAGTTTCCGCTATGCTTCCGCAGACTCGCTACTCTGTACGACCTCTTCGGTAGTGTTGACTTGAATTAATCTTGACATAAGACACTGAGGTTTTCCGCTGTATACTGGCCCGCCTATATGCCTACGCCTTCGTCTGTGCCTCAGTTGATTTTCGGTTGTTGATGTTCCATGGGCTTGCTGTTTCTATATTCTAATGGTATAATGTATGAATTTGCCGTAATTCGACGTCACATTGAACGTTTTGGGAGAACGAGCCGCACGAGAGTGCCGGCGGTCCTCATAGGCAGGCGTTATTGATCGTTAGCAGCTGATGATCTGAAAGAATGAGCGGCAACTCTTCCAAATGGGCCTGAGCCCTGTGTCGTGCCCTAATTGCCAGTTAACCCTTTCGCGCCGGTATGTTTATTCACACAGCCAGGCCCGAAGCCTGAGAGTCAGCGCTGGGGCCTACGTGCGTTGCGTTGTCTTCTTCTTCTAAGCAGTCTAGATAGACACCACTGCCTATTCACATTCAAACTCCAGCCAACATTTTCTACCAGGACACATTGGTCATTGTTTTTTGCATGGGCCCGACGAGGATTCATACGCTATTTGCTCAATCAGTAGAAAAAGAACAATCATTGCGTAAGTAGAAGGGCGACATCGACGGAAGCAACAACGAGAATAATTTCATCGACTTCGTCAGCGGCAGCTGTTGCTGCTATAGTAGCAACATTGGCAACAAAAACCGCATAAAAACGCGAAGCATCGGTACAATAATACAAGAAATACACAACAACAATAGAGCGTCGCTCATCAGGATGGATTTATTTGCGTTCGCTCTTATCTTGCTGTTGTTAGATCTGTTGGCGCGCTGCTCCCGTCCGAGCGGCGGAGTTATTTGTCTTTCTGCTTCCTGGGCCGATTACTGACAACACTCTGATCCTGGTACCAGTTTCATAATTTAGACGGACCACGACTATACAATAGCATGACCACTGACACTAGCAGCGTCGTCCTACCAGAACGAACGCCATTAGGAATTAAGCACCGACCATCGAACTACCCTGCCGATTTAAACCGCGCAGTTTCGAAAATGGGGGGCGTCGGAACATGCATTATTATTTGAGTGCGCGTGGTATATATATGTAATGAATTAGTCGTTCAGTCGAATGATGACAACATACCTCGACAACAACCTGAAATATACCTCGTTTAACTTGAATCTGTTGTTTTTGCCGCTTCATTGATCAAGTCACTACTACAAGCCGTTGCCAACAACTCAACAGTCGATCAATTCGCTGTTTAAAAGAGCAACAAAAAGCTGTGTGCAGACACCCGGCCCTGTCCGCCTATAGAGTTGCTAGGCAGTGCTACAGACTATGAATGAAAATAGAATCACATTAATTTAGGTGTTTTGTTTTATCGACTACAAAGACAGACGCCAGGTACACAAAGCAAATGTAGTTGAGCGTAGACATATCCTACTATAGTTGCTTGTTTTTAACAGTTCTACTATTCTTGTAAGCATTGCTACGTCAGAAAGATTTGTCCATCCAAGCCCTCCCTGCCCTATATATCGTTTGGTAAATGCTGAACCAGTTGCTCCTTACGCATTCGTTGGGGAGCACTTGCTGGCATTGTCTTAGCAGCCACGGAGCGGGGGAAACGTACATGTCGCAAAAAAGCGGAATGAAATGAATGCTACATACGAATACGAATAATCATTGTGGCCGTCAGGGGCGCTGTCAGTGAACAGAAGGAGCAAATAATCGGTGACAAGCTGATCGCGGCTCCCACTCCGTTGAATTTTACCTACTGCGTGAAGTGATGCAATGATGCTGGTACTACTTTTCGTAATCAACGCATAGGTGTAGTCGTCGTTTGACTGAAAAAAAAAAACAACGCGGTGCATCATCGAATTTTCAGTAGGATACCTACTAAAAAAACAGCGGGGGCTTAATGACAGCACATAGAAACAAATGTAGGTATAGTCTTCATAGAAGTGACTTTTTAGGTTCTAATTAATTCGGGTTTTCCATGGACATACACATCTCGGCTTCCGCCTTTCTTGCGTGGATTTCGAAAACCGTATAAGACAACCATCCGATTTATTCGATACGGTCTCAAACGCAACATTGTACAGCCGGTGTGGGTCAAGACTCCACGCTTGTGAGGACTCGTTTAAATTGCCCGCCCTGGATGCTATATACATATATATATATATATATAATGAGAGCTGCGTCATGCCATCTGCATATATAAAAGTACAAATATAGAGTAGCGTAGCCTAACCAAAACGAAATCTGCGATCGGTAGACTCTGTACACCCCGTCTCTCGGTGAGTCCTCGTTAGCAGCAAGCAGCACCTTGGAGTCCTGCCTTTCGTAAAGAAATGCCGCTTCCATTCGCGCTTCACCCGAGCAGCCAGACAATGCATGGCGGTGGTAAACATGTGGATTATAAACGCAATGCCTCCCAGCCGGCCGAAACACAGCGTTCAAAGCAGGAAACGTAGTCACAGGCGGACACCCATGAGAAGAATATATACTTGTTTAGGCTCACGACCAATCAACCGCGGACCTACAATGGTCGACCGACTGCACCAACAAGTATGCACTAACATGGCCGTTCGCGTTCGCTAGGCTGAATTTCACGAGTCTACGCGATGCAACTGCTACTTCAGTACCAACTAACACTGGCTTTGCCACGATGATGATGACGTACACCTTAAAAACCGCGCTCGTCTATAGCATACAATCGCTAGCAGCTCTGCCTATAAGCACTACTACTTCTCTATTGCCACTTCTGCTCCCGTACCCGCCTGCAAGTTGGCCTATGGCACCCACTGAATAGGCCAGCTCGAATTCAGAACAGTTCCCCTAGAGAGCCCCACGATCCAAAAGCCACAGTCACAATAAGCTCTAGTCGGTTAGGGCAGGACGGCTGCCCACTATTTCGCCATATAGGATTCCACCGCAACCCAAAGCCAACCACCAAATTGACGTTCGCCATGGGGACGGTCGAGGCTGCCGGCTGCGACTTAGTACTTCTGGCCCACTGGGGATTGTGGGTGGGCGATGTGGGCTCCCGCCTCTCTCTACTCCTGAAGAGCTTGGCGGAAGGCAAACCTCCCTTAAGATATGGGAGGACGGGCGGCCTAGCCTATGGCGGAGACCGAGGCTGCCAGGCTTGCGGCAGATGCCAGTGCTGAGAAAGTAGAAGTAGTTGTAGAAGTCGAGGTGACTCGCAAATTAGCTCGCTTCTTATTCATTCGGATCCAGCATAGCCATCGGACCCACCGCGGCGACGACATCAAGAACGAAGATGATACCTTTTTTCTTCAGGTTACGCTGCTGTTCCGACATCGTTGGCCGTCAAAAGGCCTCAAGCAAAAAAAAAAAAAGAAATGCTCGAGGGTGTTATCGACGTCCGAGGACACACATCCTATATAACAGCTCAGACAGCCTGTAGTGTATGCGTTTTCATAGCACCTTTTATATGGATATCATGATATGTCCAAAGCATATCCAAGGCGACCATATGGGTACCTTAGCACAGGAACAGAATCTTGTCCGCATTTAGAAAGAAACACAAACCGAACAAGATTGAGAGTTAACGAAGATGAATTGAATAATCAAAGTTAGTCGTTAGTCTAACGACACAGCTGAATTAACCTATTGCAATCACAATTCCCGCTAAACAACTCAGAACATCGCCTACCTTATGTAAGCAAAGTCATATACATGAAAATGAGCGCTGGCATGTACCTTCTTCACGAGTTACCCAGCTTTTTAAGGGCACAAGGTCCAAATAAAATCAAAACAAAAAATGAACCTTTTGCAAGATTACTAGCCAACCATGAAATAGGTATAAGCAAGACGTTTATATCTCTTAACGGATGATTACCGGCTGCCTCGAAGAATCACCTTCGTTTTCATCTATCTCTCATGAAAGGTTTTTGTTTCCCGTTTTCCCTTTTTGTATCTGTCGTGGTCGTCATGCTCAACAGTCGTGTGACAACGCCAGTCTCCATAACAGCGTGTTACACAATCATCCAATCATCGATTCACCAATGGCAGCTGCGACGAGAGCTCTCAATGAACAAGTGACCTCGTCATCGAATTTGTCATCTCAGACAAAAGCTACACCGCTTCCCGACTAGGAATACAACGCCAGACGACGGTTAAGAAGGAAAAAAGACTCTTCTACTTGATCACCTACCTGAATGCCGGCTGCTCTGCATAGGACCCGCTGCATCAACCATGTGTATACCACTACAGCAACAGTATATTAGATACCTGCTCTTCATTTCCTTATTGGCTATGGGCGAATTCGGACGCCGTATAGGCCAGCTGCTTCGAGTAGCGCATGTTTGCCGATATGGAAAAACAACTAACAATAGAGGCGGCGGCGGCGGCGGCTCTTGCGGAAGCAGCATCAGCCACAACAACAACGAATGCGTCAATAGCGACAATAACAGCGATGTAAAAGTATCGTATAATATTCTAGACACCGCTGGACTAATGCGATCACCCACCCTCCCAAGCATTCGGTAATTGGTGGTCCGCCCCCGCAATAACAACACAAAGACGGCAACCCCTCGCTCTTATCCGCCCAAACATTACAATTACGGCTATCTGAGGTTACGGAAGAGTGGCAAGCCTAGTTTCCTCTCAGTTGCCATTCATTTGAGTGACCATAATAGCAGTCCCACGAGTCGGAGCAATGGCACTAGACAGTTCGTTATGTTGTTGTGTTCGCGGAAGCATGTGCCTATGTGTTCCCTCATGGCCTCCCTTAAACCTCGCACACTTTCCGGGGGAAACTATTTGGGCGGCCGGTGGGAAAAGGGGGGAGGGATTGCTATATTCAACAGGGACATCCCAACGAGAGAGAGAGAGAGAGAGAGAGAGAGAGAGAGAGATGATGATAAATATACGAAAGAAAAATACAAAGAGAAAGGGTCGACGCTGAGGACGACCATGACGAAGACTAGAAAGGGCACGTGACCTCGCTATGGGAGGTCTGCGCACGCAGCGCCCTTGAGAGAGTGACGCTCCTCTGTTCTGCCGCTCTGGTTGACTGGCCTCGAGTTTCGCTCCCGGATATCCTAATCTGTTTCGAAAACTTCGCTGGACAACTATAAAGATACCTAGCAGCCTGTAGAGACATGCATGTAATCTAGTGCAACCAGTGTACACGAATCTTCCATGGAAGGATCTGCTTAAGCAAGACGTCGCGTAGCATTGTTGCTTCGCCGATTCATTAGTTTAGGTGGCCTCGATTTGTGTCTAGGGAAACATCCAAGGATTTGGTCGTGGTACCATTTGATGTGGAAATATGTTAGCTAACAATGCAGGTTTTCGACGCAGGTCGTTACGTTCATCGCATTTTTCTCAGACGTGTCTTCAGCAGCATTAGGTCCAAAGACAATCCTGGAGTCGGCATATGAGATAGCTGTCTACATACATGGTTTTCGTCACTAACGACCAAAATACGCCATAGAACAAAAGAGCAAATGAAAGCTGAAGCTGCTTACTTAGCTTCGCATCACTTAGTTTAGGGAATCCAGGGGGTGAAGAAGAGAAACGGGGGTGAGATCATGGTAAAGGAAAGCAAGCGCGGAGGAGCACAAGGTAAATTGTTTGTCCAAGGCTGAGCTACACCGGACGCATAAAGGAGGAGACCTACTAAATGGGACATGGGTTCTCCGCAGGGATCATGTTGTGGACTGATAATGGTAGGAATCATGTCTGTAGTGGATAATGATATCACAAAACGTCGACGGATGATCACCGAAAGGGACGCTAAGTAGAAAATAATGACTGGCCTACCACCATTCTCCTGAGACCTTCAGTTCTACTTGAGGCGTGCAATTAGCAGTAAAGAGCAGTTAGCTAGAAAAAAAAAAAAGTCACTTCTTTAGGAACCAAAGAAATGAGCAGCATGTGCGGTGAAGAGGATCTTGTCCTAGTGGTTTTACGTTGTAGGAGCATCAAAAAGAGACCGCTTATAATATACAATATACTGCAGAAGGAACTTATTTAACTAGACAAATACATAGTTGTCATGTAGGGTGAAATATCTCTTTTTACTTCTATTGAAAGTAGAACCATAAAGTAGTCAATAATTACAGCTTTTTGTATACGCCGGCCTGACGGCAGGCGTTCAGCGTTGAAATGTTGCAGATCGCACAAGGGCCGGCAGCCACTATGAAGACAGCTGTTAGACGATGTTTTTCTATAAATGTTTCTTAACACGCACCCGCATAACGCTAACAAAGTGTTTCGTTATCGTCTTTGAAGCTTTTTTTTTTTTTACTAGGCTATGCCGGGAAACAGGTTCACTTTTGTCTCGGTCAACCAAGCTGGCCTCGCTCACCTAATAAACCTACCCTATACTGCAATTGATCAATGTCCGAGGATACCAATGGCCTAGTTCAGGCTGCACGATTGGAAAAAAGACGTATCATTGATTGATCCTGACTGTGACTGTTAAGGATGTTCTTGGTTTCGTAGTCGCATGTTGAGCATCGTCATAACTAAGTTAATAAACATTCTGGCCCCTAGAAGATTTCTTAGGCTGTTCCTGCCAGTACGATTACTGGCAAATGCTTCATCCGTTCCGCTCCCTTTCTCCACTGAAAAAAGCATCGTCCCCCTTTGCTCAGTTGCCAAAATGAGCCATAGCGATATATATACACATGTCGCCACAGCATGGGTGCACTAAACTAGCCCGGTAACAACACAAGTTTGACGTGATTCCGCATTCGTTGCATCGGAAGGCCTGCCTCAGCCACGATCATGCAGGTTTTATCTCGTTTGCACTCTGGACTGAAGACAAAAAAGATGAAAAAGTAGCTGTCGCACAAACCATAATATTGATCATTACTGTGGCAGCAATCACCGTAGAGAATAGCTACGTACCAGAACGCCCATCCATCCCCACTACCGTAATGACAGCACCGCAGCAGCGGCTAGTTCCATTGGCCAGTTGAAGCCATTGGGACAGGGAGTGGCGTCATAATGCCACCGTTTAAACAACAACTGCCCGCTTCTATGGGAACGTCTAGTGCTGCTGGCTTGGCTGCTGTCGAACGCGGCCATTTTTAAAGCGTGCTTGTCGAGGCTATTTCATCCACTTTACTATTCTGTGTAATAAAGATTTAGATTGGCAAGCTTTAAATATTGATTATGTATAGATATATGTGCGCTGTGCAAGCGAGGATGACATGCGAAGTTACGGTAACGAGCTGCGCTGCTCGATGAGAGAGGACCAACAGACCGGCTGATACCGTGAGTGCACGCAGAGATAGCAACGATCTGGCCGTAGCTACGTGGATCGATCTATGTTCACAGGCGCCGACTAGTCATCGAAATGTGGTTGATGAGGTCAGTCGTCAGCACATGAGAACCTTCAAACTAACTTTTCTAAAGCTATCCAACGAGCGTCTGTGTAGGACAAAAATAATTATGGTGGAAATAACGGCAATTCAGGACATTGAAGAAAACGATACTTATTCGTTACGTACGTATATCTGTTCGGTTTGCGGTTCACACATAGACAAGACTACGAAGCTTCGTCTTTTTCTCTACACAAACAAGAATCATCGTGAAGATAATCGAGAGCTTGTCCTCGTCAACGTATTTATTCAAAGTTTACCTTTTTCCAGTAGCTTTGGATGATCTATAATTACAATAGCCAGCTACGTCTGTACGTATCGAAAATTTATTGGCGTACGTCAATTGAATAGTTCGTTGCGTCTGCGTATTTTCGAATCGTTTGACTATTCAGCATTAGGGTGAGCGTGGGGTCCGACGACGTCATGCGAGTACGAGCGTCTGCAACAGCTGCTGTCGTTACTTTCGTTTGTAAAGACGCCGTTTTGCGCCGAGGTCCGTCAGCGAAGCAGCACCGACATGCTACACGCAAACGTCCGTATATTTATATACATTCCTGCTGCTTAATTTGAACGGGCGAACTAAAACAGTGATAGCGTATAAAAATAAACTGCGTATTTATTATCGTAGTAAACATGCGATCAACAACAGGTAAGCTACATTTGCAAATAATTGTTGAACGGTTTTCCAGCCCGCAATTAGCTGAAGGCAAATGCTGAAAAATACACACCTCGAATCGTTGGCCGATGCTACAGGTATCGAGGAAATATCCATCGGGGTCCGATCGCTCGCTCGCTCCATAGCAGCTAGAACGGATATACCGCATACGTAATCACACGCAGTCTCAGCCCGAAATGTTTCGGTCCATTCAGCAATACACTTATAATATTAATAATAATAAGCAGCTTCCGATCAACTATGATACGTCTGGTAAACAACTATTAGAGCTTCTTCCATTGCAACATTCAACAGAAGATAGTAATAATACTCTGCACTGCTTCGTGCGCGTCCCGACCGGCAACGCTAATGGCCGTGTGTCAAACGAAGAGGTCACTAGTCGTTCTGTAATGGCTATAGCGCCTGCCGGGAACTCACCGCGGACGAAGATTATAATTGTTGATTATCATCGTTTTGCAGTATTGCAATAGTTGGCTACGGACAACGCTTGTGCTAGTACCCTGTTCCCCGCCGCTGTCTTACGCTTTCACCCGCAGGGACTTAGAGGTGGTCTGCCGCATTTCTGTCTCTGTTATCGTCGCTTCAGCAGAGGCCATCGTTTGGTGCTGCTTTCCCAGTTTACGTTTTGCAACTAGCTACCAGTCTATGGCCGCCTGTGGGGGTGACGCTAATGATAAACATGATCTTCTGTCTTCGGCCGTTTAGCCTGACTCAGCTTTACGTTATAATGTGTGCTCCACGATCACGCTCGCTGCCTGAAGTACTGATGGTTCAGACGGCTAGAATCAAAGCTTTTCGTCTCGTGCGTTACTATGCATCGGCGTGAAAGGCGATTGATTACATCAATAGCTCTGTCCTTGTTGTCTGCCTGTTGAGCAGCCTCTCGCGGAACTCCCACGGCTCTCCTCTTCGCCGCGTCGTACTCAGGTATGATACTAGGATGGTAAGTTTTCCTCGCCGCATGACGACGGTCAGTGTGAAACGCCACTTAACTTTACGCCGGGCCCGACCCTGCTCCGCCGCAACGTGTCCTCACAGCGTAATGATCGACTGCAGCGGCAGTCAGCACGCTGCGGTTGAAACCGCCGTTGTTTCTCTCGGCAAACGGAGGGACTACGAAAACAAAAGCAGATGAAGCCACCCACTGCGTTAAAAAAAAAAAGACGAAAGAAGCAATACAGAAAAATCCAACGGCCAATACAAACGCTATATCCAGTGCGCGCAACACGTAACCCGTACCTGAGCGAGCGAATCAGAACGGTACTCTTGGGGAAGAAGTGCGGAAACGCGGCCGGCTTAGAACCGCATGCACATCAGCATCGTCGACATCAGACGGAAATCCGAGTTGGCAAGGGAGAGTCTCATTGCGTCGATACAGTCGCCTCTGAGTTTTTACCAGTGAGCCAGCGGATCCTAATCATCGGCGTATATATTTGCTGTTTACGCGTTTCATCGACGTTAGCAGCTGGTGTGGCTCCTGTTATAGTGAGTCTCATCATTGTGGGATTTATAGAAGGTGTAGCGTTTGGCCAGAAGGAGCAACGGCAATCGAAAGAAGGAAAGTTCATTCGGCACGATCTCTTCCTGACAACTACGAGCCGAAATAAGCGACATAGGTTCCCCTCTTGTTGACACGGGTAGTCACACAAAACATGTATACGCCTACTTGCCGTACGTACGTACGTACGTACGTATAGTAACGATCTCTTGTTATTTATACGCATACCTCCACTGATGTACGAGTCTATACGTATTTTTCACGGTATAGAATGAGGATACATCCAGTCTCAGAAACGGCTAGAGCTGCGGTCGTCTGATTTGTTGGCCACGATTCTTGTGAGCTATCTGGAGCGCGAATCGAACTATGGTTATAACATTTACAGTAACAACCGAAACAATAATAGTCATAATTACGAAACGATAACCACATCAGTAGCAGAATAGAACTGATCCCTTTCGTTCCGTTGAACGGAAACCGCCGTCGGAAAAGCGTCGACGTATATAACGAACGTATGATGTATATTTAATTTCGAAGACGACGTTTATCATTGTACTGTTGTTTATTATGGTTATTACTGCGATGCGATTTCTGTTTTGTCAGTACTATCTGGCGCACTTGTTTACGAGACTGGCTTCCCTTGACAAAGGCCAGGGCGAAAGACAGTCTTTGCGGTGCGTAAAAATTGATGCGACAGCGGTGAACATAACAACGAAAAGACTCCCGCCGAGATGAGCGATCGGCGGCTCTTCCACCTGAGTGCATTGCGGCCACCGCCGCCATCGCTACGACTACAACGACATGAGGATGGACGCCATTACAATAGCATTGATTAGCTACAGGCACAAGCCGCCGCCGCCGCCACTATCATCAGCCAGCGTCATCATCGGCAGGCCGTAGACCAGAGGTAGGCCGGGTGAGCAATAGACAGCTGAAGAATTCAACCCTGTCCGATGGATCGCACAGATACATCATCACTTGTTATTCACTACAGCATATAATAATTGATAATATCTATTCCATCCGATGGCAGGATAGTACTAACTCGGAGGAGGACTGAAGTGGCCAAATGTACGGGCAAGCAATGGCACTGGCGGTCTCTGCATTTAGCAGTGATAGCCGCACGGCAGACGCATCGTTCTACATCACTCTGTTACGTTTCGTTCGTTCTCTATTCGTTGTGCTGCGTACAAGCGTGATCGTGCGTGCACGTCGCACGCGGTCGCATTCTCATGCAGTGAGTGGTCCAGTGAACAAGTTGTACAGTGATTCTTTTTAGCTTTAAAATTTCTCGTTTAGTCTTCGTATTGATGGTGCCAGTGGAGTAGCATTAGATAGCCATTCCCTCGGATACATATCTTCAATACTCTGCGCAGTACCTTTTAATCGACCCATGTCCCCGAAGCGTCGTGAGCGTTAACAACATCTTCGATGACCGCTGTATGAATTTCGAATCTGATTTTTAAGGCCCTTAACCTTACAGGGCCGGTTTTCGGTTGTCATATTCGTTCGTTGTGTCTGGCTTCTGGTCAGAGTAATTAGCTAATGAGCTGGAAGCTCAAAAATGGCGCCTAGTTCATTCTGATTAAACGTGGCAGTAAACATTATCTCTAGAGTCGCGTCGACATTCAGAAATAGGTAACCGAAGCTCTGCTTCATTCATCAAAATGACGCAGATAATGATGATGGTGCGATCGTGGCCTACGTGCGCTGTTGAAGAACTATGAGCGTCATCGGCGTAGATGTCTTCGATTATGCTCTGCTTTCCTCGCCACCAGCCGCAGCGGCATCGAGAGTGTGGGATAGACAAAGCAGTTACACGATGACGGTCTTCTTATAACGGTCCACAGTAGAGCTGTACATATGATTACATACAGTTAGACAGAGCGATGACATACACAATCGAAGTACATTACATGGGGGTGATTTTTCTTCACTTAAGCTGCGAGTCGCCGAAGTGGATGACGCCGAATGGTATCTAGCCACGCGGTATTAGCCACAAAGGACATCGCTTCCAATGTGAACTACTACTTTGGTCGAGGCTAAAGTTGGTAGCAATCGAAATGAATGTATATTCAAATGCATAGTGACAGGAAACATGGATGAAGTCATGACCCTATCACTTGAAAATAAATTCGTTTTTAATTGAGAGGCGCCTACTACGTTACTATTATTTCAAATCTGCTACTGCGCCTCGACAATTCAAGGTCGACACGGACATCCAGCTATAGACAGTCACTATCGATGAACACTGAGAAATATATGTCTCAAATTTTATGACCGATGCCGTCGTTAAGCGGCGTAGCTTAAGATCACCTCACGTATCAACCATAGTGAAACGGGCTGTGTATCATGTCTATTCAATTCGAAATATCCCAATCAATGTTCGTATCACCGTAACCAAACTGAAAAAAAACAATGGCAGAAAATAGTTTAATTGATACGTTTAGATAACAGCAGAGAGAAAACAGTGATGTGGTCTTCATCTTCGTTTTATCAGCTTGACGGCACGCACGTTCAGTGAGTCTGGCAGCAACAGCTTTTAGCTCTAGTGTATCGTATACCGCCGCGTGCGCTGATCAGTAAATATACTTATTTAAAGATACGTACTTCTGTTTCTGGATTGCTCTTCCCTATTTTTGTTTGGTATTTTCGGCGACGGGTCTCCCCGCCCTCTCTTGCCTTTTCGTGAAATGTCTTTAGCCAGCTATTATAGTAGTTGAAGCTAGACCGCTGCTTCTATTTATGACTGAATTCGGATGGTAACGACAGCTTTCGCCGCCGACACGATACACTGGTGCACGAAGAAAAGGGTTACAGCGCTCCCAAGTGGCCATCCCTGTGCACGTTCTGTATTTTCGGCCTCTTTTTCCTGCTTCTCTGAGCGATCTCTACACGAAACCATTGGCAGGCGTCTGCCGTTTTTGGTCGAGAGTCAAGATTATTATGATCATCGACGAATATGCGTGCCCGCTCGATCTTTCAGCGTTGATTCAATCTTATTTTGTACGATTGTCAATGTATAAACAAATGTTCATAGACATATACACGGATGGTCACCCGGTAGATTATTATATAACTATTCAATGGCAGCAGCGACGACAATGATATCTAACATTTCTATTACCCAATGCTCGCCTTTTTTAAGTGAACTAAATCGACGATGGCCGGCAGCCAGTGGACCGTTTCATCCCAGTCGAGTGCGATGCCCAATCGTAGGCCCGCCCGCCTGTCTCGATGACGAGATACTGCAACAATTATTGACCGTTGTTGCTCCTTGATAGTTTTTTTCCGCTGAATTTTCGTTTTTAGCGTTCGCATGTCGTCTGTTCTATTTCGTGCAATGCACCGAAAAGCCCCCTAAAGTTCGATCTTTCGTTACAGATACAATATCCTTTGTGAAATATCTTGCTATCGCAGTGAGCGGTAAGTCTTGCCCGCTTCGTAGCATCGTATGTAGACAATATTTACGGCACATCTGTTCTTCTTATAAAAAGCAGGTATATATACACAGAAAAGTGTTGTATTAACAATGTGATGGAATCGTACTCTTTTAGTGCCAGCCATTACGCTGCGGTTCAGCGTAGTAAGACCTCTGTTTTCCTTTCTGTCCACTAACCGCTGGCACTGGCGACAGAAAAAAATCTATTCTGTATGGGTATTTTCTTGCTAGTTGATGATGTCGATCGGTGGCGTATCATTTTTGCTGTTATCGGTTACGGGTATTAGTATTACTACAGGTCGCTGCTGCATATTGTTGCGGGTAGGCCGGGCGACTCCTCTCGTTGTGTAACTAGTGAAATTTTAACAAAACAACAAATGCCCACCGAACAAACAGATTAACATTTGGTGGCATTCGAAAATTACCATAGCCATGTCAGCTCACAGAGTAGCCAGCCGCCATGAAAAATAACATAATACGTTAATGTTTTTTGTTTTCCTAACATTTTTCACTTTATACTATACGACTTTTTTTTTTTGGCTTGCATTGTACAGATGTTCATAGCAGTAGCCCTATCTGGCCAACCAGCCAGCGTAACGTAGTGTTTTTCTAACCGCCTAAGGTTTTTTGGCCCCCTACATCCTAAGTGCACGGGAATCTGGCCCTTACTAACCGATGCACGTGTTGCAAGTAGAATACGCAACAACTATTGTGCACATGTATACAAGCCATACATAACAGTGAAATATAGATGTGTAGAAATGGTGCCGATATTACTATGGAACGTTATAATTGTGCCATGCCGATTTATCGGTTGATTAGTCCGCTTCCTGCCTTCTTCTGTTTCTATTAATTCAATCGTCCGTCGCTTTGTCTCCATAGAGATAAAATTTAAGTAGCCGTTCAGGGTGCGAACAGCCATATGCGCTCACAGTACGCAAGATGGCCGCTGACACCGTGTTGCAGGACCACAGATAACAATAATAGCCGCCATGAGCCAACTTTTCTTCCTTCTGCTTTGTTGTTCATGATTTACACAGATTGCTGTAGCAGCAGCGGCAACGGTAGGCGAAAGAACGCTCTTATTGAATGCTTTTTTGTCTTCAATTTCAGTTTGTTCCTGGCTACCATAAGGCTGAGTTTATCGGCCCCTAGTCATCGGTTCATAGGTACTTATTGCTGTAAGTGGCAGTAGGAAGGATGATTGCGGGCCGCTATCGAATCGAGTGAGGTCTGGGAACGTTGGAAAGCAAACTGCTGGTAGTAGTCTTACTATCTGCATATTCAATGAACGACGATCAAACACAGTGATACACATGTATCGTAATGGTGCTACTAGGGTCGCTATGCAACATCTTGCACAAGCACGCAAACAACAACGGGCTAGCGGCGTGAAGAGGCACCTCGCGTCACATCAGGCACACACGTGTATCATGAGTTGGCCTGCCACATTTGCTAGCAGATATGAATACCCAGGCAATTCCACCCTTTCTGCCAGCTCTCAGCGGCCCGCTGTTGTATTATGCATACGTCTATTCTTCATTCTGTTTCTTTGCGTGTCAGTCGTGCCGCAGCTGCTGTTGTTAATACCGACCATTTTCTCACAATATATGTAATTACCGTTCGATTACTATATCGCACAGGGAAGTAGCAGAAGTGATAGTAATAGCAGTCATCGAAAATCGTTGAGAAAAAGCGAGCTAACAAAAAACGGTGGAGATCATAAAGGAACAGGTGAGTGAGTGAGTGAGTGAGTGAGTGAGTGAATGAGTGACGGACAAACAGCCCATGATTGCCTCTGATGGTTACTGCCATTTCTTTGATGGCACTAGTTGCTATTGCCGTAATAGGAAGCGTCTGTAGTTGATTCTGTCAAGTGGTTCCATTTCTCTCGGTCTATAGAAAATTCGGTTAAACGACCATGACGAAATGTGCCGTCTAACAATAAACGGGCATCCGAAGCCAACAGGGCGAGTTGAGAACAGAATACAGAGGTCATTTTCGGCCTTCTGAATAAAAAATTCGGTCCTACTGTAGCCAGTCACTGCTCCAGACAGCTGGCATTTGTCAGTACGAAATAAACCGCGCATCACGCCCGACCTCGAACCTAGGTTCTCAAGTCTAGCAAATGTTTTGTTACTCAACCATCTCATGGCAACCTTAAACTCCCTCCATTAGGAATATGTTCGTCTGCGCATGTTGAAGTGTTGCTTCAAACAAAAATAGTAAAAAATGATGGATAGTTAATGTCTCCGATGTCGACAGTACTGCTTTTAAAAGAACAAACAGGTCAGCATGTTAGTTTTCCCGGATGCGTTCTTATATCTAAATAATAAACCTATATTATTATATTTTAGGTCTATCATATGCCTTTTATATAACGTAATGCAGGTCCCGTGTTAAACGTGTGCGATACATATATACATATATATATATATATATATAGCCACATGAAATACGATAGGATTGTCAGCCTTTATCTTGAGCACTCTTGTACAGAACTCCCATTTGAGGCTACATAGGTAGGTGCGATCCTATTGTTATTTTTAGCCTAGAAAGAAAAAACCTGTTGAAAATTGATATTATAAACATCGGTGAGCAGCAACAACAACACATTACGAGCTCTATACAGACACACAAACGTCTAATGGAAGTATCGTAAGCACTGGCGGCAGCATGTCCGTACCACCGTAATGACGACTACCTCTGTTTTGGTGGCGTGCGCCGCCAATAAAAAATACAGACGAAAAAACAGCGAGCCACAATTCAGTTACTCAGGCCTCTGCTGTTCCTGTCCATTCCGCGTTACCGTCGCCGTCTTCGATAGAGCCGACTCAACGAATCCCTTCTTGTGTCACTCAGCGGCACCAGTGCCGCTTGAAACTTTCGTCTCGTCATTTCTTGCTGCTTTTTTGGCAGCGATCCATTCGCGTATAAGACGCTGAAGGGGGTGACTTCTCCGGTGAGGAGTCGGGTGGCACGCGTCGTTCGTCATCGTAGTCAACAACAGTAACAACGGAAGTAGCAGAGATAGCAATAATATTGACAATAACTACGGAGAAAAGATGAAAACAACTACACCTTTACTACAACGAGACAAGGCCATCAGTTTGCTCATTTAACCTCACAGTGAATGGGGACAGCCAGCGATGGCAACCTTAAACTCTTATCACTAACTTACATTTTTATCGTTATATAATTTCTTCTATTAACTTAGGTTTTAACTTGTTGCGTTTTTGTTTTTCATCTGTTTTTGTAATGTTACCTGAGAGGATCCTATAATAGCGCGGTGACCAGTTGCCGTACGGAACGGCTGGTAAAACTTTGATATTTACCGTGGCATTTTACTGTTTCGTACATAACTAAAATCACTATAGGTAAATAAAAGAAACAATAAATAGGAGGCAAACACTTCCTATGGGGCTTAGGTGCATATGTGTTCTCGGTTTTGTGGGCTGGTTAATATGGACGTACGTGCTAACGCGGACAAACACTCGGATTGGTTCATATGCGATAGTAGGCATATTGGGTATAATTTTTGACCCTTTAAAGTGAATATAGCCATTGCCAGTTTCAAACATACCATATGAACAGCTTATTTCTCTCTATTGTCTGATTTAATAGATGCGGGACTCAAGCGTATGGTGTGAGCTGTCACCATTTTTCTCTACGAAACATACTAAGAATACGCGGCTAACCTAAATTGGAAATTGTGAGCAACATTCTCAGTAGCTTCACATGGATGTATATCTTGATTATAAATGTTTAGTGTTTTTTTGTAGATGTTGACGGTTCAAATCCATTTTTGACCGCCAATTTTAAAATCATTGTTCGGCGGCAGATCTGGTCTAACCGAAACTCACGTCCATTTTTTACTAGTGCAGATAATAGTAAACCAAAGCCAATATCTAAGCATAAATTACAAAATATTTTGCTTCGTCGTACTCGTTCTTTGTCTACGTTGCTTACTACGATGTTGTTACAACTGTTCCTTGAACTTCGAGTTGCCACAGACTACCAGACAACGCCACATAACGCCCATGCATACATGCGCATGAAGACGCCGCCAGACCAACCGACAGGCACGTAGCGGTAGCGGCGACTGCATGACGGCATCGGTCGGTTCATCGTTCGTACCACTGCGTGAAGGCACGCCAAACAGCGAGAACAGTGGACCTGTTCAGATATCTGCTCAGTTGCTGAAGATGGCACGACGATAGGATAAGTGCACGTATGATGAAAATGCATCGATAAACCTTAACGAGACGGGGCGAAGAGAGACGAGCAAAACGACTTTTCGTGTGCTTCTGCCGCCGCCGCCGCCGCAACAACGTCGCTACCGCTACGGGTTCAAACGAAGTCGAAACGCAAAACGAACAACCCGCGCCTACTCGTTTGTTCGTCGCCTAACAACGAATTCAAATCGACAAGAGGAAAAAATAGAGAAGGAGCGCGCTAGCCAGACAACAGCGCGATGCGCTTGACGATGACGAAGAAGCCACAGCAGAAATAGTTCTAACCGTAGTAGCAGCAGCAGCAGCAGAAATAGTGGACGAATCCGAGTACTACGACAGTAGAAACAAGTAGAATAGTAAAAAGACGCACAGCGGCAATGTCAGAGACGTCAGCAGAGATGACGGAGCGTCCTACCGAAAGAACGAATGCCGAGTATCGCCACAGCCACAAGAATGGATTTGTCCACGAGTTTGCAGTGGACGCGTATGTGCGCGTCCGTGTGCTTGTGGCGTACGGCTGCTAGGGCAGTGTACTTCTGTGAAGCTGGAGCCGCTAGCACGAGCCAACCAGGCGGTCTCGCTAGCTCTCTTAAACTGTTGTGTTTTTATACTATGGAGATAATTTTGAACGTTGTTTCTATAAACATTGCAAAAGACAACAACGACAGTACAGGATGCGGTATTAGCCGGGGCAATGCACGTCTTACATTGCTTTATTACAAGGGCCACAAGCGACGAACGAGGAAATCTAACGCTAGTACAGAGGGATGGCACAGACGAACCACAAAAAGTCGCGGTAAAATCAGAACTTAAGTAATAAGCCGGAATGTAAACAATTAAACTCGAGTTGACGACGATAGCATAAGTACGCATACCGCTGAAATTTTTAAGGTAGCACTACAGCTGCCACTTGAATTGCTGCTCTTCTAAGCCTACCAGGAAAGAGATGGCAAGCTTTTTTTTTCCCCACTTTTAACCATTCTGTCTGACTGGCCCGCCTGTGTTGTTACTGATAGCAAAGGCCGCTATGAATCTGGTTCGCAATAGGCACAAGTGGTACTAGTGCTGTAGCTGCCCGCCATGAATTTCAGTTCAGCGGGCTCGCGATGTAGAGGCCTTCGAATCTAGCGGTAAAAAGACCTTGCTATAGATCTCTGTTTCTTCACGAACCGCTGTCCTAGACAAACTGCCCAATCAATTACCGCGATCAACGCTACGGTGCAACGAGAAAGCGAAGCGAAATGAGACCTTCTTTTTCATTGCCAGGTAACAAGGGCAAAAAGGAGCCAGTTGGAACCTGCCTCTCCTTCCGTCCGAATAGTAGAAACATTGTATCGGTAATTTGAATTGCGATTACCTGACGAAATCCCGTAGGAAATATCAAAAAAAGGCTGCCATGTCTACCTCAGCAGCTGCTGATGTTGTTGTTACCCTTCTAGCGCAGTCGCTTACGGCCTTTTGCAGTCTGAAGCGTCAGTAGCAACACGGAACACATTGGCATGCTTGTCCACAGAGGAATATTGTAGCAGCTGGCTCTTCACGCTGTCTTCGATTGCTTTTGTGTTTCTCTCCACCAGCTCCAAGGTAAACATGCGCATTAGCGTGGTTATAGATTAGGGAAAGTATAGAAAATCATCAGACGTCAAGCAGATAGATAGCGGAATAGACTATAACCACAGTCAGCAGCAGAACCATCGGCGATAACAGGAGAGATTTGCAGAACGAACGAGAACGATATTGCAATTTTCCTATCTTCACCATTGAGACCAGTTCGCCCCTCTTCCGTTGTCTACGCACTAAATTACGAGTCTCTGTAGGGGGTCTAGCTGCAGTACGTCAACTGTAATGTACGTCTGCGTAGAAACCTGTTAGTGATGTGTGAAATGACGGTGGCGTGGACGGGATGAACTTGTTGGATCGTGCTATTGTCGTATCGAAACGTACGGTGGTAACGACGACGAATGTAAAGATAAAGGCAGCGATCACGCTTAATCTACGCGCCATAAGTAGAATAAACTAACGAACTGTATAGTCCATTTGTTTAGCAGTGTTACGCGCTGTTACTTGTCTAGTAAGCCGTATGCTGATTGTCTGCTCACTGACCATGTCTAGACCCGCGCAATTTTGAATGTCTGCAAGTTGCTTCGGACAGAACAACCTGTAGACATTGCGCTAACAAAGACTGGTATTCAAAATCCCGATCGTGTACACAGGCTGTAATTTTACATAATGCCAACATTACACGCCGAAAATAGCTATACATCTATACGACATTATCTGTGAATGATTCTTTTCGTCCTCCTTTTGAGCTGCTTAAACCGATGATCAAAAAACATCATGTCGAGTTATTTGGGTCTTCCAGAAAATGTAAAAAAAAGGCTGAAGCCAATCAATTGCCCTGTGGTAATTAGCTTTCTGGATCGTCGCATGCACAGTTCAGCCACGCGAAGCATACTTCAACGTAAAAACTGAAGCCTAATACAAACAAGCGTGGGAACAGGCTTCATCTTTAACGGAGCGGGAAAATGCACGCGCCGTCTAATGATGACCTCTTCGGGGTCAAGCTTTACTGACTCCAATAGGTAAGTAGTAGGACAACATATAGTTGTTTAACTAGAAGCACGAAAATTCGAAAAAAAAAACCTTAGATTCATCGATTTACATTGAAGGGAACCATAGCACTATAAAAGTATGGTTATAGGGCGCTCGGCAGTATTGGTAACATTCAAATCGATTAAGATCGATCTGTTTGAGCTAATGAAATATATAATATTGTTGGGCCTAGATGGGTATACTGCATCCATTCAAACGCACAAATCAATACAAATATAAACAGTCAAATATACACGCTTTCTATTGCTACAGTGTGTATATCCACCTCTGTCTATACATAAACGCGTTTTATATGCATCGTTCAATCGATGTTAATGTGGTTCACTCGTGCCTTGTATCTATCACCATCACTCAAACAATGGATCTATTCGATGGATTGACTAACTGTTTTTATTAATAGCTGCCCCCAACGTGTCTGTATTTTTAGACGATCGAGCAGAAGCATGTCAGCTCGTGCTACGTCTGCCGATCCCGAGTAGATTTATTTAGTGGTTACAAGCATGTTCATTAGTTCTTTACTTTAAAGATACATATTTTGGCTTGTTAAATCTCCCAGTAAAAATAGGCTAAACACAATGCAGCATATGAACTGATGGTTCGACATTTACTCGGCCCACTTCTCTCTCGGCAATGGGTCTGCATAATCGCTTATGATGCCTGCAACGTCGGTCGTCACTCAGAAAAGTCAAAAAAAAAAAACCAAACGCGCAGTGACAGCCCGACGCAGCGGCGAAGAATGGCAAAACACGACAGTTACTATACACAATGGCGTTACGCAGACCGTCAAGAACACGATATCATTATGAGCTCAGCCAGTAGAACGCCCCTGCGGCGGTGCCCCGAAAAGGTCCCGAGTGCCGCCCGTCATGAGCGCAGGGCCACTCACGTCGTTGCGCGACTGCTACTCCTAATATTTTTGCTGCTGGTGCTGCCGATACGCACCGCCCGTCCGTTGTTTTTTGCTGCGGCTGTTCGTCGTCTATCGCGTCATTCTTTGCCGGTCCTCGATCGTTTCGCTGATGACAATACAATTGCGCCGGGCGTTCGTGACTGAGTAAAGGTATACCGGCACTCGAAGCATAAACGCCACGCAACACTAGCCAGCCAACAAAGCAAACATTATCGTAACGCTCCGGTAGGACCGCGCAGAATAATGCGATTGCTTTGGAACGTTGGTTGTCATAATACTGTGACAGTAATATAGCTGTAGAGGTCGACTTCGATGCATACGATAGTGATTAGTAGAGAAGTTAGTCATCACGTAACCAATGAACGAATCCTACACCGACAAACGTATTTATCAACACTCCCACCAGCGAGGGGAAGGGGGTGAATTCCCCATGCTTATCGGGCCGCCATATACCGTCGCCATATATATATTTCGCTAAATAATAGAGGCTAAACTGCCCCAAAAAATATAACGAACAGCATCTTCCTTAGACTATTTTAGACATATATATATATATATATATAGAATAGTTTACTTTCAGTTCGGTAGACGATGTGTATCAGCGCTTAGGCTGCCTCTGTAACGGACAGAAAATATACGTCCACGGGTCCAGCATAATGAGCACGCGTTTGTCAAGACAATAGGATCGCTGTTAGCAAGTGCCGCGGTAATCAGTGGCGGTTAGTACTCGGTAACTGTAGGCCCTGAATGTATTGTTTTCTATCTACTACTAAAGGCTTCGAGGCGACGACACGAAGGAAACGCCCGGGAAACCGTGATTACCTGGGGCTTACCAGACCAGCTATTACACAAGTTACAAATATCAATATAAAATGATACCTCGTCCATTGTGATCGCTTGCCCGGCCCTATCACAATCCGTTATTATATGAAGTGGTATTGTTAAAAATCTACCTCGAGTCGTCGGTGGATTAGCTGACCATGAGACATTAGACGATCCGTTGTTTCAGCAACAGTGACCCTCCTAACACTAGTAAAAATAGATAATAATCATCATCAGGCGGGCCATTTCGGAGTTATACTGTGAATGCTGCTGCTGTTGCTGTCATCAGTATTGTCGATGCTGTGGTTTCATTTTGTTACAAGCGGCAGATGCTGCCTGCTTTCAAGCCTGTGTCCACAGCGAACTCAGGTCGTCACTTATCTAGGAAACTGCCGGCAATCTTTTACGTTCAATACAGGAACAGGGACCGGATTAATGGATGGATGTCAATTAGAATGAAGACAGGCAGCCGAGAGGAAGGGCTGAGACGCGCCACAGTGCCATGTTCATGTTTGACGATGCGTTCAATGCGCTCTATTATATAATCAGCGTAGTAAAAATCATCATTTGCGGCGCTTTCCATCACCGTCATCATGCTAGATCGATGGAGAAGAATGGACGCATTTTATAAAAACATTGTTGTTATATAAAAGCCATGATATTCGCTGTGCGGATAAATAATTAATTGTATCAATCATGTTGAACGCCAAACACAATGATGAACTTCGTGCCAGCGTGAATGAGTGATATAAATATCCGTTATATGACCATATATTCGACATGAGCCTGTACCATGGCATCACACGCTGTCCTAGACGTCCTATACCTACGCATTACCTGACCCTTGCAATAAGTAACTATGTTAAGCAGCTGTTGCAGCTATGGACAGACATAGAAGAAGCACTGATGTTACAGCTCACAAACGGAAACCGTTCTGGCACCATTTCGATATTTCTGTCACATTCAGTGATTTTCCATTCAGTCTCGATATCTTTTTTCATTTGATCCTGTATTTCCCGGGCTTTTCTATTCTGCTCTTCTTCTAGGAATATTTGCTGCTATTAATTCGGTGATGAGAATCATTTGTTGCGCTCCGACTATCCAGCTCCGGTAGGCAGGGAGGAAATACCAATACTAGGCTCTGTAAAATAGTGCTCCGTTCTAGACGGGAAAAAGCTTCTCGAACAAAGTAGAGGCGCATGGGATAGGATATTTAAGCGTCAGCCGCTGAGCGATCGGAACGCAGCGTAATTACTCCGAATCGGCCGAAGCCTGTGATCGTCGTAGGTATGCTGCTGGCGCGTCACAGAGATACGGTAAATGCGCGAATCGCAAACTCAGCGTCTATCAGTTGTAGTGCTCGCAACGACATCAGTTCTGCCGTTATTATTCATAGATAACTAGAGACGATAGGCGCCTGAACCTCACAACACAGGCGTAATCAATTATTTGCCGTTGGCCTCGTCTCCGGTACCTGATTTTTGAGTAGTGAAGATTCTGAGTTACGGAAGCATAGCTGGATGTGACTTTTACTGAATACTGTTGTGCGTCTGCAGCAGGACACTCGGTTAGCGCTGCAGTGGCAGGTCGACGAAGTATAGCGCCTGCGTGTTTCGACACGATTGCTCAGAGACACGTCAGGCCACGTCAGTATGAATGGTCTATGAGGGCTCCTCGTGTGAGTTCGTTGGTCTCTCATAAAATAATGCCGCTTGTTGCCACGTCTGGTCACGTGTGCATAGAGCTTTTTCGGAATCTAGCGGAACTCTAATCATACTCAGTTGCAGTTCTGCTTTGCAGATACGATTCATAGATGTCGCCGTCGATGATGCCTCAACATCGTACAGAGCCAGCGTGATACCTGCCGCTGTCTAATACGATTCCGGTGTGCACTGGTATTCTTATTATTGGCCATTACTAGTTTTTACATAAGAAACTGCGGTATTGGAAGCAGGTCCTCAACAGTGTTTTCAATGTCGTAGATTCTACAAGAGAGATATATCGCTGCTATTGTAATAGTATATTTATTTTTTTATTACGAGAGACCCGTAGGCTCGTTGATGACAAAACATATTCGACTTGTAAATAGGAAATCATCATGATGATACCGACCAAATCAGGGACCACCGTTACATGTATGTCTTTAATAATAGCCGGCCATATCATTACGATGATTTCCTATATATGTCGCAGATGGCGTGCATGCAACATATCACAACACATCCTATGCCTAACAAGCTTATCGAAACAAAAAAAGGAACTTTTGATGTTTTTAGTCGCCATCTTACAGATTAATCTTGCAATGTTATGGCATTAGGTATAGTAAATACATTTTACGTTTAGACGCGCGCACCGCAAACGTACATATGCAACCTTATACATATACATATGTAACCATGTAATTATCTTAGCTATTTCAAACTGGTAATTTATCAGGGTTTATGAAAATTTCCTCGCAATCCCTATAACGCGACCCATATTTTTGCTTTATTTTTTGATACATCTGCCGAGCCCCGAGATAATCAGAAAATTAATGCGTGTCTAATTAACACGTACAGAATTTTGCTAAAAATTATTCAAGGGCGTGAATGTATCGCAGAAACCATTTAGTCGCCAGGTTGGTACCCATCATGTTGGCAACATCGAATACGCAGGCTGTATCTTTAGGTCCCTCTCGAATTGCTAATCATGTATAACTTCCTTTGATTTCATAAAAAAACAAACTATGCATACTCAGGAAGAGGTCTGCAATAGGCCTCGTCGATGATCCCCAAATTGGCGCTAGAAGTTTTGCGTTCGCCTAGTTGCTCCGGCTTGCCCTTACAGCGACGGCAAATAGAAGCTGATTTTAGCGTAATCGTCGCTATTATCGTGGTTGTCGTTGTTGTGTCTTATTATAACAAAAAAAAAGCCGAATTAGCTGTAGATCTAGCCGATATCGGTAGCTATGGCTAACAACGTCGCCATGTCGGTCACGGGACAAGACGAGGCAAGTCGACCCGACCCAATAATTATATGGTGACAGCCACCGGCCGACTGTGTCCCAGATGATCCCTAGCTTGTTGTTGTTGTTGTTGTTGTTGCTGCTGCTGCTGCTGCTGCTGCTGTTGTTGTTGTTGTTGTTGTTGTTGTTGTTGTTCTCAACAAGAGAAGAATGCTACTGGCCATTTTTCTTTGGCGCAGTGTCGTACCTGGCGATCGGTAAAAGTTTATAGATGCGCAGCAGCTTGCGGCAAACTCCAGCGACAATGAGAGAGCCCACCAATACCCATCGTACGTATGAGATAAGGATAAGTTTTTTCTTGCTTTTTAGTTTACTGAAACATCAATCAGACCTTGTATGCTATGTTGTCGGAATTATTGGGGCTTAGTGTTACATCATATGTCCATAGAGACTGCTTTCATTTCATACCTACAGATAACTGGGAAACTCTTGAGTTTTACAGGGGCAGTAATAGCATCGAACTTCGCTCTCTAGCGCCAGTAACAGCAGCAGTGCTAGTGCATACCTATGGGATATCGTAAAACGGTATGGTATAAAAATAACAGTTACACTTTTGCGTCAAAACAAGATCCAAACCCATAGGTTTATAGCAAACACTCGAAGGTTTTGCGATGAGCGGTTCCTCTCCAACTAAGACAAATAGCGAATTCGTATAGTTTACTTACAAACAGACTTCTCCTTTAAACATGATTTCAATGAATATTTCGTTTTCCCTGACAGATTCCCTGGTAGGCCATGAACGCCGAAAGGAGCAGAAACCTTGAGCACTCCTCCGGGATTCTTAGCTTTATTTTTTTATTTAGATTTTTGAGAATTTGAACTGTCATCTTTCTTTGGTGTTCCACATTTTCTATCTCTTGAAACTTATACTTATTGCTAGCGTGATATAGGGCTTTGTGATCGACCTAAGTATTCCAAAATATCATCCCAAAATAAGGCCTTAAAACAGGACTGAGTGTTAGCTTACCAGCTCAACTTGGTTTGATAATAGTGAGTGTCGGATAAACTATACCTAGACGCTGCCTAATAATAATATTAATAACAGCTAGCGGAACATTAACAGACATGCGCCGAAGAAACATATTCGGAAAACATGACTACTGCGCTCGACTGGAAAAAGCAAAAGCCTCTTACCCTGATAGAGATGATATTGCCGTTTAGTTGTTATGGATAATGGTACACCACCGGCAGGCGACAAGAATTACCACGTACGTGCGCTGGCCACGTGCAGAATCTATAGAAATTCAACGGAATGAATAAACGATGTTTTTGTTAGCTTTTTATTCGCGACGCTGAGCGATGTAGTGAGTTATAATTTTAAAAAATCTTCAGTTAGTTAGTGCTGATCTATTTTGCGCTCCAGGATAGATGGATTTAGTATGCAACATGTAAAACAATATTGCGATCATTTACTCCTCAACATCCCTGATGAACAACAGATGAAGGATCGCCGCCATGCCCTAGCAAGTAGGCCAACCTGACAGTTAGTTTGAAGCAAACTTGGTTGGCTTGAGCCTGATTGAGGTCGACATGTGGCGTGAAGGACTTATGGAAGGCATTTATTTCCCCTTTTTCGCTGCATAGCTCATCAGGGCCTACTCGAACCCTTCACCCGCCATGTGGTCAGCTGAAGCTCACAGAATGGCAGTAGGGAGAAGCTATCGCATGTCCATAAATCATTAGTTGACCAGCAACAACAACAACAACAACATTCAATATTCCTTCTGAGCAGCTGTCGGATGCCAGATGATCCGCATGGGCTGAAGTGTGTCCCTAGCAGATGAAATTATGCCCTCGAGCCGTAAAATATATACAGTATTGAAAGACTTCTAGCGGACGCGAGGGTCATCTATGGTATCACATCACAAGTGAGCAATCTAAACTGCGCTAGCTGCTAGAGAACAAAGTTATCGCTAGAGCGCCAGCTGGCAAGGGAAAACTTGCAAAAAGGACCCTCCGAAGGATGACTGATCAGCTGTGGGCAGCGGAAGTATCTGACAATACAAATGAATGTAACTCTCACCTTTGAGGAGTCATGGAAGGAACGGCAATCAGGCTAAACCGAACAGCATCTTCACATCGGGATGTAGTCATAGGCTACCCACTGCTACCAATAACTCTACCAAGATACTTTTAAAGTTTGAGCGAAAAGAATAGCATTTCATTTTCATTCCCCAATTTAGGCCGTAGACAAACATCGTAGGCCTTGTTCTAAAAAGTTTCGCCTAGAGATAAAATTCTTGTTACTTAATAGCGATAACCCTAGTAGAAGGCAAGGTGCACTTGTATGCTTTTTAATAAGACAGACAATGTTGGAAACATTATTTATAAGAAAAAACTGTCTCTTTATCTAGACACCACGTCCGAATTTACCGAGCTAGCGCTGCGCCATACTGGCTGTTATATAAGCAATTGCGTGTACGTACTTCGCTAAACGTTTGGTCGGCTCTACGTCGAACGACCCGTTAAGGGCTGTCAGGTACTCAAACGCATAATGTCTAGCTAAACTTGAATGGCTTGTCGTGCCACCTGCACCACTTATTGTAAGCGCAGGTACGGTGACAATGGCTTGTGTTCCGAAAAGCAGTCTGGCTTATTCGTATTCTTCTAATCGTATGAAATCCGTAAGAGAGGGGTCGAAGGATAGGCACAGACAAGCGTTCAAACAAACCGCGAGTAAGCGAACAAGATCGTGTAGCGATGGAGTCAACCGCCTTTGCGGCATTCATCTATATACATATATATGCTAGTACAAAAGAGAATCGATTTTTTAGCTGGTTTGGCTAGCAAAAGACGGACGGAGACAGTCCAAAGAGAAACAGATTGCTTTACACACGCATGCAGTCATACCTCTCATCAACACTGTTACTACTACGGCTGCCGTTAAGTTATTTGACCGCTGAATCCCGTGCCTATTGCCATGTGTCCAGGACCATTTGGCATGTTTCACCCTACCTATGCTGAAACGTAGTGCTATGACAGGATGATAGTTGTGCAGCGGCGGTAGCAACTTTTATCCTTTATATCCTTACTCGATGCTTAGTTGTGAACCCAGTTTTCATATGCTTCTTTCCTGCAGCAGCAGCGTCGGCGGCTGACGTTCTGTTTGTCATATAAATCAGATAGAGAGACAGAGTGGGTGTGTGGGGTAGGCAGGCGGCAGAGCCGGGATGGCTTTGTGGGGAACGAAAGTAGCAGTTGTAGCCGTCCCGCACAGACGGACTAATGCCAAGCGGCGATGTGCGAAGCTCATTAGCATCCATGTAAGTATCCCCTCTCGCCGATGAGGAAGGAGTGAGCCGCCGAGTTAATCGCACGATCGTTGCTCGAAGATGGCTACGAGAGGCAGAGCTCATGATCGCTCTTCTTATCCTGAAGACGACGACGACGACAACGACTACCATAGCTACGACTGTTAGCGTCGCTGCCTACCAACAGTAGCCGACTATCATCAGCCAGCGGCTCATTGAGCTCAACGTCACTGATCCTGCTGCCGGAATCTGGTCCACTGAGCGTCACAGGAGCAGAGGTAAAAGTAGTAGCGGCGGCGGCGGCGGCAGCAGCAGCAGCAGCAGCAGCATTCGTGGGACAGGCAATCGCTACGAGAATCCTCGACTACTCACTCGCGACCGGCTATCATCTCTCTCTATTCAATGATGATCCCAAGTAACTATGATATCTGGTTACGTCACAGGGTAAACGGGATCGGCCTTGGGTGGACTGATGGAGCAGCGGTAGCGGCAACCAGCCGCTAAACGAAAGCTAAGATCTAGGAAGTTCAAACGGCGATCTTAGAAGGGACCCACGTAGGAAAAGTACCGTCAATGAGGCTAGAGAGGAGCAACAAATCAAAAGTGGCAGTCGCAGCAGTCCTGTTACCATCAAGGACTGTTGGACAAGCAGCGGCCGGCAGGTTAACGATAGACAGGGTAGCGGAGTCTTCCTCCTTGAACGCTACTCCCAAAAACATACAGATTCGCTTTACCTAGGAAGCGGGATAAAGACCAGACAGCAAGGTTTTATTTAACGCGTCGTCTACAGCGAGCCAGCCAGCCAGCCGGCTGCTACAGGATCTATAGACTAAAGCCAGCCGCGGAGCTATAGGACGAAAATGAGTAACTCGATCAGCTTCCCAATCCTCGTTTTGCCTTGATTGGCATTCGGCGGGGGTAGAAAACGGGAAAGATGGGTGAGAAATAGAGTTTTGCTGCTGTTGTTGCCGCGTCTGAAGCTGCAGAGGAAAGCGAACGTAAAAGAGGGAGCCAACCAACTACAGTATCCATGGAAAAAAGAAGGCTTTGTCGAGACACCGATCGGCCACATGATGGACGCGCTTTGAAACCCAGAAGTACATATTATTTAGCTACAGATTTCAGGAAGTGCAACATGGAATCGAACGTTATTTATATCATACGGTTATTTTAGGTAGTGGTGACTGCAATAATTTATAAAGCAAGTGCGAGCGATGGTAGGTTCTCGATCGGAAATGCAATATCCCACGACGTTGGATCCGCTCGATGGTAGGCAGCAGACTTGCGATGAGCTCGGTCACAGCCAATGTTAGCAACATTAGTTATGGACAAGTCACCGGGGAAGATACGAACACAAGACGAGAGAAACGGGACGGAACGAAGACCGGAAGCTGGAGTTCCCTATCCAAAGAGGATTCGAGCTGTCGCACGCGATCTAGAAGGATGAGGGGATGGCATTGGTGCTTATATCCTCAACTTAATCGGCATAGGCATTGCCACTAGAATCAGAGACAAGAGCACCGCGATGAAATCGAAGCCCCGGGACAGAAAAGACGATACAAGGGAGTCTTGAAAAAAAAGGCCCTTTAGATAGAGGAATGGAAGAAAGAAGAAGCCGAAAAAGAAACATCTTAGGTCCTGCTAACCGTCGTAAATATGTTGCCGATGATGCACCTAGTTTAATTGTCACAGGCAGAGCAGTACACATTTTACATCGTAAAAATGAAGATGGTATCGCCCAGTCGTTGAATGTATGATGCCTTGTTCGCTTGCTTGTGTACGCAAGAGATATAATTATGCTGACCCTTTATTAGAACAGCTACGGTAAACTATCTGCGATGGTGGCGTTCGGGAACCCGCTGCGATTCTTCGTCAACACGGTGAAGGCAGCATGCATTTAGATCCGGATCAAAAAGGTAAAAGCACGACTGTCTAACTACCCTTCCTGCTTCAGATTATACAAATAGGGTATGATGATGGCCTAAAGTGAGCAAGTTCGTATTGCCTGCGGAGCAATACCGTACTTTAGCTAAACGCCAGTCCATTCGTTATCGGCTAGTTTTTGAAGCTCTCAGTGGCGTATGGATTGCCCCGCAAAGCGAGTCTTCTTTTTACCCTCTCTCCGTGCCGTTAAAAATTTTTCTTGCGGTAAATATGAAAGGGTCGAAAACGAGTCTATGACACATTAACTTATTAGCAGACGAAACCGACACAGAAAACGACACCAAAAACGTTAAAATATCGAAGGTTTTACATTTTAAATTTATTAATTTAAAATACCCTCAATAGTACATGAAATCAAAGAGATTTAATATTTCTGAAAGATGTTGTGAAATTATTTTATTAGATTTTATTCCACACTATGGGTTAGGCAGTTAGTACCCATTAGTCTTTGTGTACTTTGCGTAAAACTTAGAAGCACATTATTGTCACTGGGTTCTCAAAAAGGCTCCGGGTTGTGGCAAAAGAGACCCAGGACGGGCAACAGCTTCGTGTATCAATTTTGACTAAAGGAAATGTCTACGATCCCGCTCGAGAGAGGGGATGTTTCAAACAGATGATAAGACGCTCTCTTCAATGAACGTGCAAAATGTTACGATAAGTACCAATAAACCAATCTAATGATTCGCCCGAACATCGTCATCTGCATATACACTGTTTACTATATATAGCTTCTCCAAGCTTTATAGAATCGATTCTTTTGTCTCTGCTCTGCCACGACGTTATATATTTGTACTCATCAAACGATCTTCCAATAGACAGATACGTCATACAGCCAGTATAGTTGCCATGCTACAGTAAGCAGATCGTCTGGGAAGCAGCAGCGCACAGATCTCATTGGAAGTATGACCATTTGTCTGGCTTTGTTGAATCAAGCCAACGATAGCACAAGACCCCCAAGGGCCGCGTCATAGTTGATCAAGCAACTCATTCCCGACGGTAACGGCAGTAACCAACGTCGAATGCGTATCAGAAAGTCGCCGCAACGACACAGAAGGACCACAGGCGACTACCAATATCAATTATCATTATTTCTAATATTTTATTGGCTTCGTCGCTGTCTCAGTGTACGTAGCATTGGGCTTAGAACAAAAACTTCAGCAGACAGGTCGCTAACTAACGTTTCTGGCCTGCTTGTCCTTCCTCGTTCCGTCGTCGTTATTGTCCTGTTCTATCGTTCGAAAGCTTCATGGACGTGCAGAACGGAGTTTATTTCTGCCGCCGCTGTAGCAGCAGCGGCGGCAAAAATAGAAAAATCCCAAGGAAGCCCGCGGATAGCATCTGTTCGCCTTGCTTCTCCTTAATTAGATTTGAACGTTGTTGACAGTATGCAGTGATGCATTTCACATATTCTCTAAATAGAAACGCGTGCTAGATTTCTCGTTGTGTAATCGCCATACGTCCTGCCGAAAGGACCCATGATCTCACAATGAATCTAATTGGCGCAGTCTAGTTCATATAAAGTACGCGTATAGTAAACGAAAATATTTCCAGCAATCACTGGCTAATGTACCTTTATTTTCCTTAAAGGCTACGTCACCATCACTGCTACAATTGTCATAACGGCAACTTTACATAAAGAATGGGCCAAAGCTGAGATGGGGCACTGGTTGGTTATACAATGACTACATTTGCAGCCGTGACAGACGGACGCATGGATGGAAGGATAGAATAGCACTAATCACCTCGGGAAACAGTTGTTTCACCTCTCGGCCCAAATGGGTAACCGTACGTCAAGCAGTCACGGAGATCTGTTAAAGGATCTTTCCCGTGGCAATGGTAGTCACGTTAGGTTTGGCCCAGTTTTGTGCCGAAGGGAAGTTCCATAAGATGCCGTATGCAAGTTAGCCATCCGTCGCAACTAACTCTACCACTAAAGGAATGACGTAAGCTTGTACCTGTAACAGGTGGATTTTATCTTTCATAGATGTTTCTCATTGGCTGATGGGTTAGTTAGTCTAATTGGGTCGTAAAGTGTAACTACAACCGGTGTAGTTGCAGATGACGTGTTCGCCCGTTCGAAGCGTCCGTTTTGAACAGTATAGCCCTTTATTGCATAATAACTATATGCTATAGTAAGAATAATAATAATAATTTGTATCCCTATAAGCCTAACTTATACGCGCATCATAATAACCAGCATCGTGTGAAGAAAGCATCATCCGATAACATATGGCCTTGAGTGGGAGTTAACTGCGGCACAAAGACAACGCCAGTGACAGGAGCATTAGGATTTATCTTTCCACCCTATATCTGGAAAGTTTTAGTCTTATTCATGTCTTTTACCCCGTGTTACTCTTTTATATCAAGTTTGGCCTCTGCTTTCCTTCCGTCTTGATTGGTTATGGCCGCTAACGCAAGTCTCTATGGAAGTGAAAACGCATCTTGACACTTGCCTAATATCACTTCTCATACTGCTCCCTTATTTTAGCGGCTCGGAACACATCCGCTATCGATAAAAATAGAATCGTTATCATGCTATTCCAACGGAGCGCCTCCCTGCTTTCATTTTGTATATATCTGTATTAGATACCCGCGGATGAGGCGTCTTTCCAATCAGTTTGAATGTAATACGACAGCTTTTTCAGAAAAGTTATTACGATGGCAATACCGCGACAAAGGAGCTATACAGCCTCACCGCGTCTACTGCTTAAGGCCTGTCTTAAGGATGACATTTATTGTTAATTCATGAAGATTGAAACCAATGATGTTCCGATTCGATAATGTTACTATCCAGAGATAACTAGCAAAGTCTAAGGTGGTGCTAACCGGATGGAACTTCAAGCGACAGATCGATGAAGTGTGACTTTGATATAGATATTACGACACGGCATAATGGTCTCGTTTTTGTCAAGCCCTCTATTTCAGCCCTTGTTGTCGGGGTTGGAGAGAAGAATAATATATTCACGATATGGTCATGTATAATGAAACCCCGCAGAAAACCACGTGAACTCAACGTCTTGAAATAAAGATCTACAACAAACAAGTATCATTAAATATTTATCATTTTTTTATACTTGTGCGCGCGTGTCTGCGAATCCACGTGTTGTGATGCGCGCAGGTAACGCTCGTGTAGAATGGCTATTGCCGACTGCTTCTTCATCTGGCAATTGTTATCAATACTGCCGACCCATGACTTGTCGTTATAACTGTAGTACATTCAATGAAGGCGCTACGTTATGCCAAAATCGCGAGAGCTTTGCCTTCTATAGAGACAAACGGTGTGGTCCGATAGAAGTGGAAACGGCAGAACAGAACTTATATAGGTGCACCAGTGTATATGGGTGATTGGTTTACCCTTGCTTGATTATTAATGTACATGCCCGGTGTCCTGCTGCATCTATACGATACGACACAGTTTCTACATGCAGTGAATATTTCTGTATATGCATGTTACCGAAATGAGAGCAGATATTCGTATCGGATACACTGTGATGGGGAAAAAAAGCAGCCGAACTTTACAAATGTAATGAATCACGCGAAAAGACTGAGGTCGTCGCTGCTGCTATCGACGGGCGGCGGCGGCGGCGGCGGCGGCGACGGCGACGATGATGATCAGAATAATGATACTGATGATGACGACGACGCAGAACTCTAGCGATAACACGATTATCGGGATTCACTCATACGAAGTGCAGAAAGGTCATTGCAAAGGAACGCCAACCCACGCGGTTTTTAATGTTTAACGACCTTGCTTTTCCTGCGCATCTACACCACTATCAACAACAATAATAGTAACTATTGTTTTTATTAGGACAAGAACGACAACAATAACAAAGAATATCAGAGCAGCAATAATACAGACAATCAGAAAGGCAAACAGCAGAGGGGGGCAGCCCCAAAAGAAGAGCACTTAAGAAGGCCGATAATGCAAGTTGCAATCTACCTGAACTTCATGCAACTTTTTCATCGTTTCGACTTTTGCTCGTCCTGCCGGTTATTATAGTTACAGCCGCTTCTACTTAAATATGTTTACTTGTTTTATCTGGTGTTTGGCGGTCTTGCGGTGAGCTGGCTTTGTGTTTGCATTGAGTCATATCTTAGCGTCGTTCGTTCATTGCCGTATTCGATTGTGACTGGATATACGGGCGTCGATTTGCTTACGCCTGCCCCGTTGTTATCGCTGCTGCTGCTGCTGCTGCTTCGGCTCACGCAAAGGCCACAATAAGGTGAAAGCATACAATATCCATACGCTTGTCAATGTTCATCAACCTATGCTACCTTGTCCTCGTGTTTGCTATTCTCCGAAACAAAATACGATGATATCATACTTCGAACATACGTACAACAAGCACTTGAAGGCTGGGAGAAAGTGGGGTTGAAGTGAACCCGAGGAAACTGGGATGAATATTCCAACTATTTCGTCTAATCTTCGTAGACGGTACTTCGTAGATGATGCATACTTTATGTAAAGTCTTTCGTAGATACTCAAAACGAAAAGTGGATATTTTTGCTAAAATTCGTAGCAGAACCAGCATCGGTTGTTTCGATGAGGAAATGTCTGCTAATCTTTTTTGGGCAACTTCGTCACCGGAACATAGATGACACTCAAACTGACATCCAACTCTCATGTAACTCTTATTCATTATGTAACTTTTGAATTTAGGTCCGTAACGATAGCAAACATGTGTGAAACAAACACTTTGCCACCTCTTGACCTTTGCCTTACTTTGAACATTGCAAATAGAACAATAACAAGTATATTAAAAATGCTAAACAAAAAGGATATCTATATAGAAAGCCAGTATCATTATTATCGTACGTATGTGGAGCGGACCGCATGCTGATCGCCAGCGTCCAGTTGACCAGGTCTGTAATTACATGCACGCACATGCTAACATACCCTCTATGCTGCACGCTTTTACTATTCACATCAGTGTCAATACAGCCATGTGATCATGTTATTCGTTTCAGGGTGTTACTTAATTGGCTCATATTTAAATGACTGACTGACTGACTGACATTTATTTATCTATGTAATCATAGAAATATTCAAACGAGAAGCGATGGCGGTAAGCGACGTAGGAAAACAAGGAGTAGTGAGATTTGGGGACAAAAAAAAAGTTCGGCTCTATAGAACAACGACAGAAATTTAAAAAAACAAAAACACCACAACCACTGACGGCTGTAAGGATAGGGCAGAAATCGTGTATGGCTACTTTCTGACACTATGCTAGACAGCAGTAACAAGAAGCTAATAAGTAGATAGGATCTCTCCCTAAATAATAGATGAAGGAAAAACAATATCGTGGAAAAACAACAACATATCGTGGCCGTAAGGTAAGCTACATTGTCGTCATGGTCTTAAAAAGAGAGATTCGTTCACCATCGTTGGTTTGAGCTGCGTTTTTCGGGGGGGGGGGGGGGGGGGGGGGGGGGGGAAAACATCCGGCCTGTTTTTTACCTTCGGAGAAATAGAGATTCGCTTATCAATCGCGGCCGCTTAAAGAACAGATAAGAGATAGCTACATATCACAGTTGCGGACAATCGTAATAGTGGACGCATGACATAATCACAGTATCTGAATAAGGAGCGTTGGCCGTATGTAAGCATAGTCGTTACGGTGACGTTCATCACGATAATAACAAACAATCGAGAACCTATCAACTATAAATTAGCAATAAAATAGAAAAAATTAGTATATATGCACTCAATGGTAGGTGACGGTAAGTTAGAGCACAACGTAACTCTCTATTACATGCAGTTTATTATCGAACAACATATTTCTATAGCAAAGAGCAAATGTCTCGAATTCTTTTTTACGGAAAGTTGTTTTTTTGTCAGTTACTTCTATATATGGATGGCAAAATCGTAGCACGTACACAGCGGTATACGCGGGCTGAGCAACGAAGGCATGCAACAGACAGGGAGAGGGCAGGGAGGGAAGTGGTGGCTGTTTCGCGTGTTGACACGTAAAAGACGACCTGTCCATTTCTGTTGGAAGGGCAAATCTGTCATGCCACAAGAAAGGAAACGTTTAGCTTCTATTAGTGTTCAATCGCTGTAAAAGCGCTGCAAGTAAGAAGCTAAAGTTATCCAACTACGGGTGGGGCAATCGGTTTGCACCAATAACATGGCAAATGCGTTTGTTTCTCAGCAATTTTTCGTTGCCGCCGCCACCGCCACCGCCAGCGCCACCACTGATGTTGCTGCTCGTCACAAGCCATCCTCGGCGTTGAGTAATACCTATTCACTATACGTTTATATGGACAATGGTGACAACGCTGAGAAAGCCGAAAAAAAAAACGATAAGTTGGCAGGTAACTTGAAAAAAGATCACTTGAGTTACAAATCTCTTAATCGATACTTTACCTGAATAAAATGCTGCTGCAGCAGCAGAAGCGGCACTATTTGACACAGAAGAGAAGTCTCGATTGTAAGAGCTCGATTCTAGACACGACGGTGATGTTAAAGCTAAAACTTTGCTCGTATCTTTCATTGGCGACAACATTCGAGTACTTAGCTATTTGACAGTAATAGCAATAATAATAATAATAATAAGATTCTATTTCTCTTTCCGGTTCTCTTCCTGTGCCTCGACAGACTGCGGCATTTCAAAAAAACGACAGGTGTTCCGTGCTTCACTATAATCGGTTCCTTTTGCGCCACCTCTGCTTCGGCTGCTGTTATGGTTCGATATAGTTGGTGTCTCGGTATTTGACAACCTGTGCCTTTTGACCGAACGCTGACACCTATTTTTATCTGCTTGTCATCGCGACTATTGTCATACGATCGCTCAGATCTTTAACTTTGTCTTCCAGAAACATCCTATGACAGGCTAATTCGTATTGAGGGAATATCATGCTAATTATAACAATAGAATAGTTATTATAAAGAAAGGTTATCATCCATTGCTTATTTTGCCTGATGATTAAAGGTCGTTTGTTAGATTGTTGGTTTTTTTTTCCTTCACATTATATTAATCAGATAGGCGAGTGATCTGTCAGACTCACTGGTTCTTTTTCGGAAAGAGGCCATTCAATAATTAGTCAGCCGGACTACCTCGATGATGAGGAATTAGAGTTAATAACAACAGGAGCAACACGAATCAATAGCAGGTCTCTGAGCATTGAAGGGAAGAACCACAAAAACCTTGATTGAATCCGGTTGACGTCTAGCTTTTGTATGACACCAGAAGTTTGATTGTTCCCCTATACATCTAACGACACCGTGGGCAGTAGCTAGATATCAAGATCCTGGCAGTCTATGACAAGCGTCATGTAAACTTGCATCTTTTATATTGACAAAAAAAAAAAGATATCTCGAGGGTGGATCTAATAAGCACTTCAAAGAATTATTCTACCTACCCCATCTCTCTTCAGATTTCACCAGATCAATTGATCGCTTTGCTAGTATCATTGTCAACGCTATCTGCCTGCGCTATCTAACGGTTCCATACTTGCCCTTTTTCACTGTTCTCATCGAACGGTTTGTCTTCGCCGATAGTAACAACGGTCATATCGGTTCTGCCACCGTCGTTTGCGCAATGGACTGCAGATGTTGCACTGTTCGTATCGCCATAGAAACGGCCGTGTTCGGCGATGCCCCTTTAGTTGACGTCATTGTTGTGATGGTAAGCGGCTAATCCGTTAATCCTTTCTGTTACAGCAGAGTTACTATCTTTTGCCGCTTATACCGTTTCCGTCATTGTTATTGCTATCAATAATGTAGAAGCTCGAATTTTTATTCGATCGATTAGTGTTGTTGATATTGTGATTGATGCCGGTTGTTGTGGTGTCAGCGGTGGGCGCTGATAACGTAATTTTCGCCCGGATCGATAACATTTATTAAAACGCACGTTCTTCCTGCTGGATTGTTGGTATTATTACTATGAATATGTTATTTTTTCCCGCGTCGAAACGAACGCACACGAATATTAAGACGCGATGCATGTTGCGCCGATACTAAGCGAAGCTAAGTGTACCGCCTGGTCTCTACATGTCTCTGGTACACTTCTCTAGGGCTATTGTGATTGGACGAAATTGGATAAATGTCTAGATTATGCCGTCAGCTATAAGCTGGCATATACACGCATAGCAATGTAGACAAAAAAAAACATATATATATATGTATGTATATCGATAAGCGTTACCTATTCTAATAGTATCGTTCTGTAGACTCTTTCTACGCATTACTGTAAAGAAAAGAATGGCAGTCTAACAACAGTCGTGTTACTATGCAGGTAGGGCAGGTTGTTTTTGCTAAAAATGAAAATGATTTATTGAAGCTTTGCTCCGAAATTTCCATCCGTTTTTTAGGAGACAGCAGTAATATTATTAGTGTTTATTATTATTTTTTTTTTTTTTGTTCAACGTGGGTCAGCCTCGTAACAATACGGCACACCTATTTCTCCAAATAGAAAAAAAACTAAGTTTTGAAATTGTTCAAGTTATCTCAGATTACCTAAGTTCATCTCTAATTTTTCCTGAAGGCCTCTGATCCTTCTCAAAGCCAGAAGCCTAAACATAGCTAATGTGTAACAAACGTCTCCCTGCCCGGAATATCCTGACTGACTCGATGTATTTATATTGAATACGGCAACGAACAAAAGACCAATATTTGTTCCATAAATAACGCCATGATGTGTGTGATATATATATACATATATATATATATATATATATATATAACGGCCTTTTGCACGCAACGACTCAATTATGTTTATAGCCGCTTTGATGCCGTTTTTATTTTTAGGGACATGTCAAGCTATAGAACGAGAATGAACTACCCCAGATTATTGACAAAAGACCATTGTAGCCAGACAATTGTCAAAGCATAAGATGCCTCATGATCTTAGAGACGTTTACAATGACGGTGCTGTTAATCTTTTCTCTGCCGGTTGTGATTAACTGAAGCAGTGGCCCTGTAACAATGCGACAATGCCTGTATCTATAGAGTGTATTTTAAATCTTTTTATCACAGAATGGATGTCACTATGCCCCTTTATGATAATATACAACGGTTCGCAGTATACGCCATTGTGAGAGTGCTAGAATGCTGACAAAGAGGCGTAGATCAGTATTCAATACAACAGCTAATTTGATCGACATCTAGAGATCATAGGACACGCACATCCTCTGAGTACGTAGAACACGATCGGCGTTGCGGCCGTCACGGAACGACGATCGAAAAATCGCTATGAGTTGTTCTCTACTGTGGCGTAGCGAAGGCACGAATCTTGCCGAAAAAAGACGACTGCTCCCCCTATCTCTCGAAAAGTTTCAGAGTTACCCAAGCGCAAGGCGACGTTATCGGTAATGATTGCCGCCACTGTTACTGTCGCAGCGTCGGATAAAACAGCGCATTTATCATGCTTTTGTCTACCTCGACAATGTACAATCATCTATTTATTTAGTTCCTAAATTTACAAAGGCCTGGGCCTTACAGACAAAAAGAACGAGAGCTGGACGAAGCAATGAACTGCTGGCGGCTCGCACACTCTTTTCAACTGAACGTATTCCGAAAACAGTTTCGGCATAAATTGCCACAAATATCAGCTGGTAGCAGTATCTCGTTATTTATTGAACAATATCGCTGGCGTAACTATTTGCTTTGGGTCTTTCGAGAAATATATTGAAACAATTCGAGTAGCAAACGATTTAGCTATGTAGAAAATAACCCCAATGCTAATAGCGGAAAAATCTACATGATTTTTGATGACGTTTAGTGAACTTAGAAGAACGTACGATTTTTTCCGTCGTTATGCCTAGTGGCCAATGTTCGACCTCTTCAATCCCCTGCTTTTCCATCCAAAAGTAGCATCAAATCCGTACTTAGCTACTCCGACACCCGTCGGACCGTTGATCCGTCCGGGCCGGTTCTGAGTTGGGAACGCGTCCAATATATACTTCAGTGAGTACGAACTGGACGACTAGGAAAGCTATCTTATTTTATATAATCATATTTTGATATTTGTTATTACATGCCCATATTCCTGGCAGGTGGGGTATTTATGCGGAACAGGAAAATCTATCGAGATTCATATTTAGCACATACTGTTACCTCTTTAATAGTTGCAATACGCTTCATGACGTGAATTATTTATAAATATCTACCTAAATGGCTACTTTACTTAACTAGAAAGTACAGGTTCACACGCGCATAATACCAGGCTGACTTGTTCAAACATATATATATTACAGAATGAAATATCTGTTTTATCCAGAACTGCTGGGTGTTTCGATCGCCATATAATGGACGCTAAACAAAACGTATTTAAGGTGGAAGCTAAAGAGATAGCGAAATATTTTTTTTCGTTCAGTTGCTGCTTTAAACCTTAGGACGTTCTTTGTTGCCTCATAGATAGATTCGCAAGTGACGATCTTAACCGCCTTTGCAGTGTACCCGTTCCTACAATTACATGCACACAACTTTTACTGGACAGCTGCTAGCGCTACATGCTACTATCCGTTTGCAATATCTCACGCCCGAAGTTGACTTTGATGAAACAAGTTCTCATTGTCTAATAAGGCACGAGTCATAGGTAGTTGTTCTTCTTCTATATAAACAGGTCTTCAGAGTTAGCTAACGGATGTTCACCTAGCTTTTCTCTAACTGACCTATGGCGCAGCAGGCTTATCCTTTCACAAAGATTTTATTATAGTCCGTAAATGTGAGATTCGATTGGAATTTACGGTTACTATGGCACAGAACTCAGTCTTGCCCATTAACCAGCCAAACCTGGCTTTCGTCCAATCATCGTAAGTTTACTACGTTACCTTTTCTACCATGACGAGAATGATTTATGCATACGTATATTGTGTGCAGGAATCTGTTTAATGATCTAAAGCGTTAGCACCCATCCAACGGCCATTATCAGAATTTCTTTCTGCGCTCCGACTTGGGCATGTGATTGAAACATGAAATCTATTGCGCGTTCTAATCCTCCTTTAACCTCGTTTTTAATTCACGAGTAGCCCATTAACATGGACACATTGAATTAATTGGACTTTTGCCGCATTCTGTTTCTTTTCGTCGTTACCGTTCTCGGCTTTGTTCGTTTCGACTATTCTCTGCTCTTCGGCCTGTTGCATTGCGGATAACAAAGCAATTAAAATCAATTCTTCGATATCTGTCTGCCCGATAACGGACTAGCAAACAGCGCGGCCAAAGGTGTCTCGCCAGAGAAACAGCCAGGATTTCGTCCTCTCGTATTAGTATTATTATCACTGATATTATTTCTCTCCGACTCGATCTTTCGAGATATATTGTGTTTCAGCTAAGCCAGCAGGAGCAACGTTTGACTGTTATATAGTCCCAGCTTGATAAGCGCGTGAACTTTGACCTAGTAACTAACCAATACTGTATCTATAGCTAAGCTGATGAGTCGTCCCGAATGAAAAACATGATGTGAGAAAACCCGACAGACTGATCGTCTACTAAATAGTGATTTGACGAAAATCTATCAGTGTTGAATTGCTAAAACAAAACGAAACCGACATTTTATTGATGAGCCCATATTGAGGACCAAAAATACTTGCTTTTCGTTGGCCTTTTCATCTCCCGACCATTGCGCAGTTCCAGTCGCGGATTCTCTCTGAATCATTTTATTATCAGCGATTCGAATAGATCCTAAACGGTCTAATATTAGCAGTTCTACTTCCTAAATATAATAGGACAATGCTATACATTAACATTAAGTAAAGCATATCACTATGTATCACTTTAGCTTCGCTTAAATTAGGTCGTAGATCGTGGCAACGCAAATCTGTTCGATCCTTCATTGATATGTTTCGCACCTGTAACCGCATGCTCGTATTCCCATATCGGTGCTCATTGTGTTGGCAGATTGTGCAGATTCTTGCTACACTTGCCATACAAATGTCACCAGCCGCTATTACTATTTTGGAAATGCCTAACTTCAATGAGTCGGCTCGTTACCGTCCTGTTCCTTGTACGATGGCGTGACTTCTATCAGGCCTCAAACGATCGTCTGAACAAACGAAGAAAACGGAGAGATTAGAAGCTGAATCATTCCAAAGAAAAAAAAAACAATAGAATTAGCCAACGTAAATGCTATTGACGGCCATAGCGGAGGTGGTGGCGCTAGTGGCGGTTGTGATGGAGGTGATGGCGGATCATCGGCGCCATTCATCGTAAAAAATTTTTCCTCCGCACGCGGTCTGTCTATGGTGGCTTATGCCGTCTCTGGTGGACGCTGTATAACGTACGCTGAAATACAATGCAATAGAATTGTATTGTAAAATTATGGTCTGGACAAAATAACGACGTAGAAATTGGCTAGTGACCTATATGACAAAGAAGTAACGAGAAAAGCGAAGTTTAAAAAAAAATAATTTTTATAATGGCGGAGATATGACAGATCCAGACAAAATCATCCACTGTCGCTAGAGATGTTTTTAATAAAAGCATCGGTGGTAATAATCGTCAGGAGGTTGGCTGTTTTTTTATTCGTGTGTATAATTCATATATAATGAGATACACAGGAAATGTAAAGATTAAAATTGAAATTGATGGGGGGGGGGAGGGGGGGCTACTGAACAATAGGGCAATAATTCATTGATGCATACCTCAAAGAACTGCATGGCTTCGCAAGGATTTTTTCAAAAAAAAATTATGCAAACTTACGATGCAACGGTTGTGTCTTGCTGTACGCTTTCAGCTCTGCGAAAAATGTTTACAATCAGTGCCTCATTGTGCTAAAGAAAAATCGCAGAATATCAAACAAATATAAATTTTTTATATAAAATAAATGTTTATCGTCTAGCTAGGGAACCTATTGAGGTGAGCGCTTCTCGTACGCTTGAATCTCGGCAATTTCTCACTTGTAACTCCCTGCCTCCGTGGCAACTGGACGTTCATACACAGAAAAGATTTCTAAACAGTCGCGTGATGTTCAGGTCCCCACAGCCTTTCAAGGGCGATAAGTTGTGCTAAAGGACAAAAAAAAAACAACAAAGAGCCACGACAAGGATAAGAATGACAGAAAAAAATAAGTAACCACAAAGCGACGCCATAACGATAAGAACTTACAAAATACTTCTCTCCACTCCATTGTTTCTTAGATACAATTCCTTGCCTTCTTTGGCGTTCCAATAAACGAGAAGAGGTACAAAGTGTTCATTTCAGTACTAATTCACCTCAAATACAGTGGGGAATTGTAGACAGGAGAAGAATATATATGTACATGTATATACCGATATCGCTAACGTTAACCGATAACGCACCCGTTGCTGGACTGTTAGATAGGATGTAATAGTGGCAGGTAGTTCCAATGACAAAACGCGCACCTGCTTTTTGGTCGCGTAAATACAGAAGATGACTAAGTTCCACATTTATACATGTACACCGATATCTTTACTGTGTGTGTGTGTGTGTGTGTGTGTGTGTGTCTGTGTGTGTGTGCGCGTGTGTGTGTGTGTGTGTGTGTGTGTGTGTACATGCACTGTGCCATTTTTACTGATAATGCTACTGCTATCGCTTGGTCTAACGAGCCATGCGCATTGGTCTCGATTACGACGGAATCGACACAACGCGTTACTGAAGATGATAATATCCAACTTTACGAAATCAAAATAAATTGTGGAAGAAATAAAATTCAGACATTGCGAGACGTCATATGCTAATTAATACTGTGTTGTGTATATTTTTCCGTTTGCTGCAGAAACAAATATAAGCTATACTTTGGCGTTTCATCTGTTAGCTTTTTGTGGAATATTTGTTGTTAGTCCACACAGAATAATGTCTACATCAAGAAGCCGTCGAGTCAGAAATCCCGTCAATATATATTCACGGTATATTCTTTCCTTGTAAACAAATACTGATATTAGGATTGTTCGTCTTCACGTGTAAACTGAGTGTGTGTGCTTTCTGAAGGGGGTGATAGCACACACAAAACAACGAAATCTGAATTACAGTTTACGAGATTAAGTTATATTATTCTGCTTATTTTTTAGGCTTGCCGAGTGGAATACATGTATCTCACAAAATAAACAAGAATCTCGCGCCGCAGGTGGCTCATTTTCAATGCGTGTTTTCCTGGTCACCCTCCTCGGTAGAGTTTGCCATCCGTTTCGTGAGATGTGTCATGCAACGTAATTGAGCTACTATCTTCTATTTATATTTATTATGATTACTGGGTTCTGTATGAACACGAACAGCATCTTAATGCATGTACAGCATCCGGCTTCACACTGGGCTCATCAGCCCATCATTCATCTATTCTTCACACATGACCCACGCTGAACGTACGCACTAAATGTCAGCTAACATTTTCCTATTCGCTTTCCGAACTTCATCCAATGCGAGCTTGGATCTACCTGGCTTTAACTGGTTTTGTTACTGCTGCAGTATGCCGTTACGAGGTTGCAGCGATTTTTTTCGACCGATACAGTCCTCAGATTATGTTCTTATTACAATTATTGAGCTGTCAGCCGTATTCGAGCAGACGATATTACGATGATCCCGGTTGGCCTAATCCAATGCACCTTTTTCGATCACATGTTTCTGCTAAGGCCCATTGCCTTCTCTCGCTTGTCTAGTTCCATTGATTAAGGCACAACCATGCCATCTTGTTGATCACTCTGACCGCTACTCCCTGAATATTGAGTCGTTCAGGATCGTATCCATAAGGTATCCATAAAACGGTGGCCTACGACATAGCTAACGTAAACTTTAGTAATTCGCCGAAAGCATGCAAGCTCATGCTGCGAAATATTAACCCAGACGTGAAATACTGCATGGCACATTGTTTCTGTCAGTCGTTAGCTATCCGATGGGTTGCATTAGTAAAGTCTATATTCACGCTCGGTGACCCGTTATCAATAGTCGCTGGGCTAAAGGACTTTCCCTTCTAAAAAAAAGACCTCTCAACGTAAGTTAAACCCACATCAGCAATACTCTAACACGGTATCTGCCGACTAAATCCGCTCGGCAGGGTTACTGTTATTGCACTATTTCCTATGATCCTAACTGTAAGAATTTCATATAAATATTGGATACCTTAAAGGAGGGTCTTTTTCAAACATTCGTAATATTTTGAAGATACAGATCATGTATTGATACTAGCACTAAATTGGCAGACTAATGCAAAGGATTAAGCTCCTATCACATCTTTATAAATGCTTAGTAGTTACGTTCAATTTATAGAAGATAATAAGAAAATTCTTCTTGCTAAGAGAACTAACCCTGAGAGTCTTTCTTCCTTAATAATAAACCAGACAAGCGCTTAAGATACGGGTATCATTTTTACTACCGTTGTACTGTGAATATAACGAATGGGCCAAAAAACAACCAGAATCGGAAAGACGGGCCAAGGTGCGCTGCTATGAACGCTTCATTCGTGCTTCACCATTTCCACAAGAAGCACAGATATCAACTTCAACACGGTTACCTTCACAGTCAAACGTGTGATCGAACGCATACTCATTGCACAAGTTGCAATACTGCGATCTCGCTTTTCGTCGCAAAATTACTATATCGGCCAGGGCAAACAAGTAGGTCTTAAAAATCGATTTTTAGCTTGAAAAAGTATCGTCAAAGGGCTACATAGTGCCCACTTGAGGCGCGGAACACAACTGTCAAAAGATGCTTTCTGTTAAGGCAAATATGTTTAACCCTAATATTTACGTACTAATCACCGATTGGCATTATCTGAGTCCATGCGTTTCTGTAACACAATAAATAATACAGAATATTATTATTATTACTGTTATACAATACTAATCTTTTAAGTTAGCACAAAAGATTGCAACGCCTCATTATCATAAAAAGTTCAACATTCAATAAAGTACACCCTTGTGATAAAATTAATTGTAATCTAATAAAATCAAAATAAAACATTTAAGCGCGCAATTTCTTTGCGAGATAGAGACGATCTGCGCTTTCTTCGTTCTTCTACCTGTTCTCGCTGTCAAATTTATCATCGACCATCAGTAGTGACATCGCTAAAATGATCGAATCCTGGCGTCGATCTCGCTAATGCTCTATACATACTAACGCAGACACAACCACTGACTCACACACGCACACGGGCACACACACACACACACAAACAAACACACACACACACACGCTCACAAACACAAAATTTACGCGATGCTCTACTTTATCGTTTTATTTATCTTACTTATCAGCAAATACATTTACTTCTTCTTCTTGGCCTGCGCACTGCTGCTCCCTACATGCTCCTTTCTGACCACACACACAAAACGTAAAATATATAAATACAGCAGTTACGATTATATAATAACATTTAC
>NW_019211457.1:37254125-37294125 GCF_002443255.2 Varroa destructor
TATTGGTAATATGTTTGTCTATAGTTCAAGCTATCGACTATTATTTATCTAACAGCTTATCGCTAAGTGGATATGGATATAATTGACGAGGAGGACACCACAAGGGGCTACTGGCAAAAATGGTGAGTTCTACAAAACGCAACGAGGCTCGAATACTGAAGATAGTTAGCAAACTTACTAAAAACATCTCCTCAAACGTGGAGATTCGATCGTCGTCGTTAGACAACAACTGTGCGATAGATTGGTAATAGAGTTCAAGCAAACAATGCCGGCGGATGTCGTAAGCCGCATAAACCTTTACAAAAATTATCCAGAAATTGCGTTCCGAAGCTGCGCATAGGTAAATGTGTGCAGATCTGTAAAGAGTAGCACGCTAATATGTATCTAATGTAATATAAAGATCCTCCTAAAAACATGAACGCTGTTTAACGGGTCGTAACTTTCTACCCATTCTTCCCTTCTAGGCTGCGATTAAGTCAAATAATTAGTGGGCCAAAATTTACTCTTGAACAAAATGCCATTGGAAGTGTAGCGCAAGTATAAACACAAATTTATCTATGCGACTTTCAATTAATTAGATAAAATAGACGTTTGAAATAGATGCAGCTTTGAGAAGTTGGACTAGGAATATCAGCTAACTTTGTGGACCAAAAAATCGTACGAAAGGGTCCCGAAAAACCTTCATACAATTAACATCGACGAAGTTAAGGCATTTTTAACAGGACAGTTCCCTTCTAACAATTCTGGTGTATTCTGTCAATGAAAATGATCTATCAAAAAAAAAGAAGGAAACTTTTATGATTTCCAGTAAAACAGACAATTTTTAGGAAAATTCGTTTCGAGTGATAAAGCTGTATTCAAATCGAATCATAGAATTCATCGACGTAGTCCACACACCCATATGTTTCCCAAAAGACCATACAAATTTAGCAGATGTTACAATGCGATGGGATATTTCAGGCAAAAAATTAATTGGATCACGTCTTTATAATGGTGCAGTGGCTGGTATCAGTTGTTTGGACCTGGTGCAAATTTTTACTTGCGCACTCCGAAGGCGTTTGATGAGAACTAAAAAACGGGACGAAGAGGCCCATAGATTAGCCTGCCCACTTCCTTCCGCTAATAAACGTTTCATTGTAAGGACGCTTTAGAGCTAAGGACTCAAAAATCATCCTCGAACCAAAATGCGCTACTGCTGATGTTATTTCAGGTTTAAAAATCAATAGTTCACCCTACACCAGCAGTGCATTGAGCACAACGGTAACGCTTTTGAGTCTCAGCGCTACAAAGTTAACAAGTTAGACACTTTACATAAATTATTTTGTGATCTATATCTGAAAAACATGCCGGTTCTATCGGTATATTTATCTATCGCATCTTCTCCGCGTAGCACTATAGTTACCATTAGACCCTGACGCCCGAATTACCCTGGTAGCTTCAAACACGTTAACGTCGGAAAGGTAACACTGAGTGTGGTAGACCATTGAATATGAACCACTCACTACTACACGTTATGAAGTAGCAAATATAAGTCAAAAATAGCCACTTTCATAGGTTTAACTATGTTAGGTCTATAAATAACAGGAAGGAAGAAAGCTGCAGATGAGGCCAAGAGGGACCGTGCGAACAAACACTGACATCCAGGAACTATCACTTGCTGCCCGTACGCGTACACAGAAAGCGAACAGGACATGAAATAGTTTTCATGGTAGAAAAAATCAAGTAAAGTAGACGCAAGGCAGAACAAACAACAAAATAGGTCAAAAATAGTTGCCAGTTATGTCGTGACACGTAACTCGAGTGCGTGTATATATATATATATATATATATATATATATATGAGCAAGATTTGGCATTGGAAAAGCCAGTAAACAAGTTTTTCCCACCTGTAACGACGTAGAAGGGAAAGCATGTGGTAAACAGCAGACGATACGATTACGGCATAAATTACGATTTGTAGCTGATGACCTATTATAGTCGTTGTCGTGGACGCAGGCGTCGCCATTTTTTATACACCCATTTTATGTCCTCCGGTCCGATCATGTGCTTATATTATATATAGATAATGATGATCATTGTTGCTTGACTTCATAATAGGCCACTGGTGCAACCACTTTTTGTTGGATGATTCCCTCGACGATAGTGACATGGATGGAGACAAGTGAAAGAAAAAAAGTTAAAGCAGAACCTCATCTTTCGGTAATTTTTGGACATTTTTTTAAAAAATTTTATTCGTTACCCTTTCGCTTATTCAGTGAATACTGTACAATATTTTTTCCACTTTATTTTTACGGAGATCTTTTTTCCTGTCTTGATTCGATACGACCATTGGCACGGATGCTACATGTAACACCTCAAATCGATGGTGATTAAGCTTTCAATTGGATGACTGCATATCAATTTTAGTAAATAATGGATATTGAACTGATTACCAAGTTACTTATATGCGATTACATATGGCCAGACAGCAAGATGGAAAAGACAGGGCAGATATTCTGATATCTTTCGCTATTTCTCGCGCGCACAGATAGTAAACACACGCTTGGATTAATTTGTTTTTGCTATCACTGTCAAGTCAGTGTAGTTTACCATTGATTGAAGGGTCTAACGCATCTAGCCTTGTAGCCCGGCAGATTTGAAAGGTTACGAACGAACTACATATTGTACTGGTCAAGGTGTCGGTATGGCCTGTTAAGGACTGGATATTTTTAAATGGCGTCTTTAACGCTTTTCGCTGTATGTAATTCCTACCGTATGGACGACTTCTCGAAGTCACCCTTTCTGTTTAGCTCCCACTAGGCAGTATGGGTTCTATAAAACGGCATGCTAATGGTATGCCTCTCCACATCTATCATTAAGCTTGCCTATTAATAACATAAGAAAAATTATTCTGCTTTTAGTCCTATTGCAGCGTAGACAAGTCGAACGTAAAAGCCGGCCAAAGACGGTCTTGAAAAATTTCGTTAAGCACAACGACGATAGCAACATGTGTAGCAATAAAAATCACAAAATCAGATTTATAATAAAGGCCAATTTTGTTCAAATCGAGGTCGAATCCTAAAATAATCTCTTTGTTACATTATCTTGTTTCTCATAACCGTTATCTATTCTTTCGCGGATAGGCATATCAGGCCTTTTTGTCTGTTATTTCTGTAATTTATAACAGACCGCAGAAGGAGCAGCATCTACTATCTCCCCTTCCGTGCGATTATTTTTCTTCGGTTGAATCTGTCCGATTCTGTTGGGTCTAGCAGTTAACCGCAACCAGGGGAAAACCTTGTCTGAGTATGTGATCCTTGAGAAAGAAGATTGAAATCATCACTAAGATTCAGACTCCGCTTAATAACCACTGAAAAAACAAAGCGTCCTCTAAGGATCGCTTTCTAGTCGTTTCGGCTCAAAAAGAAAAGGAAAGAAAAACACTACGCAGTCGTTGTGTTAGAGTCACCAGTTTATTATTGTGCAGATTGTTACCACCGCTACTATTGGACAATCTTCGATGTCATTTTTCTGCATCGGCCATGCATCGTTCTACTGCTAGCTTCTCTCAAATGCATTCCCCACCAGATTGTGAGAGCTGTTGCGGACCAGGCCAGACGATAGTCGCGCTACCGGGATCGACGCTCACTGCTGATTTAAGAACGAGCCAAAAGTGAGAAAGAGATCCTTCTGATTAATCTCAAAAATTCCAAGCAAAGACGCTGCATGGAAATGTTGCATCGATTGAGCTACTACTGGGCATTTAGGGATCGATTCCCATTTATTTTGTGGGGGCCATCGTCGCAGTAGAACCAATGGCCAGTGCTGTCAACAATAAATAAATAACAACAGTTTTTGCGGGCAGCAGTGAAACAAAAACAAGCCTCGAAGGCTTTCGCTGATGTTGGACATTAGTTAGTAGCCCAATCACGCATCGGCATGTTCAATATCGGAACGACGCTACGTTCAACATCCAGCTTACTTAGTTAGGGCTAGACGTATAGGCCATATAGTATGAAGTTAGAAAATATTGTTAGTGGGAAAAAAACTAGTGTTAATGGATTTAAATGAATGAGCTGTTAAGCTTAACCCTCTACCTAGCATCTACCTATAAGAAGGCCGACATCATCAGTAAAGATACATTAGCTACTTCATGGCATGTTCCGTGCCCGCCATGTCTTCCCTTGGCACCGGGGTTCAACAGAGATGAATTAGCATGTGAGTAGGCTTCCATAGAATAATCAAATTACAGCTAGAGGGCCAACGACATTTTGTGGACCCACAATAGGACGATGAAGTAGTTCCAAAAAACTATCATTCACACAAGGCGTTTAACTGGAGATCTGCACAAACGTACAAAACAATACAACCGTATGCCATCGAGGGGTCGAGTTGGTGGCTTCGTTGCATTGGACTGCGATCAGAACCTATTCGTCCGCTCCACAATGAAGCACCCCATTCCAATAACAGTTTGTATTGTATCCCTTATTTAGGCATCAATAGTAACTATTCTACAGTACACTATGTCAAACATGACTATCGGAAAGTTTTCGTTATGTCCTGTTGAGTGTTGACCCATAGTCCTACAGCAGGTACACACAACCCGTTGACGCAGTAATAGGCCGGAAACAAACAAATGGCAAATAAAATTTCGATCGGCTTACTTACGGGGACCATTGTCAACGAAAAAAATACGGATTTCGCTAGAGGATAAGGGGGTTTGTTTGTTTGGCCTCGCCTAATCAAACTGTGAGTGAGGCAATAGTAAAGGTTGAAGAAGTTAATGCACAGAACATTATTCGACTGATGAAGGGCATGAATCAACGGATGATGCACACCGGTACAGCGCCGTCTCTCTCTCTCTCTCTCTCTCTCTCTCTCTCTCTCTCTCCGTTCATCTCTATATTTCGAGGGATTGTTTACCGGCAAAGCTTCGAGAATACGGACTTCCATTTCTATCGAGGCATCATCTTGCGAGGCGAAGAGAATTCAGATCCGCACAATTTGCGGCTAACGCTTTTTCTCTTCAGCGAGAGATCAAAACGCTGGGTTAAGCAAGGCTTACCGAATGATTCAATTCGACTGGTAAACGAATTCCAAATCAAATAAGTACGTGTATGATACAAATCAAAATGGGTTTTCCCTTGCCCAAACCGTTCGCTAAATTTATCATGGGTAGAGGTTGTTACTAATTTTCAAGTTCGACGATTGAAAATCCAATGTTTAGCCATAATTCTCCTGCGGCGGCCCAGATGTAACAATATAACAACAAAACGACGCGAAAAGGAATGCCCTGCGCATAGCTTCTTTACTCTTGCTTATTTATGGGACTCAATTCGCATTAATTTTGTAAAGCAAAAGGCTCTCGACAGCGCGTCTGATCCTGATCCAGATCTAAGATGCGATGGACGCCTGTAATGCCCTGTCCGGCCTCTGTCCGAAGTTGCAACAATGGATGACACTGTCTCCATGCCAGTGACAAGCTGCGTCGTGGTGGTTGTCATCATGATGCTGCCGCCGCCGCCGCCGCCGCCGCCACGATCGATACATGAAAAGTCTAGTCGGGAGGTTCATGTTCATGTGCATAGAGGTCCATTGATCTTGGACTGCGGATCTTGACCGCTAATCAGCCATAGAAGGGCGCGTTAGCTACCGCGTTCATAGTTTCCCCATTGTTGTTATGGTTGACGTTGTTGTCACTGTGGACATTTTGTATGAGTTTGTTGTCCTGAACGCTACTCTTGAAGCCGTTCGGCTGCTGTTGTTAGCTTTCCACCTGATAACAGCTGCGTGCATCGCTGTTACCGCTACTTTGGATCGCTGTGCGAGAAACCAGCGGACGGCGTCTCGTCCGCTGCGCTGTGCCAAAATGCGCTGTTAAGTTATTTTCTTTTTCTCAGAATCTCTCCGTTCGTTGTAACGTCATCAACATCGACGGAACCGATCTTGTCCGTTTCCATAGTTTGCGCACTTTGGTGTATGTTACATGCGGCATATTTGGCATGTCTACTTTATTCGAAACGTTATCTATATTATTTCATTAGCCCGTTGGATCGTTCCTCGATTCCTCCTGTTGTTCTCCCTCGTTCATGGACGAATTTCGTGTTGGCTGTAAGCTTAACGTTTCCTTTTCCTGACAGGATCGTTTAATTCGACTAATCGCTCTGGGTCTTGAACGAAACGAAAACCCACCAGCCATTTCGTCAACGACATATCACTGAATAAGCACATTGTCATACCTGTACCGCGACTTCTGCGACGGCTATTGTCCACCCACACGGTGTTCGATTGGTGGCGGTAACATTCAGCATCAAGAACGACGAATCATTATTAATGAGCAAAACGGCTCTTATTGATTTGATGACGTAATAGAAGCTAGGGCAAACGCAATAGTGACAGTGGTGACTATGATCGAAGCCAGTCGGTCAACCAGCCACTCTCCGTTTCATCTCGAACTGAAGAGCCCCCGTGGGCTGCTAGCAGCTGATATAGCTGATACATCCGTTCGTATGGACGACGTCACAGTTAGTCACCGAAGAATTGTTTCGCGAATAGTGCTGGATGCATGTAACTAATGCACGTTTACGCGTGTGCATAGTAAAATCAGCGTTCGGAAAAACCGCGTCACAATAATTGCGACTGCGTCCGTGCAAGCCGGTATTCCACTCAAGTTCCGAACATGCGGCATCCTTCCGAATCAAGCGGCAGAAAAACCTAATAATACAATTCGGCCTTTTACCACGACCTTTGCTGCTCTGCTTGATGACGGTGAAGTATTTCGTGCTCTTCGAAAAACTATCATTCGCATACATGGGCGAACTACGTAGAAGCGTGGATCTAGAGGCTTGGCTGGATACGCGCGTTGCTTGACTGTGCGCGCGCCAGCTGGTGGCATGAAATGTAAAATCGAAAGTCAAATCTGCCATACCTCTGTTTTTGTACGCAAACGCACAATGACGTCGATGGCAGAAGTAAAGCCCGGGCGCATGGCTTTTCAATACGTCCTCGACAGTCATAGCTTACTCTACCGCATCTAAAAGCTGGGACGGTAGCGTGACCAACGCATTCTATCTGCAGCATCGATCTTCTCCACATGCAAGCCAAGTTTCCGACACTCCCACTACGGGGAAAAAGATTCGCTATGTCAGAGCCACTCACTGACTTGGATAGCATTGTTTTCCACTTCACAGTCCCACATGAGCCCCTTAATGAAAACAGCCGGCGCCGTCCACAGTCATTTACAAACTCCATTCGTCTAATTACAATATGTGTGTTTGTATGAATGGTTTAGTGTATTTGCATCGACAGTTGGCTCGTGCACCGCAATGCCCCATGGCCTATTTACCTAATGCCCCTTCACGCATAATTTATTCATTCATTCAATCGCAACGCTGCAGATTTTCCCTTCTGCCGTACTGGTTTTGCATCTGTCGCTTTCCGGACCTTTTGTTGATCATTTTTTTTTTATTTCGACACACTACCTAATGAAAGCATGTTTGTTGACGTTCCGATGCGGTTCCCGACCCAAGACCCGTCTCGTCTTATAGACCACGACGATTGCGACGCCTACCAAAGGGCTTTTGCAGGGAGTCCACTGTAGCAGTGAACGGTGGGTCTCAAGGAATCGTCATCTTCAGCGCCATCTCTAGCAACAGAGACAACTTCGATATCGACCCACGTCGTTTCCCCGTTTCAAAATAGAAAACACTGTGAAAGCTCGTGTATGTATGTGTATCATAGTAAAAGTAATAAGTAACTCTTAACGGCTTGGCGCATCACCTACTTGACCTTAGAGATATTATTGGTGTTTGGTTGGTACGATCGATTGGCAGCGAGTGGCACGACAGCCATTTAAAACATTTTGTTCCTATTCATGTAAAAAACACGAGATTGATTGCGAAACGGGTTTGGTATCGCCCCCAGATGGCTCCAACCATACTTTTTCATTGATACCCCTGTGTCTAGTACGCAAATATAGAATAAATACAAGCGCATCAAATAGATGGGGTGTATTTTTTTTGCCATCGCTTAGCCCTGACCTGGTATTGCATGAAGCTCGTTAAGAAGAAGTTAAAATATCGATCATGTATTTGGGAACACTGGATGCCTACGCAATACCTACCCTGGGCGTTTTATATGATCGCAAGTGAAAGCCCAGGGAATACTGCTAACTCCTATACACACACACACACACACACACACACACACACACACATGATATTATATCGTATAGATACACACTTCATGTCCTGCTGTAGTATTTCTAACATAAATACTTCAACGATGCATATATATAATCCTGCATTAACGGGTCAGCCAATTTGTGCTGCGGCTGTTCGTCTAGTACGTACATTTTGACGAAGTTTTTATGGTATAGATCTACTATTGATCGATAGACATCAGACATTTGTGACACCTATTCAGTTCTCCGTCTATAATAGTGGATAGTTGTATTTGGGTACAGTTATTATTCTTTAGCGGCCGAAACGTGTAAGGATTATTTACAAAATTAGCTCGGTTGAAGAAGTTCTTGTTTCGAACTGAAAGCTCTCAGAGTGACCGTTGTTTGTTTCGGTAGGTCTAATCTGTCACTGGAAAAACTAAACGTCATAGGAGATCTATCCTCTTTGGAGTATTTGCTTTGTCAATTTGTTTGTCCTAACATATACTATTGTGATAGTTCCGCCCATAGCACACGCGGAAACAGAGTGGGAAACCTACAAACTCTATTGTCGGTATCCTCATCGACAGCATAGTGTATCAATGACGCAACGACCGGTGTTGCGATGCTTCTCAGTTTTGGTCCATTGCCATTGCCAATGCTGTTTCCAGGCGTAATGGCCGCGGCAGAACAAGCACAAAACATTCGCGTCTACCAACACAGCGGTGTCTCTAGATCGAATAGCGGTACAACTGTTATCGCAGACGTACATATACAGCGCGATAATATCGTACGATACGTGTACTAAGTGGGATGATGTACTGAATGCACGCTATTTTATACGACAGTTTTTCTGTTTGCAAACTACGTTTATATATATGAGGATGCGCGTGTCAACGCGCTCCACTTACTTAGTACGCACCGAAAAAAAGCAGAAACTCTCCTCGTCGTTTTCGTACAAAATCGAGAACTAGCGCATCGTCTACAAACGTGATCGAAGAGATAACGCGTAATCTGTGGATAGGATATCTCTTCGAACGAATAGGCACTGCAGTGCAGTGGAGGACGACAAAAGGGACCAGCGAGTCAATTATCGGCCTCACCCCGCTTCACTTGACGCGTATATACATATAGCACTATTATACATATCATACCATACCACTACGGGACAGACCCGAATCAGCGTTCACTCATGGCCCTGCGTGCGCTGTTTCGTAGCATAACTCTACCCAATTTTACAGCGGCTGGGTTTCGAAGTGGGTTTATCAGTTGTACTGAAGAATGTCGCGTCGTTGTCATCTTCGGCGATAGCGGCAGTACCTATCTACAGTATGCTGTGAAGTGCAGTGAGACCATACGTACACTGCAAACAATTCCATCCGTTCGAACCCGCTTGGCAGCGAGTGGCTCCGAATGAGAGCGAGGGATAGGGGAATCGTGTGACAGCCTTTATAGTAACGGAAATTTATGAATCAAAAACAAATAAAGCAAGGGAAAGAATGGCAAGAAAAAAATGAAATTTACCTTGACAAGTGATTTCCGCTCCGTATGTAATGTCCATCTATAGTCAGCCAACGACAAGCGTGTATCACATCAAGATCTTCCTCGATGGGCATAAATTTTCTTTCTACCTATCACTGTTTCCGTCGTACCTTTTTCTCCTTGTATCTGTTTTTTTTTTTTTGCTGTAAGCGCATTCGTCTTCTCGGCGAATTCATCTCGAAGTCCAACAACCGCAATAACAACCGAAGTTGCAGGGGGAATATAAAGCGATCAAAATTGGCGCGACGCCGAACACAACACCGCAACCCTGTTTACATATATATATATATATATATCCACGACATATCATTCGAACATTGACGCTGCCATCACTTGAAGAGCTGCTGCTTATCAACAACGACGGCGACCCCTTCTGGTGAACATTTAACGAACGAAACGTGAGCACTGCAAGTAAAACGCGTCAAAACGCAGACACTTACTGCCTGCCTGTCTGCTTGCCTGCCACGGCGGTAAAAGCAGAATAGACAGCAGAAAAATGCGTGCAATTATTATTATCATATCTTGTAGAATGAACAGAAGTTGCAGCAGAAGCGGCAGTACCAGGCGTAAGTATTCCTCACGGCGAACGACAAACTCGCATGGCCATTGTCGCTGTCAAATGACTACTACTACTATTCATTATTAATTATATTATTACGACACAGATGCTGCTATTACTTCGGCTTGTGCTACTGTCGATGGCCATAATGCTTACTGCTGCTTTTATTATAGAGGTTGTTGCCTTGCTGGTCTCGGTTAATCTCGGCTGTACATGCTACCTCCTCTTCAGTCGTCCTGGTCGTGCTCACCGCTATTCGGCTTCAAATGGCATACAGGACACATCGCAATCATGGAAAATGCACGTAGCTACTGTAGAAAAAATTACCCGGTTTTCAAAATTTTCCGTAGGATCAAGTTGGTACACAGTGCGGTAGTCTAGTTTGCTGGAGGCCGCCTACCAACTACTGCTGTCACTTCTACTCGCTGATCTTCTACCGCCGTCACTACTGTTATCGTGCGTAAATGTGTCACTGCCAACGAGAGGAAACAGAGTCAAATCGACGAGCCCGTGGTTAACGGACCATCAGAGGGTGGGCCGTCATCCGGACTCGTGTGCTCGATGAGGTTCGCCGACAACGAGAAACCTCTTCAATGCCTATGGCTGCCGAACAGAGCATCTGTGGGTCTATCACGGCAGTTTCGCGTCAAATATAAGCGAATATTCAGTTCAACCCCAATCACTGACGCCATTTAGGTGGCTACAGCCTGACCATGCACACGTTAGCGCCACTCCTCGTTACATCATTCGAAACGCTTTTCATCTCTTGCCCTCGCTCAGTCACTATCTACCTCACCAATTCACCCGTACGTAAGTTGTCATGCGGCGCGGATCTCCGCTGTCAACTTTCTAGCCTGTGCCTTTTCCCCTTCGCTTTGTTACGTGTTTCACGTGAGAACCTCGACTCGTTGTTAGGCCATCATTTTTCTGATTTCTGGTAGCCCTTCATCCGAATGCAACGGACGCCTCTTTCTTGTACGTTCCAGCCGCGGCCGGCCGCGCAAGTGGAAGAGACACTCTTTTTGTTAAATTTTTCCACAGCTGCTCGCCGCCGGCTATGATTAGTTACTACCGTTATGCTTTGTAGTGCGATATATAATAAGTCCTGCGAGTAAGAGGCGCTCTGCTCTTCCCTGATACCTTTCTGTTCCATCGCTTCTTTTCGTCTGTGGCGGTTTTTTCTCATGTCGCCATCATCATCGGCGCTCTCTAGATTTCCTGTATGTCTGTTGGTGCATGATGCATGCACGTAAGTGTGCAATGCTTGTCAGAACCTTTGGCAGCTTCTGTTACTGCTACGTCATATCGCCATTTGCCCAGTAGGGCCAAAGGGTTGACGTTTGACACGGTTCTCTCGGTGTCGCGGCCGACCAGCCAAGAGGACAGCCTGTTTAGGGTCCTATGAGCTCGTTCGACGACGACAATAACAGTAGCAACAGCTAGAATGGCGATGAATCGGATGGATCGATATGTGAATGACGCAGTGGCCACGATGGCGGCGACTGACACTCCGACAACCTATCCTCAATCAAGCAATCGTTGTCTCATTCTTTGTGTTTGGTGAACGAAACACCGATTGGTTTCCCAACCAAAGCCATACGTACAACAGCAGCTGCAGTATCAAGCGCGACGGCAGATGTCAGGCACCGGGATCAACAGGAACAACAACATTTTCTTGCGCTCAGGACATCAAACGCAATCGTCAAAGCTACAGCAACTACACTTCGCCTATTGGTACTTCTCACTTCGTATATCAGCCATCACCAGTTGATCTGCACGTAAGGCGTGTGCGTATGCTTTACTATCATAACATAGAAGAGCGCTCACACAGTGGACACCTCAGTTGATACAAAGGCAGCAGCAGCAGCATACTGGGTCTATGTCAGTGTAAAGTGAACGCAATGATGGCACATACTTCTGCGAAAATAATTACGTGTAAAAAAAGCTTTTGTCAAAGTCTTGTTGTTAAGTCCAGTTCGTTGATTTCTTTCGTCTCTGTTCGACGTGGCCCACCTAAATCTGGCCTGCAAGTAAAACAAAAGCATCAATCAGCGCAGGCAGCGAGCTCTAGGGCAAGGAACAAACAATCTTAGTTAACTTACTGTCTAGCGTTATGACGTGTTGGTACACACTAAGTACAGTTCAGCCCGTCTATTTTACGTCAATTATTTGAAATTTGTTTCAACTTTGTTATGATTTCACTGTTGTGAAAAAAGATAAGTAAAGAATACTTAATGACGGAGCATTAAGCCCTATCTAACGACGTCGATTGGCCGGTTTGTCCTGCACCAGTAATCCACCACTATTGACATAATATAGAATATGCGCGTCTGCAAGATACACTGTTGCGCGTGTTTTGAACAGATGCACTCCAAGAGTGCTATTATTAAATCTGTGCTTAGCGTCAGCAACAACGAGGCTCACTCATGCCATCTCTTCGGTTAAGGACAGCAAATCGCTATCTGTCAATTGTTCGTGACGTTGAGCGGCCTAACTCTATGAACAGTTAAAAAAAACAACAACCGAAACTGAACTATACGTCCGGTCGCATTTAAGACGCTTACTGACCGCCCCATGGTCAACTTCAGAAGTCGTGGTCTAAAGGCTATATGTATTTATATAGAGATGACGGCGTCTATGGTTCCGCAGCGATTCTGAAGGGCAAACAGTGCCTCTCTCACTCGACTACGTGACTGGGCGGGATTCTGTCATCCCGCGTTCAGTTATATTGGATTCCTTTTAGGTTGCCGGTGACATGCTGCTGCTGCTGCTGCCTTGGCTCGCGTAATCGACAAGTGTTTTGGATGATTCGCATCTCAACGTTCCGTCTAGGTCCAAATCTAGGCGGTAGTTTATCTAGGGACGTCTCGCACTGTTGGCGAGGGCGACATAGGAGGATGAGCTCCCTAGGTTAGAGCGATCAATCCGAAGGGGCTGTTGTTTGAAGAACTAGCTTCTGCTAATAAAGCCAGATATAGGATGCCTTTCAAAGCTCGGATATGGAGAAACCGGGCGGTTAGACTGACCGCGACCCTGGAGGCTCGTCGGCCGGTGTGGCTTGGAAGGCACAGAGCAACTTGCGCTTAAGGCCTTGGCCACCGTGATAATCACCAAGAAGGCGATCGACGTCGCGTGAGAAAGTAGGAGCCGAGCGCCTCCACTAACCGCGAGCACAGTCAGTTCGTAGCTACGCAGATTGTCCACTCATTTATGGGTAAGCTCTCACGTGGCGACCCCCGGAACTAGCCCACCTTGTCCATGAGGACAGCATCTACACGCCCTGACCGTAACGATCCTAAACGGCCGAAAGTGTCTCTTTATAGCGATTAGGTGGTCGGCTGAAGGACATTATATACTCGGAGATGGCCGGAGACGATAATACGCTCATTGTATGATAGCATCGCCTTTACACATCTAGCGATAATGACACATTATTATTATTGCATCATGCTTTGATATCATGTCTTGAGTCATCCCTATGATCGCCAGAAAGAACAAAAACATCAACAGCATTTTTATTACTATCACTACGAGACAACTAATAAGGATTTTTCGCGCAGTTCTAGTGCGCAGGTCGGAACCATAAATGTCAGTTCCTTTCCTGTTTTGTCAGTGTGGCCTGCAGAAGCGAAGTAGACTATCGCAGAGATCTTGAAGTATGTTTGCGTAGAATATATGAGTGCGTGGACAGCTTTTGGCATGATAGCCACTAGCCGTTTGGCTTGGCTGGCTGGCTGGCTGGCTGGCTGGCTGGCTAGCTGGCTGGGCAAGCGTACCTAATAGAGCAACATTCAATTTCGTTACGAAGCTGCTGTCATACGCAATACGAGCAACAAACAACAAGCCCGCCCAGCTGAACAAAACTTAGCAAACCAGCCGACACCATCTACGAAAAGCACCTGAGTACGAAACAACAGCAATAAATTATTGCAAAACAACAACTACACGATAAGCGGCAGGTATTTCCAGTTACTTTAGAAATCTGAACAGCGATATCTAATCAGTACCTAATTACAATGCTTCTCTCGATATCTATAATAATTCTTTCAATATCTAATCGTCGTCATAATAATCATCATTAAAAGTCGCTTTTCATGGAAAGCTCATTGGTATTAGAGGTATTATATGAGCGATGAGACGGTGGTCGCTCATGTTTACGGCGCGGGTCTGCAAGCCATGCAGCATCCATCCAGTAGACAGGGCTTCTTTCATTTTTTCCACCGGCTTGTCGAGCGTCTGCGCAGCAGTGGTATATCTTATTATCGTCGTGTTCTCTATGCAAAGATAGTATAATTCGTGAAAAGCACTGAATCATCATACCGAACTATTCGAAGTGTTAGTACATTGATTGGCTGATATGGGTATTTGACATGCCACCGTCGATCTGTGGAATATACTCCTCTTTACGAGTGGCCTGTGTACGTTAGACAAACGAATATACACACACACACACACACATATAACGACTAATGATATTATGACGTATTGAGAAAAAAATTGTATTCTGCTAATTAGTGTTACACGTAAACGTTTTAACGCGTTGATTAACAGTCCGCTATGCCACGTTGGCACGAGTTATACTAAGGCAACGGTCTTAGTTATGGTGCTGGTAGCGATAAACTGTCAGCCGTCGTAAAACTGTCACATGAACACCCATATGCTCTGTGCTGTTTGGCCGAACAGATACAGGACAAGGACTGCGCTGCTTCCGTCGGCTCCCCCTGTAGTCCACCCAGCAGCACCGCCGCTCGTCCCTCACTCGGTTTGTACCCTTCGCCCCCCTATAGCAACAGTAGTGACGCTTGTAGAATATGACTAATCACCACGATCCGATGATTTCGTCGTCGTCATCATCAAATTGCCTAGCATCATCGACACGATCACGGACGAACGTAATGAAACCATCCTAATGAATCAACGTAAACTTTGAAGCGGCTACTCTAAAGACACATTCGAAAGCCATTGACGCCATCAAAAATAGCACAAAGACGCGGCACCAGCGACACATGGCGGCCGCCATCGGCATAACGAAAAACCAATGAAGTCGCCATCAGCAGCTGCAGCTGTTGTTCTCAACACTAATGCTGCGGCAGCAGCAGCAGCAGCAGCAGCAGCAGCAGCAAAAAGGTCGCCATCACCCGCCAACTGTATCATCAGCCAACGTTAACATAACGCGATTTCGCATAGTGTCGACATTGAATTTATTATATACGCAGACATATATACGTGTATGCGCGAGGAGCATATGGACGTATCGATGTATTACAGCGGATAATATCTGAAGGCGGCGGGAATGAGCGTTGCGCTTGCCTCCTCCAGGGTCGCGATGCTGGCGTTTATAGCAACGCTAGATCACTGAGCAACAACAACAACAACTGCTCCTAGAAGGAACTGCGGCAGCAGGACTAGGAGAAGACATCTCCTGATTACGTAGAGGCATTACAAGTCATTGATTGCAGCAATGGCACTCGATTGTAGCAGTTGCAAGCGAGGTATTTTGTTGTGCACATAGCGGTCATCGCCAATAGTTTAAGTAGCTATCGTTATAACCATAGTAAAACATTTGCAGTAATAATAAAATGATGCGATTTTCATTTGCGCACTGACCCCGTTGATGACCGGTCAATGCCATCGTAACCGCCGGAACGAACGATCTAACTCTCTACGATGATGCCGCGCTCTCACCTGAAGCAAAAAGAGCAACAACAAAAACAAGCTAATGTTATGCGCCCATTTTAACATTTTGCTTTTCAGTATCGAGCTTGGTTGTTGCCATCCTTGATGTTGATATCGCCAACCTCGTGATCATCAACAGCAAATACAAGAAGAACAACGGCGGTTCTAAGTCTTCTCCTTGTCACACGTACAAACACCAAGCGTAAACGACATTAGTGATCATAATATACGTCCTATGACGTTAGAAGGCCAGTTTAAGCCTTACATCCGAATCATGGAAGAGTTCAGCTGTTCGAGCATCCATTTCGAGAAATTAATTGGCGTCGCTATCAGTGTGCCTAGTCGTATCAGTGTGCGACCTAGGCCTGTGTAAGGTGAGAAGACAATTTGAAGGAGGTGAAATGGCGCGCCGTATAGAAAGGACGTACCGCATTGATCGCTCAACAAATGCATGTTCTGCCATTTATACATTCAGGTAGCCAACTGGCAACCATTGAATCGGTTATGAGATTATGGTACACAGGAATTTTTTCGATTGGTTCTTGTAGATGGGGCCAACATTTCAGTCATCGCAATTAACCAAAAGCAAAAAAGGATCATTAACATTTATCGATGTGTATGGGTACCGGGCGTTGTTACTTGCATGATTCACTTCATTCATCGCCATGTAGTATCCTGAAGGGAAAAGGTAAATCAGTCATTCGATGAATGAACGCATACCACAACAGGCCGCACATGCAAACATATGCTGTACTATGTGTGTTTGATATGGCTAATTGGCATAAGATAGCCGAAATTTTCACTTGTTTCGTGCACATACATACCATGCTAGTTGACGCGTTGCTTTGGACCAACGAATTTAATAAATGTCAAATCGTCGTGGCCACAACGATGCACGGCCTAACGTTACCATTGAACATTATTCCTCATTAGGTTTGTACTGATGTTATGCTAGAAGCTTCTTACGGTTATCTGTAGCGTCCTAGGCAACGTTGTGCTCTGTGCCGTGATTCTTTCAACTAGCTCAGATTCTAATTGGGCCTAAATTTATCAGTTTGGTTCGGTAAAATCAACCCGGGATTAGTAGTATGGCCTGGCTAGCTAGCCTGATGATGAGCTAGGCTAATCAGTACCTATAAGGTTGAATCACATTTAACAATGAGGTCAAGAGTTAAGCAGCTCTGCGCCGCATTAACCCGTTATACGTTGTGTTACATAATCGCATGTTCAACAACAGGTCGGGTTCAGTAATATGTCAGCTGTCGACGTTGCTGGATATATTTCCGCAGGCAAATATTGATTAATTCATATAGTAGGCTTTTCAAGAAGAACCTTGTTTGTGTGTCGCCTCAGCTAAGGGGTAACACTCAAGCGAGCATACTTCTCTGTGGCCAAATATATCAATTTGTCGAATCGAAATAAGCTGAACTGAAAAAGGGACAGGGAAAATACGAATATTATGTAGGAAGAAAGTTTGACAGTTGACAGTTGGAATGTATTCAATTAACGTGCGCTGAAGTAGGAGGAGACTTGCACGTTTTTACAATAAAAAGCGAATTTAACTATAGGACAAACTATTTGTAACACCCCCCCCCCCCCCCAATGCCATCCCTATGATTCCTCTATATATATAATGAAATTAAGTTTGTATATGTTTAAATGATATTAGGTCCAACAATGACTGCTGTGCTTATTTAAATACTTATATAGACTAAGAGCAGAGTAGTATGCTTATGATATAGTATTGTAGGAATATAGAAACGGTATTGGGGTACCTTTGTTACAAACGTTTTGCACTAACCCGACCTAACTGTGATGTGAAATGAAAAAAAAAAAAAAACTAGCTGTCAAGAAACTTTTTCAAAAGTTCGTTTACCTCACCCTATATATATATATATATATTGATCAGTTACGATCAGATTTCGTGAGGCAATGACAAAAGCACGCAAATGAAGATGTTAGCCACACGACTAACACCCCCGGTTTATTCACAAACGAAATTGCTAGGGCGGGAGTGGTGCTTTCGGGAACGAACAGTAGGGGGCTAAATCCCAAAGGATGATAACATTAAACAGCGATACTAATTGTTAGGTTAGGTGTGTCTAGAGTCAGGGTTCATCTCGCTGACAAGATTCTGCTTCGAACCAGCATTGAACAACGCTGAACGCAAGCGGCTTCAAGCTTCAGCCTCAACATGACCTGACGCCAATGTGTTAGTAATATTTTGTACGTACCTGACTAAGTTGTGCTAAGTTGACGTAGCGCCTTAATACTGCAGGAAAACTTATAAGAAAAAAAAAGAAGCCGAGCAAGTTATGAAGAAGGCAACAATGGGCCTGTCGATCGAGCGTTTGTGTTCACCTTGAGACTATAAGCATTGTTATTTCTTTCCAACATGATAATCAAACAACAACCACTGGTATCAGTCAGGGTGTACGTGCGTGTGCCTAGAACGACCCGACAAGATGCTTAATATCGACCTTTAAAAGCAATGTAGGAAGCAGAGGTTCGAAGTGGTAGTAATGTACGAGCCTATTGAGTAAGGTATGCTCACTTGTTTTCGATGCATCAATTGTTGGTCTTTTATCTAACAAGTACCATACACTTTGTCAGACGGCAACGTGAAATCATCCATACTCATGTTGAAAGCTGAGAAGACTCTGCTACTATAAACGGCCTTTCTGATTTACCAAGTCGAAGAGATGGGAGTTAGTTGTTGTGTGACAGCTCAATAAGTCGGGATATGATCAAATAAACGTGATGAACTGTAGGACCAAGGTATAGAAACAAGGCAAAAAACGATAAAAACGGCAACAGTGCTTACGACAGTATTGGTTGACGCGGTATGTCGACACGTTAGTGCGGATAGGAAACGCAGTGGTGCGTTTGGTGCCATCATGCAGTTCCTGCAGCCGTTACTTCTTCTGCGGTGGCTGCTGGGCTTATTGGTGCCATTCGACTGCCGCCAAAACTGTGTATTTCTAAAATTGAACAATCACGACTAAAGGAAGATGAACAAGGGGAATGAACAGGCTGAATGAAAGGAAGCACAAAATTAAAAATACGGAGAGTATGAAGAAGACGCTCAACAACATTGGAGAAATAGAAAAAACATCCAGAAGAACGTGTGTTTCAGTGGAGAAGTAATTCGCTTATTTCTTGTGGGTGCTGGCGTTGTTATCCTGACCGGCCCGTGGTTCTTTGCGTTAAGTAGTGGCGGTAGACGATCTTTTCTGCAAAAAGATATGGGACAGAGCAGATGTCTTCGTAGAAACGTAGAAAAGTAAGATCGACACGAGTGAATGGCCTTAAGTGGTTTGTGTAATAGAAAGTGTTAATAAAGTTAATAAAACACAAGCAAGCGACCTACGGTGCCACGACTAACAGCCAGCATGACGACCAGATCTAAGGCTAAAAAATTGTTTATACCCATAGTGTAACCTCGCAATGTTGATTTTTAAATAGATACACATATTACACCTAATAGAGAAACGGTAAGCACTCCCCCCCTCCCGTGCATGTTAGGGCCGAGTAAAGCGAAGGGTGTTATACATACAACTCAGTCTTACGATACGGATGAAATTATATTTTTCAAAAAACAGACGTTGACCTTATGCAGAAGTATGTTGAAGACGGGCAGGGTATCTTCTAGGATTTTGCTCGTTACATATTGCTAACAATTATTAACTCGATAAATAAGTATAGTTGCAGTAGCGAATGGCAATGAATCTGCCAAATTCGGCATATAACGAAATATATGAATAAGATAAGGCTTAAATTATATCCTGCACTTTCTCACCGACGGTGCCCACTATTTGGTTTTCGCTCCGTAGTCGATCACTAAAGTGTTTCTTTTGACTTTTTGTTGTCGTATCTGTGTGTAAATTCGCAGTGGTTTGTCTACCTGTGCACATTACCTGCCTGTATTATATGGCGAAAGACAGCAATGCCTTCGAAAAAGATTTCGCGCTAAATTATGGTAGCCCCATAATTGACAAAAACGATTATCAACAGAATGGGCCTGAACAGCAACGCAGATATCTGAGACCAGGTTTGCCTCACCCAATAGAGGCGACAGTTTCTGCAAAGCATTACGGAGATGCGGGCAAAGCACAATCATAGCCAAACACCCCAGTAGCCGGAGCCTAATCTGGCAACACTGTAAGGACAACAATACCAGGTCGAAAAAGGTTATTGTGCATGTCCTAGACAGCTGACATACATGAGATATCATTTTTCCGTTCAGGTGACAATTTCGGGAGGATATATGATTATCTTCAGTCAAGGTTAAAGCACCAAAGCGTACAATCGGGAACACACAAAAGTAAATACGCGAATGAAATATACAGAAACGCTAATCATGTCTGCGAGGCTATCCTATTCCGAAAAGCCCAACTCACCGCGCATTTATGCTGCTGCTGTAGGCTGTGCACGTGTGGGTCGCAGAAATCCGTGTAATCTCACGTAAAACGAGACCTTACGACCTAAAAGACGAGAAAAAGAATGAGGCCACTTTTGGCACGATTATATTGGCCTAGCTCCGTTTTGACAAAAAAAATAAACAAACAAACAAACAAAATAACACTGAGCCCAACAAGAATTGTTCTACTTTAATCCGCTTGTATTACTCATGGGCGCAAAAATTGCTCGCAGCCACAACACTTCATCAGATATTTTGTTCGTCGGATAATATTATTATCTTTGCTTTCTACCAAACAATTGTTAGAAATGCGTCACAAGGGGAAAGCCAAATAGGTGCCCGAGCGTTTCGTATGAGCCTTAATAACATGTCAATTGCCATATCAATTGGCAATGTACACTTATGGCACCATGGAGATATTAATTTAACTGGGCAAACCTCGGTGCTGTTCCAGCGTTGCCGCCTTTGGCCACCAGCGGTGAAAAACACGTGCTGCTACCGCTGTATAAACGATAGCTGGTAGTAAACCGGTGCTCCGTCGTATTACGATTAATCGCATTTGCGTATTTCATTGCTGTTTGTCTATTTTAGTCATCATTGGACGTGATCTGAAGCTCAACTATCTTTTCTAGCAGCACACCGAGAGGCACACGGCAACGTAATAATCAAACAAAAGAAAAAAAAAAAATAGGGAAATAATACATCAGAAGAATTTGTATTACAATACATACACAGCATTCGCTCTGCAGCGAATTAGACTTAAGCGCTGAAGATCATCGCCCGCTTGATCCATGCCCATACGCGTCTATCGTTGACGGAATTCGACAAGTGCTCGTTTGTACATTAATGTATCTGTTCTTCTTAAAACCTGTTTTTTTTTTTTGAGAGAGACAAACGAAATACTCTCACTGTCGCAGGAGCAACTCATATAATAGAAGCATCACTGAAACAAATATTATAGACATGAATAGGCATGAACGCTTCAAGATGTCAATGCATATGTACACATATATATATATATATATATATATGTATATTCTTTTTTCAAAGTTGTAATCTCTATGCGAAACTTGAAATTGCGTGTATGCGTATATACTAAATGTTTTTGCAGAGTGCGCTATCAGCAGATCTCAAAATTACTTAAGAGCCGTTACCACGACATTATCTACGAAAGCTCGCGTATAAAAATGCACGCAGTGGCGGCGCAGAACGTAATAGAAATGCGACTGCTGCAGTGGAGCTCGTCAAACAGCACAGATCACCCGGTAAGTTGACCTTCTGGTAGCAGGCATTAACAGAAATGTCATAACTAGACACTAGTGATAGTGATACAAACAAAAGTTTTATATTATCATGTATTTGTCGTAGTGGCAATAGTCAACTTGCTATAACAGGATGTGCATTTGTACACGTCCGCTTACATGTTTCCATGCTATGCGATACCGTATCAGGGCCATTCAATGGTTTTGGTTGACGTTTGCATGGAGATTTGGGCACTCATTCTATAAATGGGGGACCCTGGCTATGTTAGGTCATTAGGCAGAAGCACGCTGCTGCCGACTCGCTGTAGGAAGGACCGTCGAAGACCACCCCGAGATTTGGTCGGAAGGAGCTGCTCAAGCGACGAGCACTAGCTCATCTCGTCGACCTCTGCCAGAACGCGTCATCACAACTTAGCCATTTTCGTCAGAAGGATATTGACACCTAAGGAAGCAGCTAGCCCAAGAAATCTGGGCAGCATGATTCGGTGCCGTTGTATTGTTGTCCCGGGTTGGTTTGTTTGTTTGTCGTGTACTACGGGTTTAACGACAGGCCAAAAGTAATATGCGTGGCTCTGCAATCTTCTTCCGTACCAAATGCTAACGATATATCAGATAGTCGCTTAAACAGAAACACACGCCTCCAGTCGCCAGTACACAGTTCGCTAATGCGTCACTCATCTCGTTGACACGTGATTAAAGAGCATCAGCGCTCGAGCGAAAGGGAACAGCGTAAAAAGTTGGACGAAACTGCCCCCACCGAAAGAAAGACAACCACGAATGATGTTTCCTCTTCTACCATCATTTCGTAATAGCTAGATGCGTGGCTAAATGTCAGCCTTTTAGCGTCCCACACTGCAGGTCTACTCATTACTACGTTAAATAGGCAGCAACTATGAAGTAGTCTAAAGAAACGACAAGTTTCACAGTTCCATACTGTGATACTAACTACTGGATGATAACGGCTTTATATGGAGGGCCAAAGGTTTAATAGAAAGGTAAATGATTTTTTTTTTTCGAAGTAATGCCGATTTATTTATCTAGTTCCATGTGACGACATAATAGGTAACGATAAAAACAAGAAACTCTAATAGTCGCGGTGGCGGATAATTTAATAAACTCGCAGTAGACAATAGGCAAAAGAGAAGAAGCCGGCGGCTGTACAGTTGTCCGTTGTCCGACGTCCGATAAAAAAAACGCGATTGTCTCTTCGTGGCAAACACTAACTAGTAGACTGCGCGCGAATCGTGGTTGAAAATACGAAGATTTTTCGTAACTTAAAACTACAACGAATCGAACCGGCGAGATTGCGCGCGCGTGAGGCGCAAATCGTAATCACTTCACCATTGAGACAGCTTGCTGAGCAACGTTACCAGTCGCGGGTGAAGCTGTGTACGCCCATGTTTTTATTACAGCACGGCTTTTCTACCCATTTTACCATTAATAAACATGGTTGTGAAATACAATTGTCCTGGATCGTGTCATTAATTCGGAAGACTGTCAACCAACGTTCGCTTGAAGCATTTCATTATCATTGCCGTTTGGATCCTTTCCGTCGCGGAGAGAGAATTGCGCGCCGTTAAACTTTGCAGACATCTGCTGTCCCTATGACTGTGTGTTTTTGGCATTCGGTCATCGGCCACTAGTTGTCCATTAGTATCCAATCTATTCCTTAAGCGTTCGACCTCTGCTCCAGCTCTCGTCTCTTGTCAACCACGTTCTTCACTGTTCTGCCCAGGGGAAGCCCCACGGCTGTAGGGCTTCGCTTCCTCTGCATTAGGCTTAAACTAACGGGCACTTACGGGTGCACCACTGCTTCACCACGCCGCTGAATAACGACGATGATCAACCAGACTCATCAAAATCGATCGGGGCTGCCACCATGATCTGGTAACCCTAGAACATTTCAGCAAGGTACCTAGCAGCTTTTCGTAAAAATGCAAGGCACGGCATGTATCAGATCTAGGTTGTTTTCATTATTTCATAATTTTTCGCCGACTGTTTGTGACGGGAGCCTTTGAACGTAAAGCCAACAAAATGAAAGATCCCTTTTCTATTCTAGGTGCGGAACACCCTCTGTTACGAACACCAGCCTCTTTCCTCAGAACGGGAGCGCGTTTTCGGTTCTTCCCTCTTCTCTCACTCAGGTTTCGGTTACGCGTTTGGCGTCGTACGGCCGCCATTGCCGACATCGCTGCCGAAATTCGCATCGCATCACCACATCGGTCACTTACGTCATATCTGTTAACTCTACTGTGTATGTAGCTTGAATTGTACGTATCTATGCTTATCCTGTCGTGTTCAGTTCGATGGCGTCGTGTGTGAGCGACGCTTTGAATGAGCAGAGGGGGGTGGGCCGCTTGGGATAGACGGCTATTATGTGATCAAGTGGTCCTCATCTAACCGCCAGTTACGCTACTGCTGCCGTCGTTGCCTTTGCTTCTGCTATGAAAACGGTTTTTTTTTCGGCCCTGCTCAAAAGGCTCTCAGATGTTGCTGCCGGACTGGCTATATTTTTTGACGTACCGGCTGCATACGACCAGAATGAAAGACGAAAAAAAAACAAGAGGCAATATACATACAACTCAACTGGTATCGAATTATCGAGCGAGCGAGCGAGCGAGCGAGCGAACGAGAGAGATAGAGAGAGGGCAGAGGAAGGGACGACAAGAACTATGACACCAACACGATCATCATCGTGAACAACATTATCGTCGTTTTTGTTTCAGCTGCTATTGCAGAATGTTGTTAGCGGTGCTGAGCTGAGAGCCAGGGGAAGGAACTGCGAGAGATACAGCAAGTGCAAAATAAAGGGGGAGCGTGTGTGTGCGCGAGGGAGACGCACGACAGGGAAGGAGATAATCGCGACTGGCGAACATTGTTGCTGCTGCTGCTGCTTCCCAGCTTCCTCTCCCATTCTGCGTGTAGCCGGGAGGAAAAGTGCTATCAATATCTATTGTGAGCATAAAAATACAGCACCTGTAGACCTTGTTTCGCTCGCTGTTGCCAATCGACGTTTCAATTCATTTTACTACAGTAGAATTAGCCGTTACCGCGTCTGATTCTGCCGCTGCTGTGGTTCGATGTTGTTGTGTGTCTTCTCGGGCCGCAGAAGCCAACTCATGGCAGCACAGATTAACTCGGCATGCAGGGACCGCTGCTGTTTTTGTTGCTATAAGATTGGTAGAACGAAATTTACGAGGCAAAGATCACCGAGCCAAAGAACAACGCGACGCCACTGTGCATAGAAAATCAACTACATGTGTTGTCTGATTTGGCCTGAAGGGGCGCGTGCGAGGGAAAAATAGAGGGACCAAGAGATTTAATGAATTCAAATAAAACCTTACATAGACAATGTACTGCTAAATCTATTACTATCTCGATTTTATATGTATGATTTGTATAAGAGATTTATAGTATACACGTGTAAAAGTTTCGAGGCGCTAGACCATTGGTCAATGACAGACATCATGAAAACTGGGCGTCTAAGGTCTTTATGTTTTCATTGCGTCCGAACTAGTAGTTGTCTACTATTTAGCCACTATATAACGTGCGAGACGGTATGAACGAATCTATAATATGGTCAAATCTAACACGGGTCGTCCAGAAATTTTCGATACATAGCCTTTTACGGGCTAATTGAACATCAGGTCTGCTACAGGTCACTTAAGAGGGCCTATCGCAAAACAGCCTTAACAATAACGCACCGTTTGTTTAGGAAGTATATTTCTTACATCGAAACCGATTATTTTTTGTTCTAAATAGCGGCCGCTATTGTCAGTATTTTAATAGGATTCGGCGATCGATCACTGCTGGCCAAATCAAAATCTGAGGGATGACTACAGATCAAGCGTATTCATTTACTATGCAACTTCGAAGTGACCCACGAATTTGTCACTCTGTGTCATTGGCTACTTTTTTACATTAATGAAATACTAATGTTTTCCTTCGGCTTATTTGTTTGTTAAAAGATTAATTATTGTTGTCGTTTCATACCTAGCGGTAAGTAAAAAACCTCAAATATATATCCAAACGAAGAACCAGAGAGTAGGCCCATTGTTCTCATTATTATTATGGTTACTGCTGTTGATCTTACTAGCGAAGGCCCGCAGATCCTGTTCTCGAGATGCCGCCTCACTAAGTACACAGACAATTATGGTGATTGGGACTAAACTCGTTTGACTACGACTATTATTATTATTATTATAATAACAATAATCATTTCAAGGATAGGACCTCTGTTTAGCAACAGGTCCGCGAGCGGAAAATAACCGGGGGGCAAACAAGTTTATTGAAGGTATGATTCTCGAAACAGCGAATCCCGAACTGTTATCGTAACGACGCTTGCCAAAGAAACGAGAACCGCTATATTTTTTGCTCGTTTCTGCAGGCACTTTCGATAAAGTTTTTTTCATCTATCTATTTATATTATCATTCATGTATTTGTTTCTACCCACACTTTATTGTCAATGTGACATGTTGAAGGGAGTTAAGTCAGAATCAAGTATAATAGTCGCTATAAGAAGGCTATACCATACATGATAGGGATGTGAATGTATGCCCAAGTTATGAGTAAAGATTGCCCGCCTGTGAACTTATCAGCTACAAGCGTTTATTTTAAATTATTACTTAATTGCTATTCACTGTCGTCGAAAACCACGATGTGCTGCACTATATATATATATATATATATATATTAGCAATAATACACAATTTGCGCACGGTATGACTAGAGCAATGTTTTTTTTCTTTTATATACGGGCAAAATACGAAGAAAATAGAGCAGCTTGCTGCTCTTCCGATGCGGGTCCGTAGCGGTGTGTCAGGGCACCTTCGAGGCCTGTACCGAGATCGTTGTCAGCACTAACACGTAAAGCTTTAGCACCGCCTTTAAACTCCGGTAGTCTAAAAGAGACAATTTACGGATCGATTAGGTGACGCATCGATTAATCGAAATAGCAGAGAGCGCCGAACAACTCGCTCGACCGCGGCGTTTCACCCGTTGACAAATGGCTGAGGTACAGAAACCAATTTAACTGACAAACCCAATGTGTCAAGTTGGTAATACAGGGCAAAGAAGAAAATGGAGAAGACTTTCGGACAAAGGTATGTCAACATCGCTTTTGTTTCTTGACGCAATGGAATACTGACGTTACTGCGAACCTACTTGTTTTTGTCTTCAAATGTCCTATGGAAGGAAGCAGAACCAAAGAGCGACACCAGGCCCAAGGGGATGGCTCAAAGTGTCCTGATACACGCGCTGATGAGCGTTTCAAAAACAACAACTAGGCAATAAAAACGAAGCCGAAGAGTATGTGAACAATTAATTTTGAATCAATGATTTTAGCCGTAGCGGCGATCAGACCCACTGGATATTCGGTGAGTACTGCCAAAAGAGGTCTGGCTACCGTTGACTCTGCTGTATCTGCAGGGAACTGCTGCTATCATCCTGTGTTCGTGCCGTCATTCCTGATGCTATTTTTGCCGTCGTCGTCGTCGTCGTCGTCGCTGCTGCAAGCGGGCAGGGAGGTATCGGCTGATATCTTATGACTGTCAGCGAACTCTCCCCCTCTCTTTCTCTCCCCGTTTTGCTTCGTCTCGGCGAAATAGACAGCAACGGTCTGTCTACTAGAGATGCCAAAGATTTAGCGACGTCCAAACTTAATTGTCTTCTTCGTTAATTTCGTTCACATAGTTACCGCACCGCGATGATCGCATCTGTGCTATCGTTGCAAAGGAGCGAAAAACAAGGCGCCAGGCAAAGGCGATCCGACGCTCAAAGGATAGAACAGTCGACTTTCCGGGCAACTTCGAAGCATAATCGTGGGCGACGGCAGTAGCAGCTACGAACTGCCTTGAGGCAGTTTATAATAGACGAGAACGAATTTTGTTTTTGCATGAATTGTCTTAGATGAGGACAATAGGGGAGGCCTATCACATGAACAGGACAAGCATATAAAAAAGAATAGAACATGACGAAGGTAATGGCCTTTGGGGAAAACAAAAGCAAGTATCGACCTAAAAAGACGCAAGCTTGAAAATGCATACAATATACTACTATAACTGACTAGCTATCTGAGATACATAAATTTTATTGAATTGGGTGCGCAACACCCAAACGCGAAACAGATAGGATCATGACGACTGTCACCTTGCGGGATTTTTTTGCACTCGTCTGCCTGGAACATACCCAGCCCACCGACCAGTCTCAGGACTTGACAAAATGAATCATAGAATTAGATATGTAGCTGTAGAACATTTTCGCTAGAGATTCCTAGTGAATTTCGCATCGGTGAAATGAAAATCAGCCACTAGGGAAACAGTGTTACAGGGAACACCGATTGAGACGAAAAGTCTATCTAAAAAATGATGCACCCTCAATCGAGCGCAAACTTTGCACTTTGTATTGGTAAGGAAGACGACAGCTTTAATCAAGACCGATAATTTTGTCTTCATACAGAATATCCTTATTGTGAGACTATATGAGTATGGTAAAAAAAAAAAAAGTCACGGGCTTCTTGTAAAGCTGACGGCGCGGTGTCCTAACTTATACAAAAAAGATAAAGATCTTTTGCATAAGTTAGATGATTATTTATTTGGAACCAATTTTACATTAGTTAATTGTATATTGACAACGAATGCAATCGAATATTGCTTTTCTAGAAATAGAGCTCTGGCCTTTACTATGACAAGCAAAGATCTTTACAATTTCAGCCAACGCAAGATACGATTTTTCTGCTTTCTAGCTTTTAGACATTGAACATTTACAGCTTGAACATTTACGAGCAAATGTCCTTTCCGATCGTGCATATATACATCATGGAGATATTTTTTTTTTAATATGTTTTTGAATTCCTGCTAAAATTACTTTTCCTGTTCCACTTTTTTCGGGTGACTATTAGCGTTTCATGCATTTTTGGCGGCTGGCGTTGTGGTCGCGGTAGCAGAAACATTGATACCGGTAGCCTGATTTTGCTGGTCGAGGATTTTGTTGTCTTTATCGCCTTTCATACGCTGCGTGAATGATGACGCCGCCTGAGGGTGATGATCTCGCTCGACCTCCTTTACGGGCAGCAATTATAAGTGCTATACATACTGCTGTGGTACATCGTTGTCAAAGATGGTAAAGACGCTATTCTATGAAATGATTAAATTACTTGAAGGTTTCTGTCGTTGCGTTATTCCACGTTTGTTATTATTATATTGAAAATTTTACTCGGGCTACTTCGTACACAGGATGACCCATAACGTGTCAATGTATACTCGAGCATACGTGAAATTTTTTTATCAACTGAGCAGTGAACTTTAATCGTTACCGTGTGTATCGTCGTTAGCTGTTGCTGCGGTTGAAAAAAAATTGTCCTTGTTTAAGTTAGTTAGCGGTCGCTAGCGCTGCTAAAACTGTGTGCCGCGAGGAAAGTGGTATACTACGTAGACATAGAGCTTTTCTCCTCTGATGACAATGATAGTCAGAACGTTTTTGGGACACTTTAGGTCCATAGCAGCGATTCGATCAAAACTCTACCAAGTGAAGATGCATTCCCGACAGCAATAGAAAACTCTTTCAAAGACGAAGAAATGGCTAAACACGGTGATTCTATGCCTCGTGCCAAAAAAGCGATTCTGTCCATGACCAGTACACGTCGGTCGTTGCTAACCAATTGTTATTCACGATCCTCCAACAAAACCTTAATTTTGGACGTTTAAATACCCCCTGTTGCTAACGTTCTTTAAATGTTTCCTACTGTATAGCTGAGGCTCCTTGTTTGGGGCCTCCACAGTGGGGCGTTAACTACGGTTTTGAAAATGGCCGTAACCGAACCGTTGTGGATTACTGAAAGATTGTTGTGCGCAGACAGGCGCAGTAAAGGTGTCGCTAGTAACGCACTGTGCTGTCTCAGACAGGAGAACGTAACAAAAACAAAAACGACACAGAAGCACATACTTAGATCTATCCTGGCCACAATAGAGGGGCATCGAAAATAAACAAACGTCGACCGTTTAAGGATTCGACCTTTTTTCGGCCTATCTCATCCTGGTAGAGTCTACGGAGGCCGTCTGACGATGTCGAACGGGCACGGAACATCCGTTGCGAACGTTCTTGCAACGTTTTTCATGCCACGCTAGTAACAGCACCAGTATCACCATCACGATACATATGGAATCAATTTCGTTTTTTCTTACGTGTTGTTGGCCCACAGCGCAAATCGACAGAATAATGGCTAGAAATAGCAAAACAATTCCAAACGGGTAGGCACCCCGCAACAGTGACTGTCGTGAGATGAAGCAACGCCAACAATAACAGTGTTGAAGCAATGGAATGACCATCGTCAGAATAATTGCAGGAACGTGACATCGTCCTGACCTTTTGCTCGTGGGGAAGAACTAGCCAGTCATTGGGAGGAATTAGGTACTAGAAGGGTAGCCCCCGATTGACAAACCGACAGCATCCGGAAAGTGCTCATATACAGGTGCCACATCACCTCTATGGTGTAATAGTATTGTAAATCACCAGCACGCGAGCTGACTAGCCGCTTGCTAAGCCGCTAGCGGTTGCCTATCGTCAGGTTGAAACGTATGTCTTCAGTTGCCATGCCGTGCTGATTGTATTTTTGCTATTGTCGTCGCTGCTGTTCTTCGTCGTCCTATTGCTGCCATGGTCGCTGAGCGGGGAACGCGCAACATAGAGTCTGAGGGACATCTAGTAGAAGACAAAACCAAACTCTTGCAACCACTACCGCCATCGCCGCAGCTTTAGACTCGTTCATCAAAGAGCCGCCGGGACGCAGTGACATGAACGGAGACAATTACACTGCCCGCCCAATCGTCGTGCTGATGATGATCAGCCAGACTGATAGAAGCAGTTGTAGTAGTTCATTGCTGTTATCTATTGACTACTACCGTGAAGATGATGAGTGCGATAGCGGCGGCGGCGGCGACAGTAGCCGCACTAGAAGCGGTACTATCATCGCCGATCATCATCGATTCTTCTCTTTTCAGTGTTCCTGCGTCCAGCGTCGTGGCTGTCGTCAAGAGGCGAGACACGCATATATTCAGACGCACAGAACTGGTCAGCCACGAAAGCGGCGGCTCAGATAGTCTGCACCAACGACGGCTGTCGCGTCTACGGCCACTTCGAAACGAGATTACCCACGAGTGAGAGTGTACATCAAGACAGCAGCCGCGAAGATGGCGACAGCCACTGTAGGCAGAGGTGTGAAGATCGTCGTTGTTTCTTCTCGCAGCCCGACAGCAGCAGTATAGCGGCCTCAACTGCATCGCCGATGACCCACTCGAAACGGGGGCAAGTTCGTTCGGTCCGATGTTCCCATTATACCACCAGCTACCAACGAGCAACAACGACAGTGCCAACAAAAGCCAGCAGACGATGAAGCAAAAGCGGGAACTCTTACGCCATTAGTGTCTGTCCATTTTGCTTGATTATAACACCCCCGGATACAGAGCAAAACATTCATTCATTCACTCAGAGAGAGACGGGAACAGGCGGCCGATTGCACCGATTCAGAGGCATAAGAAACGTTTGTGCCTTGGAGAAACCACCATTAATGCACGGCGGCAGTGGCGGCGGTAGATCATGATGGCTTCCCAAAAGTCAATCGATCTGCCACCATAACAATAATTACTATCACATACATATATTTTTTCTAGAGACTATGAGATGTTTCAATCGATGTATCGACAAGCCAGCTGTTACAATCGTTTCGTAGAGACAGGGCCAGTCTAATATATAGAGACACATAGATATATAAGTGTTAGAAGTTGAGGGCATGCATTTTTCAAAATCGCCAAAAAAAATTAACTGTAGCATTCGTGATTATCTGCTTCAAGATAATCTAAGTATATCTTCTTATTTCTTATATCCTTTTTACGACGAAGGCATGGCATTCCCGACTGGAATAAAAGTGGAAACAGTCGTATGACAAACAAATAAACATCTTTGTTAATAGTTGTTTTCGATTGTTCCCTGTCGAAGTGTCAGATATTTCGCTTCTAGCCCGAATCGCTTTCTATGTGACTATCTGCTAACCGGTTTTCAACGATTTATTATCTTTTTTCTCTGTCCAGTTTTCAAATAGCTGAAGCAATCCACCGGTAGCCTTTTTCGTGTAGACTTCAAAACTTCGTTGCTGAATTGATTGTCCCTGACTCAGCAGCATTAGGCGGCTTTAGAATTTTCAAGATGACTGAGCTCGTGCGCACACCCTGTCCACTCGCAGACGGTTATTGTTATCAGTATCATATTTTGCACCCGAACAAACCGGAGCACAAAAACACAGTAGGGTTTGTTCAACCCTAGGACGACAGTTGTCGTTGATCTTCCATTTCCCGCGTCGACCCATTCGTCGGCCCCGTCCCCCCCCCCCCCCCCCCCCCCCATTGGATCTCTTTTGTAAACGCACAGATATTTCACCTATCAACTTGCGTTTCAATTACGAGTCGCGCATTTGTAAAAGCATAAATCTAGTACTAGCCTTTGGATACGGTCGTTCCATCGAGAAGGTACGCTTTGGTCATTATTTGCAAGGCTGCAAATTGCAAACCGAATTCAGTTTACGCGCACGGTGATTTGATCGATGAACGTATACTATTGCAAAAAAATATGGAAATGCATCTCTATAGTGATCGTTACGCAACTATATTAAGTTTGCTTCTACAATGAATTTAACTGCTCCGTTCACTGCCCAGTTCACAGTTGTCCCTCGAGTCTATCGCGGTTCAGCGATCTTATACCGCGTAGAGATATGCTGAGTGAGATATTATTAATTGCGGTCTGGCTGTCGACAACTTCGCTGTTGTCCGTCGCCGACATGCACCGAAGGGGAGTAGTAGCGGCCGCAGCGGCGTTGCGGGCTATCGTTTGGCTTCTTTGCAGTACGCGCCGATATCCCCCCAAGGCCCTACCGCCTCCCACTGCCCTTCCCCGGCCCTCCCCCAAATGGTGGACACAGAGAACGAGTGAATGGCGGTGCAGAAAGGTACCGCCGTCTATCAAGCACCACGGACAGTAGTAGTAGTAGGGCGCGTAGAAAATACAAAGACAGAAGAAGCAAATGATCGTTTGAAGCGTCGCGGCTTGCGTCTCTATCTGCTATGTGGATGACTATGTATGAAATATGCTCTGGAGGACTGCCCCCTTTCGGGGTGGTCAACGGCGCGTAGTCTGCTGCCTTTGATCAGCGTCAAATTTGTCCTGATGCACATAAGCTTCTGTCGAAAAGTTTCAAAGGGCTTTTTCAACCTCGATAGATACATATACCCCAGTTATCCTACCGTCAAAACAATTGTATGAAGAGGCAATACGGGAACACTGAGCGGCTAGACAGGCCGTGGATGACCAAAACGCAGCCGGATTGAGCGACGAACTAGTTCCTTTCTGTTGACGTTAACGTATTATCGATTACTCGTATGTATTACTGCTAATTTATACACACATGCATACGTCTCATATATATATATATATATATATATACATATCTGATTTTGACTTTGTTAATGCAGAACTCGAAGTTCTGTGCCTTAACCTATGCATCAAAACATCGAAGGGGCATGGGGGTTGCGTAGTCTGACTCGTATGCGTAATGCGTTGCCAGGACGAGTTTAAGTAGCGGACATAAAAAACTTCCGAGACCTTTGAGGGTGGCAGGCGATTACTTCTTCCTTGTTTACGCCAGTGTTTAGTGCCGGTGAAAGTACATTATAAGTCCGCTCACTTGAAAGAAGGCGCTCGATAACAGAGCGTTCGTCGGCGTGGCAGATTCATGTTTCTGCGAATAAATCAATAATAGCAGCAGCCGAAACAGCATCGCTTGATCCTCAAGGAACGCTATCCAGAGAGCTTAGTTTTGCCGTAAGATATGAAGAATTGATTCGCGTTCCCGCCGTCATTATCACAAACGAGTTTGAGGCGGACCAGAAGTTATCAGCAGATGATGTCGCGATCAAAAAAAATGCAGGAACAAGGGGTATAACACGAGCCGTTGTGTTCTCATGTCGTTGAAAATAAAGCGAAACCAGCGTGTCGTCAAGTGAAACATGCTGTGATCAAGCAACGAAACAAACAATTTGCTGAGATTTTTTTTCTAATATTGTATATTATAGGACATATCAAACATTAGCAAAGTCGCGTAAATCACCTTAGCATTAGAAATTACCAAGTGAGACCTACAATGCAATATGTTCCGTACGTCATAGGAGTTTAAGTTTAGGGTAAAGCTTAGCCTTTACGAATTTATTTAATTCGCACATATCACGACTGCAGATCGCAATTAGATATTTTCAAATTCCATAAAAATGTCTGTGTTTGTCCGGTCTAATGGGCATAATAGGCTTACTGCGCAATAATCTCCCTATGCACAACCAGATGCGTTATGAAGCTGGGAACTTGTCGTAGTCATCTGCTTTTCCAATAATAAAAGTCAATTTAGCGATCGACACTTTGATTACTTGGTTTCACTCACAAATCTAGTTTCTGCAGGCACACATTAATAGCGCTTTCAGTGTATCCTGGCCTTGCCATACGCGGCGACGGTAGCCGTTATCGCGTGAAAGGTTGTCTCGGACGGGTAGACAAACAGGCCGCGACGCGCGGCCGGGTGGTCCAGGTGTCGTTGAATTTTTTGTAATACGTCAATCGCGCAAGACCGGTAGCTCGAAGTCGCTTTTTCCGTACCCATGCGTTTTTCTTTTATTCCTATACGTATAGTAGGCAATATCAGCAAGATGGCTTTGTATTTCTCCCATAGCCCTATCTGTTCCTGTCTCACCTGTTCCGATCAAGTATTACTGCCGTTGTTCGTCTCCCCCTTCGTATTAGTTGATTGCCCCCTACGAAATGTATTATACACCGCTTGCATTGTATAATCTATAAAAATATACTTCTACAATTATGTTCTAGATTCGCAAACAAGCGCATCTATGGTCCTTTACGCGGAACACTTTGGCGTACGGGTCGTTCGTTGCAATTCCAACGACGGCAGCAGCAGCAGCAGCTTGACGTCGTCAACCGAAACGAACTAGAGGGCGACGAATGCATCTGTTATATGTAGGATACCCTTCGGCACCCGAAAGACCGCCGTTCAGCTGCGTTTAGCGCACGCGGACAATTTGCTACTGAATTTTCGGGGAACACTACGGACTGATCTATTCGATACCGTCAGATACCCCCGCTGATGGCTACTATAATCGAATCGGTTCGATCGCCGCCATTTACTGGAAGCTGCTGTGGGGAAAACAGCGATCTGGCAGTCAGCGACAACAACTGCTACTACGATCGACTGCAACACCGCTGAGAAGTGGTGGGCCAAACACTAAATATCAAATAGTGCAGCGTCAATGAAAACATGTGATGGTGCAAACGCTCGTCGTACGTTATGAAATAATAGAACAGCATACATACGTTAACTTAAATAGATATCAATAAACTTCTCTAATCACTTGATCGACATTGTAATGCCTCTGGAGACTGGATTAGGAGTTTAACACAGAGCTGAATGAGTCCGCTTGCTTCTGCAGGGGTTCCTCCAGGAGTTTAACACTTGGCTTGACATATTAGCAAATAATAATTTGTGTATAGATATGTAATGGCAGCAATTCTTCAGGAATAATAGGTGCACCTTTGCTCGCCTCCGAGCATCAATGCCGTGACGCCTGTTTTTAAATATGCTGTTGCTATAACAGCGTCGAAGTGAGCAACGCCGGCGCTAGTTCGAGCCTGTGTATAAATTCAAGAAGCCGTAGTACGTGGCTTATTGGTAAGCGCAAGCATAACGTTTTCTCATCAATTTTTTAGCCATACGTTTTTCCACAATTTATACCAGTGCGAACGATTAAGCAGCAGCAACAACGACAGGTGGGGTTATCCGTCAAATCGCCAGATGCGGCCTAAGCCGATTCACCACCGCACTACCCTATCCTGGCGACTTCTAGGAAGAAGGATCAATAATTTCTTGGAGATACAAAAATAAAACAAAAAATGTTTTTGTTGTTGCGGCAGTCGCTGCTTCTGTAAGAGTCACTCGACTGACCACTGACTTCTTCAGTCATTAGCCCCATTTAGAAGCTTTTGTTACTCCCGACCGCGCTCCCTGCCCCCATCCTCTTTTATCTCGCCTTCGATTTCGTCGTTTTGCGCTGTCTTTTTTTGTTCTTCGTTTTTATATCGACGCGCTCTTTTCCTGCTTAGGGTCGTTGTTGGTTCTTGGGATGGAGGCGCTCGCGTCTACGGCCGTCGGCCGCGCCCAGATTCCGCGCCTCGAAAATGCACACCAGCAGCAGCAGCAGTTACGAGGCATCCACCGTTCGGCGCGGTACCCCAACCACATTCGTGGATAGCGTAACACAAGCAACTTTGCAAATCTTCGAGTCCTGGAACTCATTTTTTGATCATACTTTACGTACGGTTCAAGTCGCCTGTCGTTCAAACCCCCCTCGTCATCACCGCCGCTGCCACAGCTCCAACCGGATCGGCTGACGCTCTTTGACTACTGCAACAGTAGCGGGCAGTATACATACTATGCATAATATATATATATATATATATATATAGACACAATAAAAGAAGACGACATTCACAGGGAACAGTCTAACGTTCTCTCAAGTGAAAGCAAACGAGACAAAAGATAACGAATAATAATTGGAACCTGACGATCTGAGCCGTTTGACGTGATTACATTATGGAGTCACAGTGGCGGCAGCGGCGGCAATATTGTAAAGTACGCGATGAGGATGTCATCGAATTAATGAGACGACGCGGCTATAAGACACTTATGCAGACACGGAAAATAACAGGAATAATGACAATACTGCAACGTTGTAATGGCAATTTTTTGCCGAAAAAAACAGGGCAAGGCGAGGACCAATAAAAAGAAGAAGCCGACGCAGTTGTTATTGCTGTTCCTCCGAGAATAGGTCCATTATAGACACGCAGAAGAACGGTGGCGTATCGTAGACGACGATACCGATAATGGCGACGATTCCTAGATGGAGTAGGCAACAATAGACAAAAATATTTTTGTAATTGATACGCGTAAGAAGAATGAGCTACGGTAACAAACATACTCATCCTAATCAGGATAATGCTCAAATAACACGCCCATAACACACACACACAAACAACTGTCATTCCTCAGATATTTTTTGAGTCCTGCCGGTTCATGGCTCGCGGTGCACCGGGTTAGTATAGAACAACACAGGCTACGAAGCGAAGTCGAAAAAAAGATCCACACGCGTACATCTTGATAACTCCTTTCGTATGTGCGTGATACGCGTATCAGTGTACTGGTATATTGCAGGAGCTGCTTAATCATCACGTTCTACCATCAGCGGAGCCAACATTTTTGTCAGATGTATCAAAGTGACACTATATATAATTTTTGATATTGTACACTGTTTGAAGAATACGCGCTAAGGCTACCTAATGGTACGTTACATTTAATTGTTACTCTAACTTTGTTATCAAGTTAGCATTACAATTATATTAGCAACGACAAAATAAATTATAGTTTATTTGTCATCGTTTTTCGTTTTCTTTCAAGAGCCGTAGCTGTTCATAGAAATGAATCCTTTTCAGCATCTCTTATAGACAAAGTTCGCTGGGATGGGTCGAGGAACAGGAGAATGATTTCCGAACACCACGGGCTATCCATCAAAATCCTCGTGTTTTTCTTTCTGATCGTTAGACCACGGACGAACTTCTATCGTACGCCGACAATTTCGGTTGACATACGGGTTTGCCTGTTCTGTGTGTATGACGCTCTAAGGTCTCGGTGGCTTCGGACCAAATTTCCGGAGTGATACGACCGCGTTGATCGGACCTGACTGCGTCATGGTGAGGCTAGAAACAATACGGTTCCCGTTGGCACAATAGATGCTCCGAGTAGCTTCTCTATCTATCTATCGCTGACTTTAACGTCCTCTATTGTGAAGCGCCACTCAAAAGCAATACCCTTCTTTGTTCGGGTTGAATTTGTTTCTCGCCTGGATATACACTGGTAATGCTGGTGCTGATTGGCTGCCATAGATGATGTCGATAGTGGTGTAATAAAAAAAAAAGTCAAAGAATAAAAGAACGAATAAAATTTGCAATCCATCACCAGCAGCGGCAATGAGCGCTGGCAGCGGCGGCGGACGATCGATGAACAATGTAATCGATGACTGCCGCCGATACACGGCTGTATGGTAGCAACGTAGCGCGATCACAACGCTGATCGCCAACGGCATATATAGAAAGAAGGAATACACGTATACATATCTATATATGTACACATATATCGAACATTATGTCAAGTTTTCACCCTTCAAACGGTATTTTTTTATTTGAAGACTGAAAGTTACCGATATGTGTAGCATTTCGATTCGGTTTAGCGCGAGATTTCAAATGGAACCAACAAATCGCCCCCTATATATGCCTCCATCTAATCATTTGTCCGCATCAAGAATTCAGGGTCGGTAAATGTTTACCATGACGTATAGTTATTATGCTGTTCCATAGGTGAGTTAGAAAAGCCCCAGATAGGTTCAGTGAAATTCATTACGATCAAAACCCTTTTGCGAGAGGGGCCAAAGTCTGGAACAATTTCTTGAAGAAATGGGTTCGCACATTAGTAATAGACCAAAATGTTCCCATAAACGTATATATGCAACACGGAAGGAAAATCTCAAAACAAGGCTATTTAAAAAGTATAGGCCACTGTCGCGCAGACTGACTGGCACCATCGTCTGTAATGTACATATATATATTGATGGTTAGAGATAATATGAAAGAATCGATGGCTCATTGTAATATTTTCTGCTACCTTAATCATTTCACTACGACGACTTTTGCGGCCGGCAGTAGTGCGGCGTGGCTGCTGCTTCAGTCCCGTTCGGTAGCTACGTCCATCTCTCGCCTTTCGCGCACGTATGGCGGCTGCCGTTGCTGCTATCGTCATCTGTTGTCTATTGATTTGTGACTACGTGCGTGAGTGCGTATATGTGAGAGGCAAGTCCGACGTAAACTTAACGTATCAGTAATGCTATTTCTGTTCCTGTTGCTACTCCAATCCGAGCGCAAGATGTTAACAGTATTTCGAAACGGCCATTGAATGTTGCTTCTGTTTAAAATTGCAGTAGCAATAACAGCAGCAGCAGCAGTAGTTTGTTGTGGCGCAACGATGCTACCGTAATGATGTAAGGGCTCTTTACTGCGTTTAACGGTGCCAATAGCCGCCATTATTAGGACCAGCGTCGACGCTGGCGGCTACTATCGAGCGATCGGTGCTGGGTCGCTCTCCGGCTTATTGGCCTAAGACATTATCTAAATAAATACGGTAGTATTATAGTACCTTGATAGTATCAATGCTGATTCTGCTTGTTCTAGCTATTCCATACTACGACTACTGCTGCTTCTGCTTTGACAAACAACAACGGAAGCCATTCACCCAATGGCCTGGGGTTAATTAGATCCTGGTTAACCGTTTCATGTTTAAAGCCTCCTATCGGCCATATACTCAGCCGTATACACGCTATTCTATACAACTACAGAGGATTGATGTATTGCTTTTAATCTGTGCTCACACAAAAGGCGCAAAACTAGCACGCATCGTGTGGTGATACTCTGTGTCCGTCTGTGCGTCTTAGGAGAAACAGTGCGGGCCAGGCGGCTATTACACGTAAGCTTCTAGCTCTTCGATACCCGTGGTACATATTTTTACACACAGAAAGAAATGATTACGTGCGAAACGTGGATAACGCTTTATAACCAATGACATTATAACAACGGTCCAGCAGTAACAGGGACAGTTGATTATAGCACCAAAAATGATATTATCGTGTTACTCCATCTGGAAGTGCCCGTCGTAGCGGTAGTACGCCGCTCCGACCAATCATACCACCAGCAGCCTATATATAGCAACAGCTAGTTTCACTGCAGTTAAGGAGGGGCGCAACGGACAGGTTATTGTGTTGCTTGCCCCTAGAAGCACTTTCAGTCATTGATAAACGACTGAAAAGGTGGTATCGAAAAATAGAAGAGAAAACTTGGCGTAGAGCTTTAAATGCAGCGAACGCCAATTGTAGTTAGACAGCTTGAAATCTAGTCTGGGCAAAACTAGACTATGCCACCATGAGAGTCATCCACTATGCGAACGCTGACCATCTGTCTGGGAGTTCGTATCGGGCATCATATCGAAATAAAATTCTGACGACGCCATTATCCTCATTCGCTAATACATGCATATGATTTCAAGTCAACCTGGGGCGTTTGCTAAGACATCGGGAACGATACCAAGCGTTCGCCTTGGTATTGTTCCCGATGACAGGACCTAACCATTATACTTAATGTGAAAAAAATGGCTCTATTATCTAATGATAAGGTGACAAGCCAAATCCAAGGGAGAATTTGCGTA
>NW_019211457.1:37299125-37480167 GCF_002443255.2 Varroa destructor
ATTCTGCACCCGATTGTCGCCATTGTTTGTCCGTCAGTTTCATTCCATCTATAGGGTAAAAATCGAACGGCAGATAGGAGCCAATCCCAGTCCTTCAGTTCAACGCACTAATCATTGCACTCTAAAACACAATTGAAATAATCCATATTGTCATCCCGATGCGCCGTCAATAATGATAATAATAATTATTATTATCAGCAGTAGCATCGGTTCGTTACCTGTCATTCATTCTAGTTGACCAGTTCCTACAATCGTCTCTTCTTCTTTTTCGCTACTTTTCTTTATAGTTGTTGTTATTATTTTAAATATATAAAAGAAAAAGCAAAGCTAGAATGAGCAAGATAATCGACGAAAAAATGAATGATATTAGTAACTTTTTTCTTTTTTTTTTTTTTTTCTTTGTTTAGCCGGCACCAGGAATGTATACTCGGGCATCTGCTTTCACTTGACCTCTAATGTATGGGTTTTTTTTTTCTACAAACTGACCTCGAAGCTCGCAGTCGATATTATGATGCCTCATCGTGCATTGAATAGTGCTAGCGATAAGACCTTCTGAACGGTCTTGTTGAAATTAATTAGGGTACCCATTATCCTTTTCGTCATTTTTTTCTTCACCTTCACACTATCGTTCACAAAAATGCTACTGAAATTCTTTTTGCCCATTTTTCTTATTATAATGCCTGCTAATCCGTTCTGACGACCACATCTGCATGTTGGAAATTAAGTTGCACTTTATACACGCAAGATATATTCGCATGTAGTCACAAGGGTGTCACCAATATCAATGAAGCGTCAAAGAAGGCCACCTCTACAGGACACATCACTCTGCAATCGCAATATACTACAAGTGACCAAAACTTATCCGAGACAGCTGAAACAGTCTGAGTGGAAAGCACCCCTAAAGCGACACTAGCATGTCTCTTCGATCAGCTTGGTGGTTTTAACTTGAGTACAGAACCTTGTTCGCAGACAAACATAGTTACATCAGCTGATACGAACTATTATAGCATTCGAAGTAATATTCAACGGCAGCCATTCAGAGGCAAGACAACAGGAGTGAACTGTATGAGAATGAAGCGAGGTTACGCTATTGTTTTAACCGATCGCGACGATTAAATTAGAGGAAAAATAGGGTGGGCCACGCCACAAACAAGCACAACCTACGTTATATCTGAAAATCGAACGCGGGTGGGCACCACGCAGCGCAAAGAACAGAAGTAAAGGTGCGGTAAGTCTATTTAAAGTGCGCGTCAACTAAAATCGCTGCCCGATTCTGTGAAATTATTTGAAGATAAAGTAAGCCAAATAATAAATGGCAAAAACGATTAGGGTGGATTTAAAAAAAAAAACGGAAAAAGTCTAAGAACAACATAGTTAAATGTCGCATTGACAAATTAAGTATCATTCCAGTCTGTCCGTTTACGAGGAAGTGGCTCAACACCATCTGAAGGGCTTTATGACTTCGTCTCCGTAGTACAGATTACTTTGCCGAGAAACGCAACCATATCAACTTGTTCTCAAGTTTGATACATTCTATCGTCTCTGTCGATAAGCGAATGGACACGGTGCGACAGTTCCCATTTCATTACTTAGTTACAGAAGGAGCGTGCCGGTTTAACGCAACGTCGCCTTCGAGCCAGCCAGCCAGCCAGCCGCTTTTCGAGCGCTTTAAATCGGTTTAAAGTAACTTTCTTTTGTTTTGAGTGGGCCATCAGAAAAAGGGTTTGCCCGCTAAAATTAGTTACAACACGTTCCTGCTTTTCGATTTGGACGGAACGCTAGTACGCGTTGTCGGCCGCGTTTATCGTGCCGAGTTTGGCCTTTTGCCCATGCATTTTATTCGGCCTGCTCCTCGTCCTGCAAACCCATGCCACTGCGAGATCCCTCTGCGACAACAAAAAAAATGTGTTGTTTATACATTTTGACTAGATATAGCAGACGATTCGGGCGAACCATTCGGCCAGACGCTCGTATCGCTCAACGCATGCAACGATTTAGTCTTTGCAATCGTGTGCATGTTGAACACATAGAAATCAAATGGGATTTATCACAAGAACATGTCAAGTAATCCCATACCGCGCTTTAATCCCGCCGAGTTATGATACTACTCCAACGTACATACTCAGCGTACGCTGTCCGGGCAAATTTTCATTCACCGATGCGGCGATGCTTTTTGAATGAGAGACAAACGAAATGTTTCTCTGTGAAAGTTAATGACATGTTCTGCGCTTTACATGACCAGTGTTGAGCCCTGGCCATGCTTAGCCATGCTCCTCCTATCATGTTCCGCTTTTGTCCCACACATGGTCGTGTAACCCATTACCCGCAGTCAGAATAGCCCTACGATCAATCTCAGTGGTATAACTAAAGTAACTATAACCTATACGACGTTTCATTAATCCACTCATTTCGTGCGTGTGTGTTTTATTTTCCAGTGAGTGTGCCCATTGAACCCTGATCTTGAAATTAACACTACAAAGACAACCAAACCAGCTGCTACACAATTTTTCTTCGCTACTCCTGAGAGTTCGATACATCCCAGTACACTTACTATCCTGAAGCGGGCCGGCCGTACCTAATATGTTGAATTTTTATTAAAAGTTAACCATTTTGATCAGGTTCAAAATCAGAGTGATGAACGTACTCTTCTAGATTGTGTAGGAATTACAAGGATAGCTCGTGTTAAAATCTCGTAACGACTAAATAGACGTACCCTTTCGCAAAAGGAAGATACGTGCTTGAAAAAGTCGTTACATATCATAAAGTAATACGGGTTGCACTAACCCCAGTGATGCAAAGCTGTCTTCAAGCCTTCACCTTAGAGCTTCAACACTTTACTAGATTTGTAATAAGCAATTGAGTGCGTACCAGATTCGCGAAAATAACAGTGCATACATTGTATACAAGCCTTCACACTGGACCACCTAGTTGATCGTTTTATTGTAGGACTATTTTAAAGTCAGTGGCTGTTCGGTGACGTAGTCTGGTTGTCGACATGGTAAACGACAGGCACCGTCTCTTCTGCCCTTATCTGTACCGCAAATCCCGTAGAATTATCCTGGCTGTGATTATTATCATACGAATAATGCGCCACGATACGATGAACGGCATCGGCTCTACCCTCAATGACCGTAATAAAATAAATAATAAGACGGATTGTAACTTTTTTTTGATGATGTAACTATGATGGGTCGACGGATAGTTCTTGTGTGGCTCTCATAGCAGAGCGATAGCCCCGGTTGTATTAGTAGATTTAGTAGCCGTCTTAGTGACAACTGCGTATGTTGGTAAGTACTGCGTTGCAGAGAAGATTATATTGGGATCGACATGATCGAGCTGGATAGCAGGTACCGCCCGATCCCCCGTTCGTCTAGCAGTTACTGCAGTTGCGACGAAAACTACAGCAGCAGCAGCAGCAGCAGCAGCAGCAGCAGAAGCAGCAGCAGCAGCAGCAGAAGCAGCAGCAGCAGCAGCAGCAGCAGCAGCAGCAGGGCTCACGCAGGCGAGCGCCTGCTTCCAAAGGCAGGCAAACAAGCAAGACAAACAACAGGAATCAGAAAAAAAGGTGTAGAAAAGATCGATTCGTCAGACCCGATACAAGATCGTACATTGTCTAGCAGCTTCGAATTAATCACGAACTTCCCTTGCTTCTATGCGATACAAATGGCCACCTTTTTTTTCTTATTGCGTTCTACTACAGCACGAACTCTGGTACCGGCTTGGGTCCTATGTGCAGTCAGCAGAGTTCCGCACGACGCTCCCATATAGCGCGCAGCGACAGTCTTCGAGCATATCCTACAAAAATCCATACATTCTAACAATCTTTGAAGCACACTTCTAGCTGTTTAATGCGAGGGAGGACAACAAATATGAACGATATCCGTCAACTCGTGTGGGTTAAAATAAATTGTTATACGTTACAGAATCAATAATTGAATTATTATTATTATTATCATCCAGTCAATAAGGCATCGCCTTTTGGGAAGCATTCCGCGGATTTTGACGCGGAGCCGGTACCCTCCGAAGAGTGCTAAGCACGTTTGAAATATGTTATTATTTTAACGATTGAATGAGTAATGAGCGTATTAGATGGGCCTGCTTGTTTCGCGTTTCCGCTTTCTATCAGGCCGTTGTTCTCTTCTATCGTCCAAATCGATACGCAGTGAAGATACGAATATGCGGATCATATTCGATACCGTATTTTGTGATCCTAGTCGTTAACTTCATTGATGCTGTTCTTACTGTTATTTTTAGCTCGGTGTTATCGTTTCTGTTATCGGTCCTTGCGGGCCTGTACGGCATTATCCAACCTCTTTCATTCACTGGTTGTTGCTGATACTTTGGCACTGTGTTTTTGCCATTCCTTGTTTCACATTGACGCCGCCGCCACCGCCATTGCCGTTACCGCCGCTGCAGCCAATTACGCTATTTTCACTGCTGTTTCTAATAGCTGACTTCGATTTCGGGACTAATCGATGCGATTCTACCCAAGAACTGACCCATTAGGAACCAGCGGCGAAGTGTATACCTATCGATCGACGACCGGCCGACCATATTCGTCCTGTAGCGGCACCGAGTTCGTCAGCCTGCGAAGTCCTGGCGTTGTCAAGGAATGAAGAGACCCCACTTCACTGACAACTGGCAATAACTGTTGTTGTTGTTGTCGTCGACGACGACGACGACGACTATCATGTTGTGTCCCTGCGCTACATTCATGGACATTGGACGAATCTGGTTCAGGCGATAGGCGACCGACCCAAAGACGATACGTAGTGTTTAAATTACTATGGCAGCATCTTTTTTTTTCTGTCTTTGTTACAGCATCGAGTAGCTGTGCAAGACAACCAATCTGGTAAAAAAGGGCAGAAAACCGGTGGGGCGAGGCGTAAAAAGAAAAAAATTAACTTTGATTATCGAAGAGACTGGAATATTCATCCTGTGATGGGTTGACCATGGCCGGCACGGTGCTGTTCGCTAAATAATGTCAGTAATACACGGCATGGAGCGTTTCATCGGCATCGTCCTTGTCACCATCTATATTTCCATCTATCCATCTTGATCGATGATCAACATGATGAATTTTCCCGTTCTCTGTTCGATCTGACGCGCACGTTAGAACAATGTCTACAATCAAACTGATGAGAAAACTATGAGAGAGCTAGTTGATTGTGGAGTTAGCGTTACACATATATCAATGTTACGCATCTCCATCTGCTGATCGCCTGCGAGAAGAGCAAGTAACCTATGGCGAGTGTGACGTTAACTCCAGCTGCAAACTAACTTATGATGTATTCCTAGTGGAAATGACTAGCTCCCGGCGTTATTGAGCCCGTAAAGCCAATCAATGAGAACCCCTTCAGTTTCACATATGCTCTTATTAATTCTTTTTGTCTATGATCCGAGAAGGTCTGGAAATAGCCCGAGACAAAGTCTAGAAATTCTGATGCAAGTACAACTCCCGTTGAAGTTTTTCGAGGACAGCTTGAGCACGCTTGCAATGTGTGACGTGGCGATCTCGTGCAAACTGAAGACTTGGTCTTGTATTTCGGGTATTTCCCGGCGGATAGCCGCATTCGCTAGACATCGGTGTTGATTCTATTCGTCTGGAGCACTCTGTAGCGTAGACGACCTTTCCAATCGCACCAAATGGAAATCATCGACCCGTTCGCATGAAGAAGCTGGAAGAGACGCTTGCTCTATAGCGACGTCTCGCATGAAGGCTACCTCATCCTGCACCTCACCTATCCGAGTCACTGGAACGAATAATACTAGGTGTTTTTCATTATGTAAGATAAAGATACAAAAGACAACACCTCATAGCATTAAGCAAAATTAAACACTTGTTATTGCTGTAGAGATACTACTTCTAGTTTTTTTTTCCCGTCACAGTTCTCGCTGCGTATTATGTGTCTCTTATTTAGTTTACGCGGTGTCCAGACCTTTCATTTTAGGTGACATTCCACACAATTACAAAATGGGCAAAAGCCTTTTGACAGTATCTTTCCTAGCTGGGATTTAATTAAGATGAACGGTACACAAAATCGAATCGGTTGTTGGATATAAGCGACAAGAAATAAAGAGCCTAATATCGTTCTGAGAAGATGTGGCTTTGTGAAGATGATATTCATCATGTTGAATATGATAAGATTCATTTAAGCCATTCGCACATATCATTATTTTAGTTTAATCTGATCAGAATGTCGGTCATCGTTGCGCGATCAGAATTTATTGATCCTTATTTATTTTATTTTTACTGTGGCATCGATAGGATTATCTAAAAAGGGGGAGTTTTTCATAAGAGATATAGCCACACCGGATACGAGAATTCCTGAACATGCACTTGAAGATTTTTCAGTGGAAGTTGAGGCTACGAACGATTTTCGTCTCGTACTGCAGGTCGAGCTCCAATCGAACGCATCCATATCAGAGGATCTGGTCTCATATACGTGTAATGACCAATTCGCGCAATTTGTTACATTTTATTAGGGATCATGCTTCAGTCTGCAGTAGCGGAAACCTTCTCTATACTATGGGCCCTCTCGTTTGGTCGTTAAATTTTTAGCCACTATTAGGGGCGCATCGCGTCCAAAATACAACTTCTTGGCCTGTATAATACATACGAGCTACATTTATCGGCCTTTCAGTTGTACTCAATAAGTAAGCTTCTACCGAGTTACTGCAAAGGTAAATCTGCACCTATTGTCTTTTTTCATCAGGCTTTTTCGTCTTGTCGCTTAGATATATCGACAGAACAGGTGAGACACAGACGTCTACGGTCCTTGATAGCGTTCCGTTTGGTTTGTAACATTTGATAGGGGCCGAATCTTGCGTCGTCTGCAAAAAATCGCGACACGATAGAAGCGGTGCTGATGGCCGTAGCGTTAACTCTTAGAGGCTGCGGGTTCAATTGTGAGCAAATGTCGCTGCAATCTGTCCTGTATGATTCAACCTGACACGATCTCAGAACGACAGCCGTGACGAGTTGCCCATTTGACTCGAAGGGGATCAGCAGGTGAGAGCTAGAAGCATTATCGTAGAACAAATGGAAAAAGTCGTTCGGAAGACTATTAACGATTATTTCTCATTGACTACGCAATAAAGGAACGTACAGACAGATGCTAGCCTTCAAATGTATTAGTAATTTAGAAAACCTTTTTAGGCCATCCATTCGAGCTTTCGTCCTAAGTATATAACTCTACAAATTTTCTACTGATATCAGTGGACTATTGCACTATCAAAGATTACCGCTTCAAAACGGCTATTGAATTGCACTAGAAACAATGCTCCTCTACCCTCGATGAAACTAGATTTTCTGACAGGTAAACAATCATCGGCCAGCTAGCAACTGAGGCAACATAGAAATTCTACGTGTTGTCGAGTTCGATTAAAAATCACTCGCAACCCAAACAATTTTCTATGAGCGAGCTTCTCTCTTCTTTCCTTCGAACGATAACATAGGTGATGACACGTTCGCTAAAGGAGCATCTCTAAATTGTGCTGAACGGAAGAGCTGTTACTGAGGCTAGAGTTCGGTCCTCCACCTTCTGGCTGTGATCACTGCTGCAGCTCGGTTCAGCATACTCTGAATACACTTTGGTAATATCTCTGTACTGCCAAGTTCTCGGACTATAATCGGAGCACTGTTATCTTCTTCAATTATGAGGTGTTCGCGATCCGTTGTCCGACCCTGACCCATTCCTTGACATCGTGCCACACGTTATTAATCGGATTAGAGTCGCGTGAATTTTCAAGCCGTCGTAGAAGCTTCACATAACTAGCAATAGCAGCTTCAGAGACATTGCCATATGACATTATGACTAGATAGACAAAGCGCACATGAATACGAGCAGGTAGGTAGGTAAGCACAGTTTAGTAAATGAAAATAACCTATTTCGGACCTATCATAATGTTTCAGATTGTCTGTCATATCAGCAGCCGCCGACTGTTATGTTTTTGGACAAAATGGCAACATAAAGGACCTCCAAGCGGAATCAACAGTGGCACAATATTAAGTTCAACGTGCACTTTTGCCTACCGAAAAAGCTACGCCGTAGGAAGACCTTATGCAAATGTATTTTGCTCTGAAGACACAGTTCGATTGTGCTTACGTATTCCTCATTACGTTATTCTACCAAACTTAAATGAGGGACGTATAGTATGCGTTCACCGTCTCGGCAAAAAGGGTTAGGGACTATTACAGATTTTTATTTATTATTGTGGCCGTCTGCCTGAACGCCTACTAAAGATGGCTAAGTGGCCAAAGTAAGAGGCTCGTTAAATACGAATCTAGCTGTTCTATGATTGTGTAGCATAGAGTACTTCGTAAAATGAATGCAATGCAGGGTAAAAGCGTTCTGGCGGCAAATAGAATGATAGAAATGTCTTTTTTATTGGTTGAGCAGGGCTCGAATGAAAGTTAAGATCGTCGCGAAGCTTAGAAACTCGAATTATCCTTTCGCCCCTGTCTCGAACAGTGGTCGTTGACCGCTTACTGCAGCCAGAATTGTCTTCAACCGTCGTAACGGCACGCTTTGTTAAGCAGGAAGAATAAATGCTGCTTGCAGGAAGCAAACGACAGTAACGCATGAATCCATAATTCCATTTCCCACATCATCGTTACAAACTCACGCCTATTTGCTTGGTTTTATTCCTTAATAAATAGACAACTAAGCGACATTTTGCTTCGTTATCTAGAGAATCCGAAGTAATGTTTTGTTATCTTTACTGATCTACCTACAATGGGTGTGAGCTCTCGAGATCTGAAGATCGCTAGGTGAGCATTCAATAATACGTAGGACTGCACTTCGAATCCCCGTAATGTAATAGGCTTGAAGATTGAACCTTTTGAAGAGATTTGGGTCGTACAATAACTACAGCAACAGCGCGATCAGCGCAAATATAGTCTGAATAGATCCCTTTAGAGTCCGTTATTATGGTAGCATGAACGTGCGGCCATCGGATGGTATATTGTTATGATCCTGGTTCATAAGCCCGTTTGAACTAATGCTTAACGATTCGGATAACAGCTGTAAAAATAACTAGAAAGCACTTTGTCGAGAGTGTCATTTCGGTATTATTCCGTAACGTGCAGACGACAATACAGTGGACGATCGTCGAACCACGGTCAGGGAAAAAACACTGTGTATGTGCAGGTTTTTATTTTGCAATGATAATAATAACAACAACGACGAAGACGACTACTGGCGGCGGCATCATCATCCAAGTTCGCGATCGGCCTCGCGTCGTCGCTAATGCTGTGGCTGCTGGTGGACGTAACATAAATGATTACTTATTATTATTACTGCGATCTAATGGACGTACGGACACCTGTGGCGCTGTCGTCGGAGTCGCAATTTTCGATGCGGTCCGTGCGTGTCCTGACTCGAAACGCAGCATCGATAGAAACGGCAGCAGTTGCGATAGCATCCAGAATAGTAGTGAAAAAAATTGGCAGAATAATAATGCGCTACTTCTGATATTCTAGAATGAATAATAATTCGAAGATGATAACCATGTACGTCCCGACTGACTTGTACAGCCACTGAACGGCAGGAACTATGGTAACATAACATCTCTGCAGGAAAAAGTCGTAACCATAGCTGTATTCTATTCTATTATAAATACAGATGGACGCTGACGTTCAACAAGGTAGTCAACTACAAGCTGAACTGAAAGATCGCGTCGATCCACTGCGGCTGCTCTCTGTTTACTCTGTTAGTATGTTCGTGTATCAATATTCATAATCAAACCACAATAGCGTATAGAGAGTGGTCTATAATTAGTACTTGATTAATGGTATGAACTATATGCAGAGACGAAGGTATTTCGTCGACCTATGCAGAACGACAGAGTAGAATAGAATGTTCGACCCAGACAGTTTCAATTGAGCTGTATTAGTCGTTGATCGGGTAAAGGAAACATCTTCATGACGGAAACGTGTCGGCGATACTTGGCCGAATCAATCGATAGAATTTTTATCTTCTTTTCTTTTTGCTTATGGCTAAAAGACTGACATATTTGTATGATGATGATGATGATGATAGTCAAGTTAGGTTAGCTAAGAGTTATATACAAGTTAACCAAGCAAGGAGTTCTCGAAGGGTCCTCACTTCACTTTCACGTCGAGCCTATAGGCAAACAGGCCCACGCGTTTAGTCGAACTTTTCGTTTAGAGAATTAGGCATGTTATGTAGACCCTTCAGAATCCTAACTGTTAACTAATAGTGTCGAATTCGCTATCTACCGTAAGCTGATTTTTACAGTTATGATTCTCACACTCACCAGTATGGCCTTCACAGCCCAATCAAGATGTTTGATTCATTAATAAGTATGTAGTAATAAGAGTTTATGTAAAAGAAGTCTATTACGAACTAAGGACAAGCCAGTGCACCTTTTCTATTGAGTCGTCTGTAAATTTTTTCAACTACGCTTGAGCTATTGCCTTCTGAACGCTGCCAGTGGGAGCAGGACTATAATAAGAGAACAAGATAAAATGGTAATGTATCGTTTCGGTGATATGCGGATGTTTTCAACTAAATAGAGAACTATATCTATGAATTTGCAGCCCTGGATCAGAAACAAAAACAGGTAGAAGCATTGAAAAATACAAGATTTAGAAACTACACCTTGTAGTCGCAGATGTCTCTTTTACCAACAATAACTAGAAGGCACTGCTTCTTTGCTTTGCTGCGATCAGAGTTTGTGTTATTACTTCATCCACTGACGCATTAACTGCGCGCCGTGTCACATGTATGTTAATCGTGCTTCGTATCATCGTCTCTATCTAGAGCTAGCTCATATCGGCCTGACTACAAGGATTTCAGCCATTTCTTTTTGCGTTCCGTGTGTCCTTCACATCATCACTGTTAAATTGAACATTGCTAGAAAATCGTGTCATCGTTGTGGGCGTCCATTTCGTCGTTATGATTGGCTTTGTCTAAAGTAGTAGGTAGGACGCTGGTACTAGACGTTTCGGCGGTTTTAAGCCTATCGATTTCTTTCAAACAACAGAAACACCCACTCTCTTCCTCTTTGTTCACTTTACAATCGTCTACCGGCGCGTCCATCATCCGCCACAGCGAATGTCAAACGAGGAAGATAATAATACACGATAATACACGAGAAATAAAACACGAGTCAAGCGGGGACACGAACCTCAGCAGTTTCGCTCGCCAACCGATGGGGCACTGCACAACGCTGGTTCAAGTACCGCAAATCGCCTCTGAATTAATAACGTTGAAATAACAGCTTCAAAAATCAACGCACCTGAACCGAATTAAGATTGCATTGGACTTCCCGAACTATAAACCCTGAACGTCGTAGAATGAAAAGAAGTTATCGTTGACGGCTGCGGAGTGAGGGTAAGGTGAAGTCGAAGAAAGTCAGAGAGGAAAAAGACACGACTGAAAAGAGGAACACTCGAGATTCGGTTTGTTTCTTTTTTTTTTGCCACCGGCGGACCACTGCTGGCGCAGTCGTCCACAAGTTGCGCCAATCTTGTTGCATCTCGGTTTACGGATACAGTAAAGCCAGATCTGGCCGTCGTTAATGGCGGCTGTTTAACTCCTATTCTGTTCTTCAACATATATAATCGAAGTTGGCGTTTTTAGCGAGCGCCTGAAAGCAAACCTCTCGACGATACAGGAGCGAACTGGTAGTTCGTTAATGGGTGTACGACAGACGCTTTTAGATAGACGATCCAATATACCGCTTACTCTTCTTGACGCACAGCTTAGGTTGGTTCAGGAAAAATCGCGGCTGTATCGACAATGGAAGTACGACCCGCAACCTAAACGGCATTATCAAAGTGTACGCTACCTATCGACCTCTAGAATTCGCAAGTAACTAGCTATAGTACCAAATCAAACAAGATATTCCACTTTTATGTATCTGATAGCTCTGATGCACTATTATATACGGGGCAATTTTCGATCTAGACACGTATGCAAACTATACTGGACACTTAGTTTCAGTAATGGATCAAAAACAGCATAGTCTGTTCCTAGTTAATTAGCTTATTATAACGGCACGATCCCTGAAACGGTCAGTTTTTTTCTCAACAGCTCTTTGAACGCGTCTATTACGACAATTTGATGTATCTAATATTTACTTGACGTCTTTGAGGCTATCACGCCGCCATTGTACGATATCGTCAATGGTACCTTCTCATCAGCCAGAAATGCGAAACATCGGTTCTGTCTGGGAAGCGAGTCGTCCATCATGGATCTAGCATGTTTGTGGACAACTGTGGGTGAACCGTGTGGATGGAATCTGAACTTAATACAACGTAGAAATCACCTTTACATCGACTTTTAGTATAGCAAAAGGCACCGAACTGTCATGCTGCAATGCGGCACGCTTCAGCAGCTTACGGCTTAAATATAAATAGTCAAGTATTAAATACAATGAATTATTGTATGGACAGTTTAATTTCGGCTTGACCTAAAACGCGGACGGTGCAACGTTGGCGCCGTCGCCCGAATTTAGTAATTTGAAGAGAGTTATAACGAGAAGATAGCGACGAACTAAACAGAGTTAAAAGCAATCTATTTACTGCAGTCACAGTTCTCTGCGCCGCGTTCAGAGTTGGTTCCTTTCGTCAGTCGAATTCCTCTGAAGACTTAAACAAATGTTATTGGACTTTTCTTCTTTTTTATCAAATCTTAGACGGCGGGTCGAGCCATGCACTGTTGTCAACGAAGGCACTCATTGCTAATGTCACTTATTGGCGATTTATTGTAAAGGCCGAAACAAGCGAATAGCAAAGGTCTGCCAAGCTCCGATCTGATATCGCAGCAACAAAAGAGGGTAGGAGGGATGCAAAGGGATGAAAGAGGACGATCATCTTTGGGTGGATCTTCTTTCCTTCTACCTCAAGTGGCTCAAGTGGCAGGCTTTGAGTTTCGCTGGAGGACCTACAGCAATATGATTCAGTTTCCTTCACGGATTTTCTCGTTATTGTTGCTGCTGCTGCTGCTGTTGTTGTCACGCAATTAGGCCATTTTGATGTCTGAGCTTGGACAGGAAAATCAGGTATGGGTCCTGCGGCATAAAAAGATGAATGGAGTAGCGAACCGCAGTTTTTGACTACATTATTATTATGTGTCGATATGTGGCGGCTTAGTAATAGGTAGTCACCGTCGCGGCTTATTTTCATCGACGCGCCGTTTGTGTCCCTGACCAGGCTGGCTGCTTAAGCGATAAACAACGTAAACTTTATACAATGACGTAGCATCATTACGAGAACAACATATCGTACAGGTCACAGAATTGTCTGCTGTGCTTTTTCCGTATTGCACAATGGTATAGCACGCATAAATTGATTTGGATTTGTTCACACTCATACCGTACACAACGTTCGAACGAATGGTAAATATAGGAAAAAAAACCCCAACGAAATGCAAGAGTTATGCTATGCGTATTTACTCGACGTTTTTTTTTTATTAGGGCGTCGTTATCCGTTCGTCTGTAAACAATAACCGTAATGACAACGTCTTTTTGGCTTTGGTGATACATTTCCATAAGGTGGGGCCGGCTAGGCAATATTTCGCTCTAGACATAAACTGTTGGGGAAGCTGATAATAATAATAATGATCAAAAACACTGTAGTCGCCGCCACCGCCGCCGTTGGCCGTCACGTAGTCGGTCACTCTGTTTGTTGAAATTCGTGTTTAAGCGCCCTCTGCTAACCACCGTTCTTTGAATAATGGAGAGCGTTACATAAATCTGTCAGCAAGCTACAGCTTGCGAGATTCTATAAAAAGCCATACCCTAAACCTGATTCGTTTTCTCTTATATCTATTTTAATATGGGCAAATTAAGGAGACTTGCGTACGCTGTTATCGTATACCAGCAGCGCTAACGCGTATGTTCAGCCGATTGTGTTAACATCAATATAATATGGAGTACTATGGTATATATTAGATTGACGAACTATATTGGTTTCTGGCAGCAATAGTTACCGAACAGTGGTAGAGCTACAATGCCAGTAGAAGTATCTGCTATAATCATATCGTTAACTTGGTTTCATATGGGCAGACCAACACACATGTCATCGAGAAATAAACACAGGGCGAAAAAGCGGCTGGTAACTATTAGTTGTTCCAAGGAAGGAGATTAATTCGTGGCGGGTTTTTGGTCTCGGCCCTCCAGAGCCTTAGTGTGGCGGTAGGGCGACAAAAACCGTTCGAATAGTGCCCGTTGCTATTGCCACTGGTGCCTGCGATGAAATCTCGGCGAGGCCAAGAAGTCAAAGTCGTTATTGTATTGTTTGCTAAATAAATTTTGCGCTATGGTATCGTTGAAAAAGCAACAGAGAAAGCACTAGTAGAAATTGGACGGCTGGCTGGCTGACTGACTAGCAGGCCGGCGAGTGAGTGGGGGGCCTGAGCAAGCAAATGACACAGGCAGAAATGGCCTACAGCGAAACGATAACTTCTTATCCACCATCACCACAATAAATGCGGCGATTTTAATACCATTACATTTATGGATCGATCAGAGTTCTCTCTTCGTTCTTTTTTTGTTCTTTTTTTCCGTCTTGCCAACTGCTGGTGGTGCCGGCCGCGGGACAGGCTATGGAATTCAATGACTGCCAATTTCACCCGCTCTAGCGTCTCACATAATAGTGCCCTAGGCCCAACCAATAAGTAAAGCATTCTGCTTTTCCTTCTGGGCTGACGGAAAGCGTATAAATGAATCAGTTATTTATGTGCTTCAGCAGCAGTAACGGCAACAACGGGAACAAATGAATCAAGGGCACAATCATTAAGCGAGTACTAGGTACAATCTCACTAAGCACATAGAAGCTCACATTGAAGAGCTGAAATTTCAACGTGTTAGAACAATACGTCATATTGTACGCCTATTATATAGTATTCATTCACGTCCCGTCGATGCGACTTCAGTAATATCGACTAATATCAATTATTGAACAACATTTGCGGTTCCCTCGTATTGTACTGTATAATTTATTGTTACCGGAAGTAACCTATTAGCTCACTTGAATTGAAAGGCTTTCCGAGTTTGTTTATGGCAGCGAAGTTTTGTTTTAAAGGTGTTGCCGGATTTGTTCCAAGTGAGTGTTCGAGCACCCACCAGGTACACAGTACCGACCTGCTCAAGATGGCGAAGTCGAGGACCTCTGATGTTCTGATTCTTGCAGCCGATATCACACAGATTTAACGGGGAACTATTTATCGTTAGTACACCTTTGAGGTTAGTTTCCAGTTGCAATTGTGCACTGATAGAGTATTTCACCACTTCTGAAGTAACTCATACAAGTTTATGGTTCGATTAAATTTCTAGACAGTGGTTTTAAAGCCGTATCTGTGTCTGTTCTGGCAATCCACACACACTGCACGCACAACCTTCTCACACTCGTTAAGTTCCCACTAATAGAACATTTTCACTGTTTCTCCAGCTTATTTCCATTTCATGCCTCACATGTGTTCTTCTGTTCCCTGATTACCTTTTAACCTAAAATGTAATGAACTCCTGCACGAGGTAGGCTAATTAATGCGGACTTCAATCGCACTAACTTCGGGCCAGTTTCGACGACGCAGAAAAAAGCAATACACTTTTAGACATTCAAGTATTATATTTGACGACTAATTCAACGCTTGCGGCGGCGGCGGCGGCGGCGGCGGCGGCGACGACGACGACGACGACGACGACGACGGTGATCAATAATAATAGAAACAACACCACTAAGTCGACCTGCAGTGATGTCATTTTCGCGCTTCCATTCATACTTAGCCTTTGGCGCCTATGTGTGCATTGCGTCTGCGGCTTGTCCTGTCAAAATTTCAGGCACACCCTCACACTATTTTCAGGTTCGCATACCTGCTGACATATGGCTTCGCGCACCTTTTTTCAATGTGAGCGTCGCTTTATGTCGTCAAATGCTGATGTGTTGTACTACTCTCCGTGTAATCGTGGTGCCAGTCATGGCGGTAATCGCAGTTCTGTACACTGCGTATCTTCGTTGACTTTCCTTCGGATCGACGTACGTCGCCCGGCAGTGTTCCGTTTGCTGCGTTACTGTTAGCTGCGTTACGGCGTATCGGATGCGCAAGTAAAGCGAGCAAGAGCAGAAAAACATACGAGCAAAGAGGCAGGCAAGAAGCCGGCCGACCGACCGACCGACCGATCGACCAACGAACGGACGGACGGACGGACGGACGGACGCACGGACGGACGGACGAACGGCGCGCCGCTGTCGGTGGAGGGCTGAGGGCTGGTGCCGCGGCCGCACTGGCGGCTGCGGTGCTGGAACGGTAGCCGAGGGTAGCAAGGCACCAGATGGAAGAGGGAGAGAGGAACACGCTTTCGTAGACACATATACACACACACATCAACATTGAAATATACACAGACAATCCGCTTCGCACAGAAAGCTACACACATACAGAGACACGCGCACGCAAAAGAAATACACCAAGGATTCTACTAGTGCAACTATCTACGCTACTTAGTATACTACGTAGTAATATTTCGAGGGTTACCACGACGCGTCCAAAATAGTTGCGCGCCCACAGACGGGGCGACATACCGAGGGTATTCAGGCAGACGCAGACACACGCACAGAGTATGAAGTTGCCAATGCTGTGCTGCCTGTTAGGAGTCTGCTAGTGCTTACTGCTGCAGTTTGTATACTCCTAGAACACAGACTAGAGCAGTGTTACTATTGCTTCTACGACTATTTGTACCTTGCAGAAATATGGATCCCACGTCCCGGCCCCAGGCCTGCCTAGTGTCTCCGATTGCTGCTGCTGCTGCTGCTGCTCGCTGTCCGTCAAGCAGAGGAGGGTAGACTAGGTGATAACAGTAAGGCACAGGACACGAAGCGCTGGTGGAAGGGTCCCCGTTAGAGCTGTACGCTGCTACTCCCATTGGGGCGATTGGAGCAGTTGCTGGGCAGTCGGATACTGCAGCATTCGATCGACAGTAACCCGACTGGGCTGAGTATATGTGCCGTCCGACACATACAGTCAACTACGGAAGGCTGTTCCCTTTTGTGGCCGGCCTGCTAGTAATCGGTTGGCTGCCGCTCATCAAAGGCAATGATCTGTAAATATAAGAACAACCCCTCAACGACAGACAAATACGTAATAATACAGAAATCCGTAACGATAATGATAATGTATCTCAACTGAAGTTCGAGCGAAAGGGAAATTTCACGTAGTGAATTATCCAAGTACAATAGGAGCAGATACCACCATGAACTCTCGTGAGGCTGTAACTAGATGTCTCTTCGCTTGATAACTAAATGTACAAGTATGACAGCTAACAAAAACTGTGTTGAAACTACTAGAAATCGTATGCATAGTTCTTCAACTATAACAGAATAAACACGTTAAAATCAAGTGACTACGTATGCTACAATTTGTTCGGTTTTGCGAGGTATCCGTCATACGCCAATAGTTTCACTATTCGTATTGCTATAGTCTAAATGATTTGGCCATTTGTGGTTTGCTGAGCTGTATTGCTGGAAGCCTTAGTTGCAACAAATCAATCATAAGTTATATAATAACTCAACAACTGGTTCATATAGATTATCATTATTCTTTTCGTTCTTGACCTTGTTCCCTACTTTCAGGCCTGCTACTACCACCCACCACCTATCCTGTCAATCTCCATTGTCCTTTCTCCGCCCTCTGCCTGTCTGCCGCTATCAGCGCAGTGACGGCTGCAGTTACAATAGGGTCCTCCGTTTGCCCTCCTCCGAGCAGCGCTACTCAACGCAAGCAGAGCTATAATGCTTTCCCCCAGATTTGTCCACACTCAGTCAGCCTACCTTTTACCACAGACTAGTGATCCGCTAACAACTTGCTTGCTACGATGACATTGAAGTTGTCGGTTGAACGATTCGGAGAAGAAAGAGGAGGAGGACGCCGACGACCACAATGCCCCCGTTGTTGTTGTTGTTGTTGGCGGCAGCGGCGGCGGCCGGCCAGCCAGCCAGCCGGCCGGCCGGCCGGCCGGCCGACCGACCGACCGACTGGCCTGCCGGGGCTAGCCCCCGCCCTTCTCCTCGGCGGAGAGAGGCGGGGCCTGTTGTCCCGCCGCGCGGCTTCTCGGTTTGCTCGCGCTGCTGCTACACATCACGTTCGTCACCATCACCCCACTCGCATTGCCGCTGCCGCTTTCGCGGACGACAACGACGACAACTGAGCGGCCATTGTCAATCTGCTGTTCTAACCCTGGCTTGTCTAATAGTCGGCGTCTATCGGTCGAACGTCTATAGGTCAGCTTCCTAGTTCCCGCCCGCCTGGCCCGTCAATTCTCTTCACCGCACGAACACTTTGAACTATCGTCAGGTTCAATAGTAGTAATAATAATGTTCACTTGTGGTATAGGACAGCGGTCGTGTGCGTCTTTCTACACACACAAGCGAGCTTTGCTAGCGATCGTTGTCCAAGTAGCACCACTGCGATTACCGTGGCAGTATCGGCCACAATCATAGATGCAAACATCTGAAGTCATGTCCTTCGAAGTGGGCGGCTTATATAGTGTCGTACCGTTGCAATCGACATATTAACAAGATGCAACCATAGCGGTTGCACTGGCACCACTTCTAAGCGAAGTCAAATTTTCGTTGATGGATAGTCCAACAGATGGACGGAGCAATGACGATTTACGCAACCCAATAACAATGAATCGTTGTCAAACACGAATAAAAATCGAACGCCATTGTTTCGTCGGAAGCAACCAGGAGTCTATATAGAAAAGGACTTAGCAGGAAGAAAGAGTCGGAAGCATGAGATAGACCTGGATAAAATAGGGCCAAGAAGAATGCTAGAAGATCGATTCGGTGCGATGTTGAGCTAATCAGCAACGGCTATATGATACGTATGGACGTCAGAATGAATGGAAGCGTTATAATTACGCCAAGAACAATTGCACAACAAAATAATGAAATGTAACAAACGAAAAAGATTAAATCCAGAGATGATGATAGAGAGGTACGTATAGAAGCTAGACTAGGTGGCCTTTCATGATTATTTTGACCAGTTGACGCTAGGTAATGAATACGTGGTGTCGTTGCCGCGTCGTCAGCTACCGGCAGACAAAAAGTCAGACAGATAGCTAGCCAAAGAAAATTATGGGACCCGGCCAGCGTTGGCCTGCGCTTGCCGCACAAGTGAGCCGGTTAACGCGCACGATCCAGAACAGTTATCAGATATCATCTAGTAACCTGACGGTCGTCAGAAATTGGCGGTTGCGATGACGTTGGTGACGGCGAGCGCAGCCGCGCGACAATAGAATAGACATGCAGGGAGGAAATTTCGGAGCTGGTTAAAGGCGGACCGCTAGACGAGCGTAAACTGCCGAATTGTCCGTTAGCTGAAGAGAAAGTGAGGGTGACGCGGGGTCTCGAATGCGCATTAACACAAGCTACTTGATAAAAAATCATCCGAACCGCTCTGTTTACGAGCGGGTGCTTAGCACTATTGTGTGCAGTGATATCGTATTATATCATAATACAATAGTATGATTTTATAATAGACAAGCTGCGAGCGTACAAAGGGGCAAAGCTGCCCCTCTTGGCCTCTTCCTAAAGAGAGCACTGGACCATAGCAGGACGAGCAGTATAAGCAGGCAATAAAATATGGCTAAACAGACAAATCGATAGATATCGCCAAATCACGAATGGACAATGCGACGGCGACAGCAGCAACAATCAGACCGGAGGAAGGAGGAGAAACCGTCAACGCAAAAACTGTCGCTGCCATTGTTGCCCCGCTGCTGCTGCTGCTGGTGCGCCTGTTTTTCGTGGCAATCGTCAGGCCGCCGCAGAGGGGCGGAGAAAGGAGGTAGCAAGATACAGAGAGCAATGATTTGTCGTACGTCAACAATAGAGGCGTAATCGCACTTGCACTAACTGCACCGCGGATTAAGAACGAGGGGCGGATCTCTCTCGTTGATCATGCGGAGGATGTGAAATGAAGTCGACGCGTTTAATTACCGCAGCGCACCACCCATATTACTATGATATAGTAGAACAGGTGTCAGGAGGATAGGCACAATTTGTTTTATCCCCTTGACTAATGAAGATGTAAACATTAATCGTGCTATCTGAGAAACGTTAGCAGCAAGCACATACGCTCAAGATAACAGTAGCCTTAGTTATGTAGAGTTTATTGCGTATATCCTAATCATTGTTTCAATGCGATGAAGCCATCACTACTTCGAGAAGGGAAGCAGCGGAGGTGCCTTGAACGCTCTACCTCACATACCGAAGTTCTGTCATAAACAAGCGATGCTATGACGCTTTCACAAAATAGAAAAATCGAATTAACCGTACGACCATAAATTTATCGAACGCCTTGTTATTTATCTAGACTATTTATGGTCTTGCTACCAGCTATTTAAAGTGAACAGATGCTGTCACTTCCATGCGAACTAAATAGGATATATCTATATATAGAATATACTAGAACTGACCTCGTTTTATGTTGTGACCGTCCGAGACGTGCAGTGGTAACAAAAGCTCTATTAGTTAGCAGGGCTTTAGAATTTCAAAAATGTCCGCTTTGTTCTCGTATGAAAAAATCTCATTCAGAGAATGAAGGCAGTAGCACATTCATCTCCTAACAATGCTTAGGCGTTTGCCCACGAAAAACTTTAATCGTAATGCTAAAATCATTACATAAATAGATAATAACCTGATTTACATCCATAACTGTTACTATTTGTACTAATTACTATCATACGGCCTTAATGACGGTGTTTATTACACAGTGACTACACAGGGGCGTCTGCTGCCGCTGCTGGAAGGTGCCGATCCCTCAGCCTTATGGCGCGGGAGCCTCCTTTAACTTGATAATCTCACAAAATCTCCTTAAGGAACCCTCAAGGAGCTCAAAAGTTTGCTGCTCGAAGCAAGGAACGCTGTTTGCCGCCCGATGAAACTGCTGTTTCACGAAAGCTCCGCCGTCCTCGTTGTCGGGAGTGAGGCTCCACTGCAGTGTATACAGCGGCCGTACCGCAAAGTTTTAACAGAGAATGGTTGGCCGACGGAATGGTGTACCCGGGAAAGATACAGAGCAAACAGGCAAAGAAGGTTTAAGAACTAAATAATATAATGTGCAGCTTGTTGGTGCAGGCTACCGTCAAGCCAAGCAGACACGACTCACCGCCATATGAAGAGCGCGCCAGCTTGGCTGACTCCTTCCTCTTCCATTTCGGATCCCGTCGTTGCTACGGACGGGAGTTACAGCATGGAGCGAGTTAAGCGGACGAAATTAGAAATCATCTAAATTTAGGGTCACCGTTGTGGCCCACTGGGGCGTAGGGACAGAACTACTGCTTAAATTATGTCGGAAACGCAATATGCCAGTAGCTCCTTTCCACCTCGAGGGGTAAAGTAATGGACGAAAGCGGCCCGATTGTAAAGTGATCCAATTCTCTTTCATCAAGCTTAGCGTTCGGTTATATAGCACGTTTAGGCACAACGATACCCATAATACCTTAATGGCTTAGTTTTTTTTCGTCCTCAAAAGTGAGTCTCAGTTTCTGTGAGCTGAAATGTCTATTGAAAAATCGCGCTGTTAACAGACGATTGTCAAATTATGTACACGATGGCACAACTTATAAATCCTGGACAATCACAAATCTCATGTTGTTTGTTTAATTCATGCTGAACATTTAGTACATAATCAAGAATCGTGATTGCGGTGCGACCAGATAGATCTAAAGTGAAGACGATTCGAAGCATTTCATTCGTTCGTTTCAGAGTCTTTTGAACATTAATGAGCATTACACGAGGCTACTCAGTTTTTTTACTTCTGTTAAGATCCGTTTGCACAAACGAATTCTCGCTTCTCGGTTACTTGAAGACCTAACCTAACCTAACCTAACCTAATACGATTAAAGCACTGGGCAGATAGATCACGAGAAGTGTTGGAGCTGGTTGGATCGCCTTACTTAGTAAACCAGTTAATGGCAAGCAATAGGCAGAGTCTATAATATCTAATAATATAGGCTAATTAGAGAAGCTTCCTTTGTTTTGAAGCGCATCTAAGTTTGATTTGAGGTAACTGACAGCGGATACGTTAGAACGTCTCATGAGTGGTATAGTTTCCATAAAATATCTAGATAGCTCTATGGAAAATACTGTACATGGCGCAATAATTATGCTATTTCAATTATTATTAGAGAAAAATATTTCGTTTATGGATGAAGAATGGAACAAACACTCTTTAGATTCTGTTAGACACCTTGCATAAAAAACTAACAAACATTTTTATCGTTTGTTTTTTCTTAATGCAGGATAACACACGCCGAATATGTTTCGAGTTTTATGTCCGGTGTCACCGTGAGACACCCTATCAGACGGACGGCTGGCTGGCTGGCTGGCTCCCAACGCGAAACCGTTTATGGCCGGGTTCGAAGCTAAACGACAACGTATCTCTAAGAAACGCCTCTCTGTTCTCTACATCTCCTGATCCGGTCTCAGTTCTTTTGAATAACCTCATGCGATAATTGTGGTGGGACCGTTGAGGGCAAAAAATAAACAGATTCTGTTGCGCGTTCGGACAACAGCTTCGTATTCGTTTTCCTACCGTGAACAGCCTCGAACTAGAAAAGGTTCACCTACTGCTTGCCTTTCTTACTGTAAGGCCCTAGACAGTTGTGCCACCTAGGTACAACCTTCCAAGCGCACCTGACTATGCGATGCCAGACGGTGATGGAGTAATGACTAACATCACTACACTGTTGGCACAATTGCGACCGTGCCAGCCGCTGCCGTTACCGTCGCACTAGACAATGAGCTAGCATTGTGACGACGATCTAGTCGTAGCGTTGTTAAGTCGTTGTCGGCGATCCCTTTTGACTGGTCGTTATTTCTTCCTTTAGATGCCACCAAACGCTCTCCGTCTCTTCCTTTTTCATATGCAGACATATATATGTGTATATAGTAGATATGTATTTCTTATAAACCCCATTGGGCGGCGTTCAGTTTCCTCCATTGCGGAGGCCGTTAGATTTTTCATTATTGTCGGCATCGACATTCCCATCTTTTTCAGTGCCGCTATATTGCATTCTAGTATGGAAGTCTTAGCTTAGTTCCGCATCCCTCCAGCCAAGCGGGGGTCTAGCAGCAGTTGCTGTTGTTGTCGCTGCCGATAGCCGTCATCTTTTTTAATGACGTTTTATATTTTTCTCCTTCACAGGCCGCTCTTCACAACACACTGATGCGGCAATGCGCACTCGATGGAGACTAAGAGCCACCGGCGACGATTGCGGATCGGCCAGTTCTTGGACGAAGTAATAAAACGAGAGTGTTCACCGTTTCGAGAATCCGTTCCCACTCGTCGCATGCAACGAGCAGCGAGGCTTAGCCGTTGTGTCGTGACAAGATGACCACGATACGCTGTGGTAGGAAACAAGCAATTCAAGGAGACTGACGAGAATGGAACATGAGAACACTGCAGAATGAAATACAACTGGAGTCTTTATTCTCTGTGACTGACCTCGATGGGTACCACAATCAACAATATTCCGACTGCTTTGTTACCTGCCTATAAAAACTCACCTATAAAAAAGAGCTGGGCGTTGGGCCAACTTAGTAAGGACCCCGGTAAGGCTTAAAGGCCGGGAACATAATCAACCTGTACGACTTAATGCGATACATCTTATACTTCTGCATAAAGAACACTGAAAGAGTTATCAGCAAAGGTGACGGTGGAAGCCGCTCTCAGCAGAAGCTGATCTTTACTCTATGTTATCGATTAAACCAATTAACTGCCTGCCGTTGTTCATAAATAAATGTCGTAGTCTGTCAGTTTGCCTTTACCTTATGTCTATGTTAGGCTTTCCTATTGTTGCGTGCCGGGGCTCTGAACTCCCGTCGATTCGTTTGTATTGGCTCAGCCGATACGTCGTTCGTCACGCTAATAAAATTGATCTACCACATCTGATCCTGGCACTAGATAAACAAAAATGCTTGTTTCTTTCCTTATGAACTTTGGACAGGTATCGCCTCTACAGGCCTTTTTTCGAACTCGCTTTCGCCCGCAGATAAGTGCCCATGATACAGTTCTAAGTGGTTATTCTGATTGCAGTTAGAGCTAGAATGATGACGCCTTGCTCACGCTTGCCAATATGTCTATTATTTTATTAATTTAGACCAAGTTAGACAACGGCCAAACAGCCATTGAGCTATCGAATGATGCAGTTTAATGGGATGAAACTGTGTTTAATGCTCGACATCGGTCCTCTGCCACACCGCTTAATAAAGATGATAAAATGGTACTGCCACAGAAGCTTAACCTGTCACGGGCCTACTCAACAGAGAAAGGGAGAGGTTGCTTTCGATAACATCGTCTTCACTTAGTCACATGCGCCTGTTTTGTGTGCCTATAAAATTTTGCTCTTTTTTCTCGCTTTTTTTCTTGCTCGGTCTCGCCTGCCAGGCAAGTCGACGTCTTGCGGTTACCTGCGGCACTATACGTATGCCTGCTATATTAAGCGGTTGAACTGAACCCAGCTATCAGAGGGGTCCTTTTAGATTCTGAGCAAACTAATGTGAGCCAGTCGTCGCCAACGAAGCTGTTGCTACTAAAGAGGATGGTGACAGGCCCTGAACGATGGTCATCATCAGGGCTCTATGTAGCAACGACAAACGACAATAACCCGAATAGCAAACAAGACAAATGGACCTCTCATAAAGATTGCAAATGACGATTTCGAGATCGAGGCTGCTGCCAGCTGATGACGTATTGAAGAAGCTCACGGCGAAGAAAGTGAATAGAGAAGCCAGGAAGATCAACAAAGCAACGGATAACATCGACATGAAGACCAAATAATGACAAGTAGCGACAATCAGAACTACCTTTGCCGTCGGCTTCTACCCTGTCCGATATGACTAAAAGTCGTAATTTGAACGATTCAAGCCTACGGTGCAAATTCTTAGTCTTATTGTGTCGTCACGGCACGACAATTACGTCTATTAGTAACATCTTATCGACAGCTTGGTACGTGTAGTTAGCTAACTGGGTAGTCAGTAAAATATCAAAAAATGAGCTATAACAAAGGTTTTTGTTTGTCTGCACACAAAGTGTACGTAGACGATGTGTTTCGCTCAGTCACATCAACCGCCATTGTCTTATTGATCATCATTCCCTGCACCCTCCTCTTGGATTCCGTTCATTGCATTTGCATATCGTACTAACAGCGTAATGTAACAACCACCTCTATCAAGTTCTTTTAACAAGCTAACTTTAATTGGAACTTTAATGCGTCGAAGTTTATTGAGTCGTGCCAAGCTCATTGTCCACGCACTATACGCCCGTGTCTTTTCTAATAATTACCTCATACACAACAAGTGCTGCAAATATTCGATCGTTGAGCGTTCAACAACAGATGAGACCCAGGAAACAAGCTGATTTAGACAGGTCGCACAATCCAGCACCAATCGTTAAGGGCTCGCTGGGGTACGAGCACGACCGACTGTGCACAAAGACGTGGACGACCTGCATTTCGTTGAGGCGCGGTCGACTATGTTGAAAATTTCACCAAAATCCGACCACTTGTTTTTCGCGCCGCGTCGCTGCTATTGCCGCTGTCGTACTGCGCTACGATGCGATGCGAATCATGTAATATTGTGATATTTGTTGTTACTGTGTTTGATACTTTGCTTCTGCCGTTGTGTCTCATGCTTACGAGAGGAAATGGCGGATGCTTACCAGTAGCGGGAACGTCAGCCTCGGCAAGACGAGGTCGCCCGTAAATCGCACATGATCCTATTGAGAAAATAGCTTAACGTCGTTGGACACTCTAAGTTTTCAACTGACCCCATATACAGCCTATCTAATCCACGGCAACATGCGCGGACGGTCCTTATAATCAGCGTCGCTAACCTCGTGCTTTATTTTCAGGAAGCACTTCAAGATTATAGCAAGAATCACACACCGACGAGTGCTTCCCCGCGTGTCTCTCCGGCCAAACGCTATCGCTCTATCCGTCCGTGCATTTCCTCTGCGGCCGTTACTGTTTTCTGTTGCTCAGCTATTGATCAGTCGATGAATAGACTTAGTCACGTCCCTGCACTTCTGTGACTGGCTTTCATTTATAAAACATAATCGAATGCGTTATTTCACTTGAAATCTTTCGTCTTTGTGTGCTTTCTTTTAATTGGACTAAAAAAGTTCACCAGGCGTAATTCAATTACGGTTTCAGAAGCCGTCGATCTGTTATTTCTTGTCTACCGTTGCCGTTCATTTCTGTCAACTGTATATCGGTTCGGTTGCTTAGCAAGACGGTATAGTTGGTACTACACAGCGGACACGGCCGATACCCTTAGCGCCGCGAAGTTGGCTAGCGGTAAAGCCACTGACTAACGGCTTTCGCTTGACGCATTCATTAGTACCTTCAACCTCACAGAAGTGGCGACGGATTCCGTACCGACGCCTATAACGGTCATTTTGTCAATGCTAGGTATGAGTGCTTAACGGGCTCCTTACTTCGACTATTATGAGTATCCGCAGAAGTCGACACGTATTATTCTCTTGAATTATTACCATTAGCAACGTGAATCCCCTCCAGTCCATCTTTTATTTTCCTTTTTAAGCTAATTTTTTAGCATCTATCTTTTTGATTCTAGAAATACCGCCATTAGTGTCCCCCCGCAAAACAACGGTTGTAGTCTATTTTGCTTTGGTATTGTTTCGGTGGTATAAAGGTGCAAAAACTATGTAACGTAATGCAACGCTGAACTACCGCTGAAGAAATACAGCCGCTTGCTGTAGATGCCAATGATGATATGTTCTTCATCGCTTCGCAAGCTGCGCTGCGGTTTATCCGAAAAAAAAAAAAATATATTGGGAAAACTGCTAACCGTGTACTGGAGAGGGTTTTCATGTCTGCATCCATAAGCTTGTTCGAACCTTACCTTATATCATTGTCCAGTTAGAAAGGTAGGTTTTTAATTGGTGCTTGGTACATTGTCTCGTGTGCTGCATTCTGCTGTCAGTAGAGTTCTATTGTATAGCTTAGATAGGATATGTTAAAGAGGGAACGTAAACATAGAGCTTTTTCGCAAGCGCTACCTTTAGCATTTGGGTTTTGCGACCGCAGTTCGGTAGACATAACCGATAAAAATAATAAGAAGAAATCGATTATTATACAGTATCTGTATGTCCTAGTTTTAGTGCAGGCATAATTTCATTGGTTGTTTCGTGCCGTCGAAAAGCGGAGATCGCGTCTCTCTTATCCGCGTTGGTAGGTCTGCCATAGTGAACAATGGGGGACCGCATACTGTTTTCCAAAAATTGTGCCGTTTACGAATGATGTATGCGCAGCAGGGACAATAGAAGTTGTAAGTTGACATACTTTACAAATGTGTGCTAAAGAAAAATCACACAGAGCACTCAGTGTTTAAAACGGCGTTTCAGTTGAAGCAATGAAGGAACGATGATGACAAAAGCAGGGACCGGAATTGACGCTACGCGAGTTTTAGACTAGAACGCATATAGAGAGAGACAACCGAACTGGGAAGCTTCTTTTCGACGCCACGTAACACGCGGCGCTTGTCAACGTTGGTTACCAGCTGTACACAAGCTGGCCTATGGTACAGGCGAAAGGAAGAGTTTCAGACTTCACTGAAACGGTAGAGCTCATTGTTCATCTCGAATTTTACAGCACAATTTTAGGCTGTTAGTGCTTTGGCGACGATTGCAACCTGTGTTCACACTAACAATATGAAATGATAAAGTATTGCAACTTCAAGTAGTACAGCAGCTGACTGCAGAGTCTCACGGCCTTCAGCTGGACGTGAACCTCTGACAAATCCGACAGATCCTCCCGTAATCGTCTTAGCACTTGTCTAGACAGCCAAACGGTGACCAGTTCTGGCTTCGATGGCACTTGCTTATACCGTGTTGATCGCCGGCACTGTCACATCGTGTGCAAGATCATTTTTCAGAAAACTCGTATATCTGGCTAAACAAGATACATATACATGTACCCTATCGACATCTGCGGGAACGACAGCCCTCACTTAGCGCCAGCGAATCAAAATCAAATGGGGCCCCGACGTAAGCCAAAAGCTCGTAGCTCACTTAGTCAAGTCCATGCCATTTAACCTAACGACCTTTCTTGGTAACATTGTCTCTAGCCTCCTTTCTCTCTGTTGCCTGCTTTCTGCTGTGAACTTGCCATTTGCTTAGTTAATCCGCTTGACGCCGTAAACAAGACTACGTTGATAATTGTCTACGCTATATTATCTAGTACGCAGTAAAGTTGATAGGGCCAGCATATCAAAGTTTAATTGGTGTTAATATTAATTGTAACAGCTTGCCGTAATGCTCTGGGAAACGTCCAGCTTTTTTCTTCTTTTTCGTAATAAAGAGAGGAGTAAATTTGCCCGTAATAGCCACAGCAGTAGCTACTTAGGAAATCTCCTATTAAATTCGTCGCTTTGTCAGCTATATTGTTCTGATGGCTTTGTAAAATCCGGAGGTGACACCGACGCGATGAACCGATTTTTATTTAGCTATTATGAGCAAGCGACTCAAGATTATGCCTAACATACTAGATCTGCTAGACTTTCGCAGCGCTTGACAACAAAACAGGTGAGTCAGGAAAATGACAGGTTGTATCGCTTTTTTCCCCACTGGTTTTAATCGAGCCCTCGTCTGTAGTGCCCCGCAGCTTTCGACCTACTGCTAAAGGCCTTCTACTCTATAACCATTCGACGCACTGCATAAAGCTCTGCATGCGGGCCATCATTCCCTTCCAGCTCTACTAAATAATCTTGTACAATCTGAGTCCGTTAGGGACAATTTCTCTCCTTTCCTATGCGGTAAGATGTCCAGTTCTTGAACGCGGTCGTCCGGGCTCAGAGCACTAGTTAGTTTGATTTAGAAAAAATCGTATCTTTTTTATTTATTCTACTATATATATGCGTCGGCGGCGGGAATTAATGTCATTCGACTAGAGGCTTGACTAGAAAATTTTTCAGCGAGCATTTTGTTAGTATGACACCTCAATCCTTTTACCAGACATTAAATTTATATCTCTTTACCGAATTTTTTGCAGTTTTTGCCTCGACCCTATGCGGATCGACTGGGTCTACGAGCAAGGCGCGTGAAAATTTGTTCAGGATTTTTTAATGACGTTATGCAGAAAAACGTTTCAAGTCACAGTGTGTCACGACGCCCAGCGCAGTATTTAACACAATATTGGTTCTGAAATTTCACATTAGCCAATTAGTTAAAAGTCACCCCGGTATTAAACAGAGATTTTCGTAATCGTACTTGACCTTGTTGTTACATTTGTAGCATTATTTAGTTACAATCGAGTCGTCAGACTGCACGAGACCTACTCACCAGAGCGGGCCTGTCGTGGCAACTAAATTTGTTACCCTTGCATGCATTTGTTGTTAACAGGCGCCGTCGTCAATGCTGTTGTACTGTTTCTTTGAGGAATGGTGGTTAGGCGAAGGGTGGCCTTGATCTTGCGAGGTGCGCTCGCTATACGCTGCTTCTGCCCGCACTCTGCTTTTCTCGAGCCATTACCTGTCCTATTCCCCGTTCAGGCTGTCACTGCCCTAATAATAACCTACTATTGCTCGAGATAATGAACCTTTACGAGAACTCTCCCTGTTCGTTGCCGCTGTCGCCTTTGTGCTCTTCCATTCCCGTTACTTCAAGCACAACAGCGACGAAGCTGGCGTTGTTTGCTGGTTGTTTTGTGCATTGGGTATCCTTATACATTATTGTTTTCTTTTAGATCGTTCGGGCCGGCCAGTACAAAAGGCTTAAACCGTCGGAGCATCTTACCGCTCGCCAATTACTAAGGTCAGGTTCAACCAGTCCGTCGCTCAAAGGTTCCGCTCGCGCTTCCGTCGAGCCTCTCGCATTCAGAATGCTTATTCCTCCCCGTTGTTGCCAGAATCACTGTGGGTTCGTTTGTAAGCAGGACTTCTCTTACCTGTCCTTAATAAATTTGTTTTTATACCGCTTCAAAATAGTTCATTTTTATTGCTACAATTTTTAAGACATTTTTAGATAACTTTTTGCAAGTGCGCGTTTGAGGAGGCACTTCATGTCGACAACATCTTTTCTTTAGAAAGAAGTGTTGCAACTTCGCTCCCATTTCAAATATCTCTATATGCTGGTAACAGTATTATAGAAATTCATTAGCCTCTTAAAATATCCAAGTGAATAAATAGCTCTGTTTGACTGCCGTACTCAAATCAAACTCGTCGGTCGTTCACGTGCACTGTATGTAGAAAACCGAACCTATCATTCAGGTACTAATCTTAAATCCAACGGATTCTAGCCTAGAACAGCCAATGCTTTGTAGAGGGCAACTTTGTCCAGTGCCTATATCTGTAAAGCAGCGTTGTATTTCTCTGTATGTTTTTAATTAGATGCTTTGCCCATATACCGTACATCTGTGCCAGTTGATCCAGGGCGACTAGCCATATTCTTGCAATATCAGCAGCAGTAGGCCTTGTTCGGTATTTGTTCAACAACCCGACGGCCTGATTATCTATCATATCCTCAAATTGAACCGGAGAGATATAGCTTAGCTCGAATTCCTACCCACGCAACCTGGTGGAGTGCACTGAATGACAACACCAGGACGACAGGAGGCTGAATCTTTCCTATCTGAAGCTGCTTCTCATTGCAATGGCAGTGCTCATAAGTAGATCACCTCACCGCCAGTGCTAATACATTACCACCACTGGGATGTGAGAAGTCCTTGGCGGCAGTTACGACTCCTCAGAAATGCGTCGAGCTGTGAAATGTAGTGGGGTTTGTGATGCGTCGCTCCACTGCCACTCAACAACGAGCAACAGCCTGACCTAACGCTGCGTGCTCGGTCGTCCCGCAGGAAGCCGTGAACATCTTCTGCCGCCGCCGCTGCTGCTACGAACCTTGTCCTCCTCCTTCTTCTCCTCTTTCTCTTGTTGCTAAACTACAGTAGTGGATGAAACGTTTCTTCATTTTCTTTGGCCTTTTTCGTCGTCGTTCGAAAAGGCTCTTGAGGCGGCCTCAGTTTTGCCTCATACGCACACATACACAAATGTGCAGATACGCGCACAAATATGTGTGTACACAGCAGTATTCTACTAAAAGATCCGTGTGCTGCTCCCTCTGTAGCTTTTGCTGCTGCGTTATAGTCTCACATGCGACTTACCCTTTCTCGGATTCCTCGTTGGCCCCTGCTCCCCCATCCGCTGCCGGTTGTCCTCCACTCCGATGGCTCTTTTGCCAAATACTACCTTGTACATGCATTACTCGGTTCGCCACCGACTATCGCCGATAGGTCGCGCTCGCGAAGCCAAACATTACGGATCATTTCTACAAGTTTCTTCCCTGTCCCAGTCTAGTAAACGTGAAGGCAAAAGAGTGGAGTAGGGCACGCGAGGGATACACCGTGGACATGCGCCAAACAGTGGGACATTGTGAAACAAGAAAAGAAACATATCGTGCCTGCTATTCTAGCAAATATGACTTGCAAAGTATATACGCTTTGAACGTTTTTCCGACTAACAACAAGATAGAGTGTTGATAAAAATCGTATCGACTACCTCATTGGTTCGCTGATAAGAGATTTTAACTCTTTGTCAGACACGATTAGATTTGTAATTTATGAGTAATGAGACACGGATTTTATTTAGTTAACTTAATTCACATATACGACCGTCCATCAAAGACCTTTTTCGATGCAACTACTAACCCTACTAACTAACTAGTGAGCATGTCCTTGCGGCTAATCTTCGACACTTGAAGCCTTTGCTGCACTAAGCTAAATTGAAATATGCCTAACGTATATCTAACGTTCTAAGAAACGTGTAATTTTTCACGCAACAATCCAATATCTGAAAATATCTCTCCTTTAATGTATTTCAATAGACAGCCATTTGATCATAATATGAAGTTAATTAATTTTCGCAAGCAGAAGTTGTTGACTGAGTTACTTAGTAATAGTAAATGCTGCTTGTGATCACTAAGGGTAACCGTGCGCGTACATTGACGTACCAATGTGACCGGACCGCTAGCGGACTCTGTAAATCTAGTAACGATCCTGTCATAGACAACTAATCTTTATGCTGATTTTGATTTAATTTTTTTGTTTCACATCCTTTGATCGTTCTGCACCGACATTGGGGATGATTGCGCATTGGCCCACCATGTCCGCGCCAAACTGTGCAGCAGTAAACGACAATAACACATTCTCCTTTTTTTTTTTTTTTTTTATCTAGCTTTCCTACAACAGTAGATCCTAATAAATGTCTTAATTAAAGATCTTTAATAAACACATATTTCAAATAGAACAGTATTTTTTCTACGCGGATAATGGCAAATTCGGGATCATCTCTCGTTCTCATCGATCAATTGGAGAAAAAAACTATTCCTTCCCTATAGAAATGCGCTTTCGTTGTTTTGGCGCTTTTTTTTTTTAATATCGTCCTCGTCGATGTGATAGTCGCGCCCAATCTAGAAAACACAGTATATTTTCTAAATCGGTTAAATGTCTCAAGTGATTTGTATGTTTCTACAGTAATGATACTCTGCAACGATACCCCGTTTGTGATAATCGAAATCTATCGGATGCGTTAATCTCTCTCCAAAGTCTGCCTCTCCTATTGATACTTGTGTGACAAAAACGGTAAAATACAAAGTTAGAAAGCCAACAGTTATGACAATCGTTACCTTAACTTTCCATCATTGGATGGGATGTACGATTCAGTGGCGGTAACGTGGAAGTATCACGCGAATCCCGCGTAAGCGAAATCGATGTAGGGTAGTTGGGTCTAATTCAATGCATTTTTTTAGAAACGAAACTATAAGATACAAGTTAATGTTTGGTAGAAAACTGTATATAGAAGTTTGTTAACTGTTTCCGAATCGAATGCAAAGGCTAGGTAAAATACGGGTAGAAAAAGTTGAACGCGGCTTATTACAGCTGCAGGTCAGCACGGCGGCAGTAGCCCCAGGTTGATTCGAGAACGACTTTTTCTATATGTATATATATATATACACACACTTGATACAGGTGTTGCTAGGTCAGCGTTACGGGACTCGTATACAGTGAAAAAGTAAGTGGATCTATTCAACTAGAAGTACGCCTTGCTCGTGGCGTCCGGGAACCTGCCCAATCAGAAATGGCAGTTCTTTGTTTGAAAGTTTATTTATATTGTCGCTGTTATTAGGTGTAGCTACTGGTGTTTTCTTAAATAATAGCGCTACACAGCGAGCTCGAAAGCTAATCTTCTATAAAGCTTTGAAGGCGTTTAGCCATATAATACAATCGTGTTATATATGACTATACTGTTACATAATATGTTGTATAATTATATAAACGTGCTCTGTATATTATATAATAAGAGATCCTCCCCGATGACGCGCGATCAATTCATTGCCAGCTCTTACAGCCATCGTCGTCCCTACCGCCGCAGCTGCTGCGGCAGCTCCGCACAAGACGCCGATACAAACATGGCGCAATTTATTGGCTTTGGCACAAAAAAAAAACAGATTTACTTTTATCCCTCGCACGTTCCTGCTTTTCCCTGCTTCGTGTCTTTAATTAAATCTCCAATAGTGTTTAATTTTTACGTATTTTGCGAGCGAAGCTTCGTAGAACGGGCCCAGTCTCAATAGAAATAGATCTGCAGGCGTCCTGTGTGACCGACGCGTGGGACCTTCAAATCTCCAGCACCGCGTCATCCCGATGGACAACTTGATAGTGTCGACAGGTGGCAGGTTTAAGGTGGTGATAGGTTTATTTGCTGAATTGTTTATTGGATGGCTAATTATATGGCACGCCTAAGTTATCTGAAGCGTTACTTGCTGCTTATTTCCAAAACGTCATGAGATTAGATCGTGCGTAAGTTCAGTCAGTGAAGCAGCCGGCACAGGTGAAAGTATCTCGCCATTTCTGTTAGTTACTAGCGGACTAGGTAAATTCTAACGTAGTTTAATATTGCCATTGACCCCGTTAACACTTATCATTGCGATTACTATGTTCAATTACATCGAACTAGGGCTAAATTTGTTTTCCTAAAGTATTCCTTCACTCATTTCCCGTCTCGATAATCTGTAATAATTACTGTCACGAAACGGCGATCATCACAGTGCGAGGAAGCTCGGCATGATTCCGTCACGATCGTCATTTTTGAAACAGGAATATTTCAGAAGACGGCTTCCAGTATCAGCCGGTCGCAAGTACTCCGACATCAAACTTGTACCACTTAAAAATACTCCATTGATTTGTATTAGCTGAACCAGTGAAAATGGTCACTGGTCGTGGATGGCGATTTACGGCCGCTGCCGCAGTTCGGCAGACACAAAGAAACACTAATCGATAATTAAACGATCGCAGTTTCGTTGAGATCGTATAGAAAAAAATGGAAATTGTCATGGATTTTGCGAATACAATTCTGAAAATCTCTCCAAGTTCACGATGTGATGAATGAACGTTCCCTGATCTACTGCTGTTTGCCCTTCACGTGCAAAGACGTTGGGTGTAAAAATCAGCTTCTACGTTTCGACTTTTACGCGTGGAACAAACCGGTCTCAAATACGAAGCACAATGTGTCCCTAAAAGGCAGATTCATGCTCCGTCGGGATAGTTCACTATCGGCTTAAACTCTGCGTACCGTCGGTGTGCAGAATGTTGAATGTAGGCTGTTGTTGTTGCTGCTGCTGCGATTTATTGGTGGCCTCAAAGACAACGGCTGATCGCGGTCAATCCGCATGCGTAGATATGGACACTTGCACCTAAACGGGTTTAGACTGCTACTGGTATTCTAAACCCTGATGTTACCAGCTATATGGTACGTGCGATCATAGAGCCTAGTATGTAAACTATACGCCTGATATTTAGATCGTCTAGACCGTCGACGATTACTAGAACTAGTAAATCTACAGTTTAGATCAGTGGTAAATCCTCATCTGGCCTTTGCTAGAATCGCACAAAGCCAGCAATCGAAAGAAAGCGATATTGAAATTCTATAACGCGTACATTATAGGCATGTAAGTATTCTCCTGCTACAGCTCCTGACGCCAAGCGAAATAGTAGAATGGGATAGGTCTAACGTTTGCGATATGAGCTGAATTTTCGGCCACAGATCATTAAAACTACAGGATGGTTCAGAATAGTTGCAACAGCTACGAGAGTGAGCACGATAATTTTATTTCTATTTGATGTAAAGCTTGCAATTTTTCTACTGTTATAGTTTGTTGTATGACAATTTCGAGGTTAGGGTAGCGTTAGTAAACATACCGAAGTGCAGGTGACTTATGTTTGCTTGGCAATGGAAAAAAATAGCTGATGTAACCGACTTCATTCGAAATGAACGTACTTTCATCTTGTCTCTGTTTTGTGCTTACTGGTAAATTGCGCCCTCGAAGGAAAGACGCAGATGACAAATATCCTCAGTGAAGTCATCTTATCATTCGCGTATGTTAACTTGCTACGAACACTTTCTCAGTGGATGCGTTAACTGTATCTGTTTAGTGGCTGACTTCTTCGCCGCTGTCTATGTCATCACTTGGGTATCGTCCGTCTACCACCGAAGATAGCTCAATGACGCCCCTCTTCAAGCAGAGATGGAGTATGCCACGTTCCTTTGCTCGCTACCGCCGAACTCTCGTTACTAGTCTCAAGCGAACGAGCCATAGATTCGCAGTAGTCTAACATAGAAATCATAATACGACGACAAAAAAATAGAGTCCCAAGAAAAGAATAAGCCATTTTGTTTCTTCTACGGAGAGCGAAGTCCGACGATCGAACAGGAAGAGGAATAACTTCTGACAGAAGCGTGTGCCTAAGATGCCCACTTGCCGGTACTAGGTGTGAAGAAGACATTTGTAGGAAAAGAACGGATACGACGAAAGTCATAAGTTTGAGAACCAGTTAGATAGGGCTGACTAGATAGCTGTTGGCGGCGCAAAAAAATAATATCCGTTGCGCTTTTCGCCGAAATGTCAGATCACTGATAGACGTTCGAGCAAAGACGTTTTGACCACAAGGAAAGGAAAGTAGATCCGTTAGAAGGGCAGAGACGCTGGCTTGTAGACAACTGGCCCTCACGCACACGCGCTTCAGTCAGTGCCAATGTGCATCCTTCGAACCTTCGTACCCTCGGAAGACGCACAAAATAGTGCTGAAAAACCTCGCTAACTAAGTGCCTCGCTTTTGACTTGTCTACACCCTAGCATCCGTCTACCAGATGTAGAAGTCAATCAGATGGACACCATGCGGCGAAAATGGCGTGTAGCAACTAGGGATCGAGACATGTCGTGAAATAGAGGGCTATGAGTCAACCATACACGGAGTTGTAGCGTTGTTCATTGAAGTCCAAATATTGAGGCTATTTGTGATCCTTGACACATATGAGTTAGAAAGGAACATCGTTGGCTAACGAGGAACTGGTAGTGACCGACGGTAAACGGTACGACGCGCTGCGGTGCAAGCATCATTCTATATAGTTGCTTGTACCCAAGGATATTATCAGGGATAGATATGCTATATATATAGCAGAGAGCAAGATAGAATGAAGGTAGTGCTATGATTTGAATTCGAAAATTGTCTTTGTTTGGAACAGTGACGCAAATCAGCTGGCTCGCGTGTCCATTATTGTTTATTATTGATGTGTATATTTTTACGCGGTTCGTGTAAATGACCTCGATCTTATTCATCCATCCATGCACGTAGGCCAACTATCATGGATGTAATTTACTTTTACTCGAACATTAGGACGCACACCCACTTTAGGTAAAACGATAAATATCTGCCTATCCATTTACCCTGTGCAATGGTTCGGCAAGCTATTATCCTCAGATGTATGATGTTCATGTACGAAGCGCAACAATGTGGCGTAAGTATTCAATACGGATATTTACAATGTACTAGGTTGTTGTACAGGTGAACCCGATAGAATATAAGACTGAGCAATTTTTTAACCATGCGCCGCTAGCAGACGAAATTTAGGTAGGGCTGGAAACTTGTGTGTGAGGAAACGGGTTTAGAAGAAAAAAACATCTTTTAATTTGCAAAATCGACGCCTAATAGTGAACTTCATGTTCCTCGAAGGCTACAGCAGTGCATTTGGCAAAGAAACGTTCAACAAAAGTAGAGCGCGTAAATTGTGCAAACGTTTCAAGAAGGGAACGTGCGAAGACTAGCGACGAAATGACCAAATGTTAGAACCTGGCACCGAGTAAATTTTTCACGAAAGCAATTGTTCGAGTCTGACAGCTCTGGGAACTATTTCACCTTTAGCATGTTACAGAATTCTAACTCAACAGAACCGAGTCCCCTTTGAGTTGGCTCAGGCCAGTCGGAGGTTCATGTGGTAATGTGCCAAAAAGCCCCGCCTGGAGCATACGATCACCGAGAAAGAATCAGGCGAGAGAGCGGCCTCGCTCAAGGGAGAAATCGAATTTGGTGGCAGTGTCGAGTAGGTCCGGACGTAAAGCGCTGATAGTATTTGCCATGGAGATCAGAGGCATCCGTTACTGTGACATACCCGCTAAAATCTAAACAATAATTGCACAGCCGTTGCAGTGGGCCGCTAACACGGCAGTTGAAGGCACACAGTCTAGTTACTTTACGACAGACTCCGAGCTCATCGCCATGCCTCAGTTACCTTCTGAATTGAGCAAAGTGAAATCCAACGTTGACGCGTGATTATTTGGACAGGCTTTCCATGCCCTAGAAAAAACGACTGGTGGCTAAGTGCATCCCACAATCGATTCACGTTAAGAAGCCATCGATAGATGACTTACGTAGGACTGTTTTGAAACGGCCAGAGTGATTGAATAAATACGCAAAAATAAAGGAGATCAATTTAAGGAATAAAGGTCACGCATTAGGAAACTATCGTTCTAGTTCGAAAGTAGTTCACTTTCGTAGTCCGCTGGATTCGCTTGTAATACCTTATATACGCGAAAGATTGAGCGTATGACGTCAAATAGGATATTCGTTTCGTTCGGCTCGTTCACACGAGACAGACAGTCGAGTCCGGAGAAGGAAAAAAAACGAGGTACTATTGGGGGAGTCTCTATCCTGGACGCATACACGCACAGTAACAAAGAGGAGAGAGAGCATATCGTGGTAAGCCGTAAGCGTGAATCGTTTTGCGTTTGAGCTTAGGAAAAATGTCCACGGGATTAGTATTGGGATCTGTCTTTCGTAAATTATCAAGGGTCTGACTAGATCCGCAGAACGAGAAACGTTGACATAGTTGTTTAGCTGTGTTCGAGGCTAATTATTTAGTTCATCGGTGATTCGATTGTGTCGACTTGTGGCAAAAGTACTATCACCTTTATAAGAGACCGCAGTGATACGATGACCCGACGAATTGTTTCGTATATTAACGGTGGCCTACAATGCCATAATTCAAAGTGTAACTATAGCGGTTCTTAAATCAGCAAAAACCAGTTGTTGTTGTTGCCCGTTGTGCTGAGGACACTCGTGATGCACGTGCATCATTAATTTAAATATGGCGATTTTATCACTTCACCAGCTACAATGCATATTGCCGCTAACCGCCGCTGTGCTCATTGTAATAAGTGCAGGACAAAAGGTATCAGTAGATATGGATTTCGTAAGGGACTGCTGCTACGGAAGGTGCGGGACTCTTATTTCACCCCTTTGGCTGGCTTCAGGACTGGATAAGACAAATTTTAGCATTGAAACGTTGTACGTAGCAACGGTCAATGAAACAGATCGCCATGTTGACATTAGCCGATCAAACGACGGTTTATGTTTGATAACGGTATATTCTTACTCTTCGGCTACCATGAATTTACGCTTCTACATAAGAAAATCTAAAACCGGCCGAAACTTGGCTGCGGTCACTGTAAGTCTATCTTAGTTTAGTCGTAACATAGGAAGACAGGGATTTATAGGTTTAAGATGCCCCAGGTACCGTATAGCATGTTGAGGATTAGTTGCGAAACTCCTCAGTAATGGCAGATCTCCTGTATACGTCGCAAATCCTATGCAATTTTAACATCAACTAGACTAACAAAAATTTTAAGATCAGTGACACAGTTAACTTAGTTTCAGTATCTTCAATAGTAACATAAATTTTAAGCAATTGAATAACCGAAATACGTCAAAGGTGTTACGTTTAGATAGATAAACTCATAAAGGTTCTCATTTGGTTTAAGTTCTTAGTTCGAGTCTGGTTGTCTCAGTGTGAGCCCTAATCAGCGTTCGATTAAGAATTAATTATGTTATCCAATTTACTTGCAGGGAAACAGTGTAGTCCTGTCCCATTTTCAAAGAATTCTCAGAGGACTTACATGGTTTACTGGAAAAGTTTTAGATTAATACTGGATACGAGCACCCCCTGCGTTTTCGTTTTCGACTTTGAGCGTTTCACAATTGACAGTAAATCGCTTCATCGTTCCACCTTTCGGAGTGGAACAGGATGTAAATGAAACCGTTTCTCATCCATCACGTATCAATTTTAATACAATGATTAATTTTCAAGGTGATGGACTCCTACCCCATCACACTGAACAAGGTCGAAGCGACCGATAGCGAAGAAAGCATATCCAGGCCACAGCGCTCGGAACTAGGCGATGAGAACGTCGTTCAAAGGTTTAACAACAAGGTCTCGACCGAGCGCTATGAGCAGAACTCTGATAGAGTATCCGTACGTGTCATACGAAAACACTACAGTACTGAATGGTACAGAATCCGTCCTAAGCATCAGATTATCATCGCTGTGCCTGTTAAGTACATCAGGAATGGCGATGTGCACATTGTTTTCGCCTCATTCGTTGCAGATAAGGCCACCTCCGGGTTAGTAAAGGGTATTTAGGCGCGGCTCAATTATTATATTGCCAATTCATTCGTGCGAGCACTTATTCTAATGTAAAGTTGTAGCTATTGCAATATTTAACCCCATCAAAAGCTAGCCGGAGAACCCGACCAGACTAGCGCGTCCTGTCAGGTAAACCAGTGTCATTGCTCATAATATTTAGATGCGCCCAACATCGTTTTTAGCGAGCTTTTTTCAAAGGCTAGGATGTAAATGTAGGGACAGCGGCCTTACTCACAGGCACTTCCCAAGGCAGTATGCGATTTGAGTTAACGTATTCCACCTGCACTAATATTACACACTGAACTTTCAATTCTTTCCATATACGACCATGTACCGGTGCTCGTTTTAATACTATTTGTTTAGCAGCAATTAAAGAAAATTATGTTCCTTCTCTAGCACTAATCACCGATATGTAGGTTTGCAAGTTTCGTATTAGTTCTTATCTGTTAATTCGTTTGTTTTCGAGCTTCCTCAAGAGACCCTAAACAGATGGGGTTATTGATAGACCCTCTGTGCATGTGTGTGCTTCAGGGTTGCGTTTTTTATAATCCTGGGAGTAGTGTTTGCGTTATTCCTTATCGGGGTTCCCGCTTCGCTGATACTGTACAGATGGTACCGACGAGCAAAGAAATCGCGTCCAGCAGCATTTCGACTACCTATGCCGCAGCGGGTACACTACAACGCAGCTGGGTTCGTTATTTAACGCGCGCTATTAATATAAATAAATACAAATGGTATCAATATGCCCGATTTCGGCATTTTCAATCTTGGAACACAGTATGATAATGGAATAAATTAATCTAAAGTGTACAATAATTCTATTCCGTATAGCAGCATTGAAATAAATTAGAAATAAATGTAATTATCTTTGATCTAGACACGTATACAAGCCGACCGAAAACACATAAAAACTCATGTTATTTTTTTCCCGCTTGAATCAAACTAGACAAAAAAAATCACGCGATAGGTATTTACATTTTGCAGAAAGGGCTCACGCTATCATTCCCGCTCATTCGCTAGTGATAACGGCTCTGAGACTCCTGGTAACGACCGAGGCACAAGATCACCTAAAGCATCTCCTGCTTTACACTGGCTGAGACCGAAAGGAACCTTTCAGGGTGATGTTCTGCAATTAAAGGATAAAAAATGTCGAAGCCTATCGTTGCCTGCGCATGACCTTCTTAGGAAACAGAACGCACGGAGAAAGTGAGCGCAACACGTATCTATACGTTCTATGAAAGTGCCAGTGCAGTACGGCACAATAAAAACATTTATCACTTTACACATACCTGAGAATCGTTTTTTCGTGAAAAGCAAAAAAGGCCTGCAGATTCAGCTCGAAGGTTCGATTTTCGAAGGATCTGACAGAATTTAGATGTTGTGTTTGAATGTACGACGTCTAAATACACTACACCTTGAATATTTTAGTGACTATTAGGTTTATTTTTATCTTAATTATCGTGTTGATGTTGTATTCTATGATCAATTGGATGATTCACTAGTAATAGCATTGCATAATGTTAAATTATCGTGCTTGGTAGTCGCCAATATAATATAAATATCATATTTGTATGAAAATCCTGGCTTTGTAGATTGCTTCGACCCATGAGCGTGGCCTCTGAAACATCCCAAATGGAGTTTGCATTTCCCGGAATAGACCCCAATAGGGAGGGTGAAGAACCGCCGGCAGCAATAATAAGGCCGAAAGATCAACATTGTCGTGTTCGAGTTGTCAGCCATCTTGTTCTACCTCGGTCAATTCCCTCCACGGAAGATTTATGTTCGGACAGTGTTATTTCTCCATATAGTCCGGGCTGAAAAGCCCGATGGCATTGATTGCCACCAGCATACACATGAATCTGCCTCAATATATCATAATACATAATTTTACCATAGAACCACACAGTTTATTATCCTTTCCACAAGTAAGATACTAGAAATTGTCGATACTGCGTCACGGCCATCTGACCTAGACGTGATTTAACCTATATTATTCCCCAAAACACAATATAGCGTCGTCAAAAAGGCACCAGTATCAAGAAGATGCCATTTCTTTGGTCAACATGCCATTATAATCAGATACGCCGATCTCACAACGAGACTCCCTCCTCCGCTTGTACAAGCGATTTTATCGAGGACGGACACTGAAGTATCAACTAATATAGGTTTCCGTTGTGCAAGTTGAATATTCACTTCGAAAATATAAAAAAGTACCTCATATCTGACTATAGATTAAATAAAAACATCTAAATTGAAGCTTTTTATTTTGCTTATAAGGCTGTATCTAAACAATAAAAGTATATTTCAATGAAATTATTACAGGCGCTAGAAGTGACGCCCCCCCTGGTGGCAGTTTTTATTCAGCACAATTACCATTCACCGCGAGTACAGGCTCAATTCAGGACCTGAACCACTTACAAACAAAACGCCTCAAACAAATTCTACAGATACTCCTTTTTGAATCCAAAGATCACTTTTCAATAATAATCGTGCCTGAAGTGATATTAGTAAGTAAAGTCGTTTAACTAGATACGAAATTAGATTTTGCCCTAATAGCGTGCCAGAAAGCGCAAAAATACGAGGGCGTAAAATGGCGTGTAATATTCTTTTGATCCAGGTGTATTAAAAATGGCTTTTTTCAACTATTTCAATAAATTTTTGAGCCCTTTAAGTTAAAACCCTGTCTAGGATCTTCCAGTTTTCGCCGTGAAAAAATTTCCTCCGATTTTCAGAAACCGCGTCGAAGTCGTGGGCCATTGATTTCGCGCAAAATAGCCTTTGATTTAGGTAAGAGTTAATTCAGTGCGACGAAGTTGGATAATAGCTTGTTTGCATTAAAACGACACATAGTCCTCTACGATGGCGTGTAGAAAAAAACAGACCTGCTTGCGGTACGAAAAATGACGGACAGCTGCACGCATGTTGTGGCAGACAAGTCGCTAAAGTTTATTTCAATTCAGCCGGGCGCCGCTCTATATATATATATATATATATATATATATAGAAGTAGAGAAGAAAGCCTGTAAAAACTACCTTCAATGACCATTTTTCTACAGTTCGAGTAAGCAAAACGGTTCGAGAGGGATACGTCACTACGCAGGTATTGTGTATAGAATTATTTTTAGATGGCATGCCTAGCTTAGAGCCATGAACATTAAGTCTTTACATGCAGCTAGCTAGCTAGCTAGCTAGCTGACTGACTGACTAGAGTGAAATCATCTGAGCGCGACGTCCCAAATGCCGGTCCGGAGCGTTTGTGCCATTCGAAAGATCTGACAGGGCACAGCCGTATGCTCATCCTTGATCCTGCTATTTTCTAGTTCTTCGCTGGCATTGAAGAGTTGGAAATGTAGAATAGAATGCATTATGGTACGGAACGATGTGGAATCGAATTTAGCGTAGAACGCGACAACTAAGAGCGTTGTTGCACTTACCGACGGCTGCGGCATCGCAGACTGCCTATGCTTTCGAATACGTTACGCCGCCTGCTATATACATTCCTGCAATGCAAGACCGTGGACAAACGAATATATTTCGAAACTGAGCTTCTCTTGAGCCACGAAACCTATATATCAGCTACACTATCTTACATCTGAATAATAGTTACCCAAATTATGCGATACAGATGCCCTATAAAATGTTCTTCTTTTGTAGTCATACGCGGCGTCCATTTAACGATTCCAATGTCATGTTGAAATCTCGGAACGATTAAACCAAACATGATACTCGAGCCCTGAATTCTACTTAGTCAACACGGTAGCAGTGGTGTCATGGAGATAGGGATTGATTGATTATATAAGACTTAGGCGAACGTTGAGCAAGTACCTATAATAGATAAATAAAGCTCAAATTAAGCACTCCTACACTCATATAGGCGGGTAGTAGTTTCTTTGGTTCGAAACGTCGACTTGTTGAAACCCCTCTTCTCTTTTGTGTAAGTCTATATTAGGGTGTTGTATGACTTCGTTTACCGTTCGGCATTTAATCAAAAACAAATCAATAACATCGTTGCGTCAACGACGTGTTGTCTGCGGTCAACGAATATCGTTCGACTGCATTTACGTGCCTGTCGGGGGCTCGTCATCGTCGTCAGCAGCAGCATCACGTTATCTGCGCAGTTTAACGGGTCACAGCAAATAAAATATCATTGGGAAAAGATAATAGCTCACTGCTCGGAAAATCTACAATGTACCTATCGACCACCAACCAAAAAGAGGAAGAAGACCAAAAGACCATCAATTCTTCGTCGCTTTTGCATCAACAGCCGTTTTCAACTCTGACTCTCGAACGACTCGACGGCGAAGACTGGCCTTCATCGAACGCGAAGCCGGCAGGCAGGTGACCTCGCGTTGACCTCAGGCGGCAGGCAGCGGCATTTTCTGAGTGAACCGAATTGTTACATTTTATCACTTACTGTCTTCTGTCCCAACTGCATTCGGCCTATTTTCTTGCCTCACGTTCGAAAGCCTCATACTATATGATAATATACGTGCATGAACTTTTTGGTACGAGAACGAGAAATGGAATAGTCGATGACCCGCCTTCATTGCGCGTACTTCGCTATTGGAAAACAGACATACAGATCTATATACCCGATCTGATTCAGATTAATTCAGGCGCTACGTTAAGCTGACCACCACATAATCAATGTACAACATACTGATGAAAAAAAGGTTTATTTAAACACTTCGAAAATATATCATAAATATTCTTCAGACTATCCGGAAAAGTTAGCGCGAGAATTGCTTAAAACCTTCTTAGCTAAGCCTTTTTGTCATCTTCGGAGTACTAGAAGAAACGGATGTTTTAGGTCTTATTGAAAACTTTTAGCTCAGATGTATATATATATATATATATATATATACACTTGTATACATGTGTTTTAACAACAACAAATGTACAAGTATATAATACGCTGCTGTGATAATCATGCCTCTTTATTTAGATCGAAAGGATGAACCTAATTCTGCTGTTGGGCTTTAGGCTCAGATCTTAGTTAGAAACAGTCATACTGCCAAAATTGGTATCGATTTGTCCTTAAGTGTCACTGCTTTCAGCAAGAGCTGACAGACAGATAGAGATTCCACGGTAGAGAGCAGTTTAATTCGATTTTACACCGTGGGCTTCACTGATGCTTTGATGGTCGCTTCACCGTATCAGGTCGGGGCACTAAACCGTTGAGTCTTGATCCAGTCGTATAGTAGAGTTCTTCTAAATTCTCGCCGCTGTGCGATCTTGGCTGTTATTTCTTCATCTGGTGGTCCATTGTCTTTGTGAACTAGCTTGATAAGCAAATACCAGAGCGATGTAATGTACTTCCCGTTCCTATTATAGGTCTACTCGAAATTCTAATAAACGGAGATATAAATATGTAAACAAATAAAAAAGATACATTCTGATGCGTACAACTTTTGTTAGACACAACGTCAAAGAGGTAACATTATAGCTAAAAAGAAAGAAAGAAATTAGCAGCAAAAACAAAACTTCAATATATTAGGTCGGTCTGTAGAAAAAAAAAATTGAAAATGAAAAAAAAATACCGTAGAAAAACTGTAGAGAATTGTAGAAAAAAAAAAGTTATATTTCAAAGTGACGCTATGTCATAACATTTCATCGAGTTTTTTTTTTATTTTAGAGACATACGTGTATTTGTTAGAATCTGATAGCGTTCATTTCGAGATGACAACTTAAGTTTTTAGCAGGAAAGTTCCAGTGAGGAATTTAAAATCAGAAAATTTAGGCGGTTTAATAATATGGGTTCTATTTTGTAACACCAGTGGTGGGTGTAGCTTGCCCTATAAACCTTGTCCTTCCCGAAGGACCTACCACTAAAAGTCGCCGCGAGCCATCGATTCAATTTTTTTCCGGAAAGAAAACCTTGAACTCGAAGGTAAAGTTCGTCGAAGATCCTACAACGAAATACCCAAAGCTGTGGTAGAAGCCGACCTACCTCAAAATTTACCAGCTACAGTACTCAGGTTTGGCATACTTAAAAATAATGCATTTCTTTAACCTAGTCATATGAATACAGTAAACAAAAAACGTAGATAAATGATTTGAGCGAGGATTAAAAATGAAGACGCACAGACGCGTGCTTCATTTTTTCGTCTCATGCTACAACAGTGGGGAAATTTCGCATCGAACTGTGACATGTACTGTAATATAGATCTTATACAATAATCACAGACGGCTACATCGGCGGGTAGATACAACTGAATCGGTGAGGCATCGCCCTAAAGTAACTGTAACAAAAAAAAAACTATATTTGTGGGGAAAATTCACACGGTTGAAGTTCATGCTAAACGATCTAACAGCGCAATTTAGAAGAGGATAACAAACACAATAGTGAAGATCATGAAGACTTATGTAAACGATTATACCACAATCTCACTAGCCCGCCCTATCCTGCGAGTCGCTATGCGGCCATGCGCCCGTTATCGACCAACAGAATAGAAGTTGAGGAGGCCAACTGTTTTTCTCGTAGGGAGTTAAATACGAGATGAAAAAGATCAGTATCGATGAAACGACACTATGGAAGAATCGGTGCTAGGAAGTCATGCCAATCACCGTTGATGCTGCTTAGTGTTTATTACAAGCTTGTACGACGAAAATGAGCTGTGGTCTGATCTGCTGTTGTGGTCGGCGGTGATATGGTGACGGCCGTGGCGGTGGTGGTGGTGCGAAAAGGGATTTATAGCCACGCCAAGACGACACAGGTACGGACAAATCAACGGCGAAATGATCCGTTCTTGTGTACGTCGGCGGCCGCGGTCGACTGCGAAGCCGATCGCACATTTACAGTGCTGCTATTGCTGCCGCTGCAGTTCGGTACCACCGTAGGCCCAACCGCCTTACAGGTCGAATAGCCTCTATCACTAACGTTGCTATTGCTGTAGCTGGCACAATTCCATTGAGTTGAAACTTCAAATCGGGTGGTTGATCGGCGTTGGTGACGATTGGCTTGAACGACGGTCTTCGAGAACAGATTTAAACAAGAGATAAATTCTTTTTGGCCTTTATGACTCTCACAAAGAAAAACGCCAGTCGGAAGGGCAGAAGAATCGCCGAGGGAAGAAACCGTAGGACGTCGCTGTCTGACACATCGGCAGATAGACAAACACACTCTTATACTCGTAGATAAATTCGGCAACAGCAACGGAAGCATCAGCAGAAGCCGCAGCTGCTGCTGCTGCTGTCGTCGAAGCGTTAGAACAAGAGTCAAGCAGAAGATCAGCATGAGGAAAAATGTATGCCGGCCCTAAAGTAGGCTGTTCGATACGACGAATGAGCTTTTCTCGTTGGCGTTGCTTATCCCACTGGCCAGGCTGTTCCTTCCACGGCGCGGACAAATAGACAGACCGACAGGGCGCGAGAGGAGTTGAAGGGTCGAACTAGCCCCACTACTACCACCGCTGTTATCGTCAGACAACAAGGCCTGATAAAACATTGTGCTGATGACGACGACAACGATCATGATGACGTTCGACGACCGATGGCACCGATTTCTCAACAACGACAAAAATATATACGATGATGTTTGACTCTACGCTATTAGTAGCGTACACAATCAAGCAGATAAATAAAGCAGCACGAAAGAAGGGAAGAGCTTCACTATCCGTTGTATTGTTTTTGCTACCTTTTGTACCATTTGACACTCTGCCTTTGAATTACGTGAGAGTTCGGCAAATAACCAAAAGGATACTTGCATCTGGGAATGGCGAGTATCGTCTACCGGCGAAAACATTCAATCAGATTTTGATAAAGTTTGTGCCTTTCTGTGCAAATCTGCTGTTGACAACTTATATTCTCGATGTGAAATTGGCTTATTAGTACTTTTCCTCTAATATTTTTCCAATCTATCCCTTAGGCTGGTAGTTGGCTTTCGCGTATTATGATCCGACCTAGCTATAATGACGTCTTTTCAGGCTTTCCAAATGTCCCGCACTCAGCTATCCTGAAAGGTCCTTACACATTTGAGTTCCTCCAACGATCGGTTTTTGTAGAGTCTAGCCACTTCGAGGTTTTTTAAAAAGCTGGGTATGATGAATTTTGGGCCCGTTTATGGGTACGTGTCTTTCGACACATTAGCGTTTGAAAGGCCCCGCGGCAGGTAACACTTTCCAAAAATTCCGTGTCACGTTTGCTTCAAAGCAAAGCTTCAGGATTTGCAGCAAATGAAAATGACATCCATCATCGATAGCCAAGGGATCGCCGGCTGATGAGTTTGGGATGATAAACTTTCACTTTTCCCCTGCACTTCATGAAAGGGTTCTTTCGCTCTCATCTAATGCTAGCTTTTCGCCTACAGTTATAGCTATTCTAGCTTGACTGCTCTCACCTCGAGTCGAGTTCAATAATGAGAAGTGTCAAATACTCAGACATCTCATCTTTAAAATCGTGCGACTTTCACGCGTGCATAGCTGGCTGTTGCTCCACGCTTCCCAAACTCTTCCGCCGCTTCACCTAGAAGCATCCATACCTGCAGCTGGTGAAGGTAGCAACGATATTACGAGGTAAAAGGCTTCAGAGTACGAGAGCGATGTTAGAATGTCAAGGCTCTACATGCGACCCCCGGAGACATACGCAAGGCGGAAGATACACGTATCGCTTTTCTTCTCGCCAGATTCTTTTCCTCTCATACAATGACAGCTAAGGGTGCTAGAAGTGGTTGTGGTATAGGCTTAAAGAGGCAAATGTGTCAGCAAGTGCACGAAGTGTGACCAAGTCAAGGGATCTACTTTATTTCTGGACGAGTCGCGCTGGCAGTAGCCTTCACTGGGAATGTGCCTGAGGAAAGAAACGGTCTCAGTCGGACATTAGGCCAACGCTTTCAGTCGTCATAGATCAGGAACAAGCTATTGGTGGCGAAAAACCAAAGATCGCTGTCGAATAGGGACAACTTCGAAGCTGAAATCAATAGGCGAGTCTGACAACAGAAGCGATTCAGGGTCGACAAATAGAAATAGTGGTTATCCATATGAAAACGGGACAACAAAGTCTTCATGGCTGCGTTTGCGTCTTTTGCAAATATCTACTGGAAACAGCAAGTCTGCTTATCAACGTATATTTTGGCTAAGCTGTACCGATAAATAATGTTTTTTTCTAGATGATGAATTCGGGAGAATCCCTCCGTCAAAAGCTATAGTTGATATGGGTTCTTCGTCAAGCGTTAAGGCTGATCTCTGCGTAACTCTTTCACCGGGGCATTCAGCAGGTTTTGCTCCAATGTGCTAGTATATACGGCTTTTTTTGTTTAACAAGAACGCATAAAATTTTTCCCTTGTACAACTTCAATTATAAAATAATAATATATTGCCATTTTTCTATAAATACGCCACCCTAAACGCTTACAATTTTTAAGGTAAAAATTAGCACTTTGTAGAATTTTCATGGATTATGGTGTTCTTAAAGATAGAAATTTTCTTAATGTTCTCATACATATAATAGGATTTTTCGGGACGGTAATCTTGCCCTGCAACTTCAATTCCTGGAACCTTAGATTCGAATGCTGTTAAGGTCGCTTGCACCGTGGCCATACTTTTTTGATAATTCATAAAAACACAAGGTGAATAAATAGACAGATTTTTTAAAATGGTAACCTTCCTCACTTATGCTTACGGCTTATTACTAAAAAATACCAATGTATTTTTTAATGTATAAATGATAATCTATAAACAGTTTCTGCTTTGATTAGTAAAGCCGGATCATAGATGATTTCGTGCAATAAATATCACGCGTTAAGGTCCTTTTTTTGTTTTGGTAGAGGATAGCTATTGCAAATGACATGCATTATATATAATAACCATTAGACCATACCGTGTACAATTAAGGCTAGAAACAATTTTTATATTTAGAGACCTATATTTTCGTTTAGGCTGTAGCCGTTTGCCATTGATGTTTTCACATCTGCCGTTACTGTCGAACATTACTCCGGCAGAATTGAGTCGTTAGCGCGAGTCGGCCGAAGCCCATCCATCCATAAGATCAGGACAGAACAATGATGCCAACGATACATCGTCAAATCGAACCACCATTATGTCAGGATTTGTCCCGAACCACGTTCTATCTGAACGTTTTCACTCAAACAAATGACACTTCGCCAACTTGCTATTACCATTATCATCTAGCAGCACTTCAGTCACCTCGTTTCAGGTTATCAGTCGCTAGTCGAGCATAACTATCACGGCATCTACAACTCACTGTGACTGCCGCGGAAGGGTGTGGCTTAAATTTGCAAGATGCCGACCGCAAGCAGAGGTCATACTCGAGAGAGGGGTTGGACAGCACCGCTAGCAAGCAGAAGAATATTTTGTGCTATTCGAATATGCTACAGTTCGTCCTCCGCTTCTTCACCCCCCCCCCCCCCAGAACCCCATATAATATATAACACGTACGCGCCTTAACTGGGACGGCGACAATAAACAACGGTGATCGTAATGTGATTTCTATAATACTGTATTTTCTATAGCACCACTATGCACTTGAGTGTACCCTAGACACGGCATATACGACAGATAAAAAATTAGTTTCTGCAAGGAATGATCCAAATTCTGATACCCGATGTGAGGACTCAGAAGAACTGAGTACTGTGATATGTATATAGTAACGGTAATTACAAAACATTCTTTTAAAATACCGTTATTACAAGAAACGATTCCTATTACAGCGACTCGGAAGCAGTGTTACACTGCTAGACACAAGCTTGTTTAAAGCGTCTAAGTCACATAAGCATGAAATGAAGGAACCTCAATAGAAGAAACATTACCCTGGTACATTACGCTGGTTGTCAAAAATTGTGTGCTTTTTTTTTATCGTAGGATAACATTACAGCCCACAAACAAATTTAAATATTTCATGGCATGTAAAATGTGTCCCGATGGAAATTTCAATTGGCACTATGTACATATAGAGGATCTATATATGAATATATATACCCATCACTATCGCGTGCTGTACAGAAAACCGCGGAACTGAATTCAAATCAATCTAAAAAAAAATATATATATATATATATATATATATATATATAGAGAGAGAGAGAGAGAGAGAGAGAGAGAGAGAGAGAGAGAGAGAGAGAGAGAGAGAGACAGTAGACAACCGATCCCTTCTTAACAACGACAACGTGTCCTCGTTCGTTGTTCTACTTTGCCAATTATAATGGACGAACCGTGTCATAACTCAGGCAACCGCGTAACTCCCGCTAACCCCACCGCTTACCCATAATTCTCAGAGGGACTTTGAAGTGAGAGCGATGCGGCCACAGTCTTTATACATATGTGTAACTAGGAGGAGAATCGTTCCATCCAGAATGCGCTGCATAAATATACAGCCAGAGGGTGCGATGCGTCGTTACCTGCGTACTACTTGGTGAGTAAAAGACGCAGAGCGTGAGGGAGAGCGGATAGGGGGATAGGCCCATAGCAGAGCTCACGCCGTATTAGGTGTCTTCGTATTAGAAATGCATAACAGCAGGCGTATGCAGTAGAGCCTAGACGGTGAGTACTTTGAGTAACAGCAGCGGCTGTTTCGAGGGCAGCACTCGTTGGGTTGAATCCGCTGCAACCAGCGCATTGTCTAGGACATATCTTCGCTATATTTATCATCGCTGAAGAAAAGGAAAAGGCTTATGTCGAGATGCTTCGCTTCATTGTCACACCTGTCTCTTATTCCGGTAAGAGACAGCACGGGTGACCTCCTACGGCCACCTCCCTCATCAATGCATCATACGTATTAAATACGCGTTGTACCATCATATTAGCCATAAGTATTATCCATTCGCTTATCTTGAATACGCAGAGATTCACATACTCACCCATTCAGGGTATACCTTCTTGTGGCTGACTATTTCTGCTCTATCGCTTACACCCTCCCTATTAAGCTATACCGTGTACTTGTCCTCACACTTTCGCAGTCTCGGCTGGTCTTTTTTCGGCAGCAGTCAGGCTGATTTTTTTTTTTTTTAGCAGGGACTCTGAAAGCGGAGCTGTGAGAATTAGCAACTTTGTCATTATACACAACTTCGGGAAGCTGAAGCCTGCTTACAGTATCAGTATTCAAAGACGCGGCCATCTACTGAACGCGACCGCGCATCTCCCATTACTAGTCCTCACACTGGGCGTAGTCCCCAATATACAGACCCTATATAATGTATTATAGCGAGAGTTGCTCTAGCATGAGAGAAAAGTGATCTATACACAAATCTACTCGAAGCACGCTGCAGTGCTACGTATACAGCATAATATTATATCTGTACTAATAACGCGCTGAGGCGGCTCTAAGGCTGTTGCCAGCGACAATAATAATAATTAAAATATGGCACCGTGAAAAACGGACAGAAAGGAAGAATGATCGAAGCAGATGATCGATCACGGAACATTTTGAATATACATCGTTCCGGTAGTCAAGATGCTATCAGCCGTTTATCTGGCCCACAATCTGTCTGTTGCTGTTAACTAGGCAGACTGGAGTTTTATAGAATAAACTACGTACTCATACTGCTGTTTGTATATAAGACAGTGTCAAAAAATTCGCTACGGTTATAGTGAGTTAGCCTTAATTGCTACTGCGCGGAGAAAAGCCGGGCGCACCAGCTTCTGCTGATTAGATATTAGAAGGCGTGTTTGAATTAGAGTAAGTTTCTTCGATGCTTTGTTTCTATCTAAGGCAATAGTAAAATAAAAGTAGGTGTTCTAGCAACATGCTTTCGCATGTGTCGGGATAAGAGCGTCGTTCTAGACCTCAACCACAAACTAGACATATTTGAAAGATTTCCTCTTTAATCTGCAAATAACTTTTGAATACAAATCATGCATCAAGCGATATTAGTAGGCGCAAACATGCAAAAAGTTCCAACGGAATTCAATTTTGGGCCGACAGCAGACTGAAAGACTCAAAAATGCTAGGGATAGAAATGACCAAAAAGTCAACAAATGCAAGAAGTTGCAAAAATAGTTGGGCTTATCTGGACGATAAAATCGTCCAAAACCTTTAATTTCTGCATTAAGCATTTGGGTGTTGGCAACAATGACTTTTTAAGCCGTTCGAATGAACTTTCGAACCCTGTAAATGCAACGCCCTATTAAATATCTTCCGGTTTTTCGATGGAAATATTCTTTGGATTTTTCAGAAATTACGCAAGAACTAGCAGTAACATGGACCATCGTTTTCGAGCAAAAATGAAGTTTTCGTGCGGGTACGTCCAGGGCAAAGAGACTGAAGTTTATAGCTGGTCTTTGCTCAAATTATAAAACGATTTGTTGTTTTCCGCCATTTAGAATTCATTATTTCGACGAAAAACGGACGAACTTATGTGTATTATGATGACAAATAACCCGTCAAAGCTCTCCCCAACGCTAACCTAGCGCGTTGCTATAAATCAACGGATAGACGAACATCAAAGAGATACACTGTATAAGTTAAAACGGACCGCAATCTCCATATTGGCTACATTTTAGAAAAGCAAATTTTTACTTTAATAAATAACAATTTGACTGTCCTTACACAAATTGACAGATGGTCCTATTTTCCGTGTTCTGAATCGCGCTGGAAAGTATTTATTTCTGTCTACGATATTTTGAAACGTTTTTTTTTTAAATCAAACTTATACCAGTGATACACATACGCATTGTGTGGCAGGTGTCCAATCTATATAGAGTACGACTGTCTACCAATATAGAAATGTGAATTAGCTGATTCCAGCCTTCCATGGGCCACAATGACTCATCGAACGTCGATGTTTAGAAACCAGTTACAAGTACTTCTGCTGTGTAGGAAAGTCACTCACATATTATTTTACTATTTCATATATAAATTTATGAGCTATCCTACATATAGCACTCATGCTATTTAGCGTAATCAACTACCAGCTATATAGAAATATAAACCGCTGGTTTGCCGTACAGCTGCTAAACAAACAGATGGTCGTTATAGTAAGCCGAAGTACAGTAGACTCATGAAGCTCAGCCACCCAGAAAATGTCTCTTTGTTGCTCGTTTTGTATGCTATTTAGAAAAAAAAGAAGCGAACGAGGGTATTCAAGTATAAGCCGATTTTTTCTACGGAAACATTACGAAAAGTGTAATCAATAGCATTTCGATCACGGTCGACGGATCACTGTAGCCATTAATAGTGGTATTTAATGGCTGGATCATGCAAATTTGCACTCATCTCTACGTCAAGTCCCCAAACCATTTTTCTTTATAAAATACTACACGTCGTCCCATGTTGCCTTCTACCGAGCAGTTTCCCTCACATCAGAGCTGTGGGATTCTAATTAATAAATGATTTTCAGGCAAGTCCTAGCAGAACTCATACCGCTGCGGTAGTCCGCTGGCGATGTGAGCCGCCATGATGCAACGATCGAATCGTGTTCCGCTGTGGAGTATCCTACCAGGAGACGGATGGCCGAGACACAGAACAAAACCTAATATCCACCAAAGCTGTTTTCTTAGCCTTTGTCAGTGACACCGTGCGTCATATAATATAAATGTAGGTTCTTTTTTAAATCTAAAAATTAAGCGCGATCCACATTTTCCTGTGAACCTCAACAACATGTCCCTTTATATTAGAGCTTGTCTTCGTTTTCGATATTTTCTACTAATTATACTTGTGTTTACCACAAATACGCTGCAATTTGACCCAAAGCAAGCAACGAGCTCTCTATTCGGGCTCATATTGTATATTAGTGCTGTTATTGTCGTTGTCAGGTTACCATGCAACACCTCCTTGGACAAAAATACAATATCTGGTATTATTAATGCTCATGTGACTGGTCATCCGTTGCACTACGTTGTTGCGCCCTCTGGGGGGTAAAGCTCTAAGGACAACGAGCTGTTGCTATTACAGCTATGACCGCTGGTGCAACCAAGCGCAACAGCCAACCCTGCCTAATCCAAATCATACCGTTTCTTCGTCGGAACAATTCAGCCCCGATTTTATCGTTAGAATTGCGCTTAACACCGGGATACTACTGCACATTATCACGGGGTCCGCTATTGACGACAAAGGCAGCTTGTGTACTAGACTTATCTTTTTGTTATAGTTATCACTGCTCGAGAACAATCGGGAACCAATCAGAAAAGCATTGGTTGATGGAAATCGCATCCAACCTGAACTAGTTAGTGTTGGATGACACACCTGCCATCACGCTAGATCTCACTCCTTATTCCTCTATTCTATCCAGTCGTAGATGTGAAGCAAGAGTGTGTATCAAAGAGTGTGCGTATCCGCAGTGCAGCAACCATTTCATGATAGATTAATGTATTCGGCACGAAGCTGCCGGACTGAAGATCACATAAAAGTAGTGAAGTATCTAGTCATGTAAATTAGGTATTGGCCGGAACCTATCAGTAAGCTCATATATATACTCGGGAAGATCTTTCCGGCCGTTGTTTAGCCTCGAAGACACTCTTTGAGTAGCTATGCATCAATTTGACGCAGCGTTTAGAACTCTAACATTACGGTTTGCAGTGACACTGCAATAATTTTGTTTGCACCAAGATTAGTCAGGTGATGGTGGGTTTAAAATTGTACACTTTCAATTTCGTTATAGATTCATGCTTGTCAATGCAGCTTTTTTTTCGAAACTTTGAGTCTTCGCGGATTTTCATTTGAAGTTACGCACCTATTGTATTTTCTAGCCGAGGTGACTCTACAATAGTAGACGCCAGGATTGCATTCTCCAGGTTATTCATCAATAGCTAAACTCCCGTAGCCTACGCGATATCTCATTTCGCTGTGCACTCTACAGACCGCCTTCTCCCTATAGAAGAGCCGTCAGCTGGCTTTCACTTTATGGGCTTCTCCACCATTATTATTAAGTTGACCAATTCATTAAGTCACTAGACCATTCATTATTCGGACGGCGATAGAAATACTGATTAATCACACGTGCCACAATCACATTTTTGAACAGTTAATTTTTCACAATCCGGTTTTAGAACAAAGCAGTGCTGGGATATGCTCGACTAACTTCAAGTGCCGACACAAAACACGCGCAGGAATGCTATGCATATATATATAACATTGTCCTAAGTAAAAGCTTTACTGCAATGGATGAAGAAAATCGGCGGGAGCAGGTAGTTAGAGGAAGATCATATCATGTTGAAGCTGGTGTGACAGTCATTTTAAACTGCGGAACGTATCTGTGAAGCAGCTGCGGCATGAGATGCACAACGCATAGATTTAAATTTGCTTTCCATTATATATTGAATATCGCTAGCCGGCCGGCCGGCCATGTGTATTCCGTTAGCAGAAATACGTGCCATGCTTGTTGAAGGCACCGCATTTGGCGGGTGGGTGACTCATAGTTTTACAGGTATCGAGTGCACTTTGTTCCAGGATACTGTGCAAAGCAGTACTCACGTTATTGAAGACTCCACACTGAAACTGGGGAACAGCGCAACATCGAATCGCCTAAAAAAGTAAAGGATAAATAAGTGGACCTTTTTTGGGAAATTGTGACACTGAGAATTTTGTTAATATTAGAAAAAGAGTGCATAAAGCTTGGATATTATTTTTAGGGTTGCATGGCCGTTGTTATAAGCGCCCGGGGGACTAAGTATAAATTGCACAATACTTTGAAGACGGCTTTGGAACTCAACGCTCAGCCATAACAAACCGAATCAAATTTGAAAGAAAGCTTAGGTCGCGTCATGCTGGTTTCTTCGTAAAGTTCCTAACATGGCGCGTGAACGCTTCACCTAACAGCGAACCGGAACCTTGCAAATATGGAAAAAAATCTAATATTAAATAACTAGAAAATACACCCTCTACGATCAAACAAGTTTTTCTTTTTTGTTACTTAAAATGATGTATGCAACGTTTCAATAATTTATCTAAAAAGTATATATTAGTGCACAATACGGAACTCTGACTATTTTTCATACCTAGCAAACTTCTAAAATATTACCGCATCCCAACACAATCTCTGCTTTCTTTGTAGTGTTTGTGCGTCGAATCTGTTTTGTGGTCAAGTGTCCGGGTCCTAAAAAACAGGTGTCTCTAGACCGTGCCAACAGCTGTAAGGCGAATCCATTCTTCTTAGGTGGTATTACATATTCTAATAGCCAAGCAGAGCGTTAAGTCCCTAAAAGTATAGGCAATATAGCTAGACAGTCCCACAAAAAACGTGGCAAACTATGGCTTATTAGAGTTTTTCGCTGACTCCTGCTCGATGCTGGCCGCATCCATTTTCGTGCAAGAGCTGAGTCAATGAATGTCTTGTGACGGACACCTCATTCTCCTCAGTTCCCCGGACGGTAAAACTACAACGACATGAGGAGGAGGGGTTTGAGCTCGGTGCTTGCTTGCTTGCTTGCTTGCACCTCACTTGCGGGATTGAACGACCCGGTAACAAATTGCAAGCGGCACGGTGACAGGACGCTTATATGAGTTAATCACAATATTCAACATAAGCTTATAAGGTTTGCATGTCTGCTTCTTTAGTTGCGCGCAGATTCTGTCCATTCCGCCGCCACTTAATTCACTGCTACAGAACGACAGGACGCGATACACACTCAGCATTGCTACTACTAGTTACATTTCTATAATATGGCGCGAAAATTCCATGCCCCCTTCGCATCGCCTTGTGCACCGGCGTTTCGTTAGCCAGGCTTTGTTATGGTAGAAAATCACTGCAATTAGCACTTCCGCGTCAGTAAAACAGACAATATCGTCCCCTAAATCGTCTTCTCTAGACTCGGTTACACATTTTCTAGCCTCTGTAAATGGAAAGGAATGGTAACGTAGTACGACGCGTATATCCGTTTCCTATCTAGCAGATTTCTAACCTCACCGAAAGTTGTAGAAGGAAAAATGGCCCGGATACACATGGGGCTCTAAGCATATTCGATTTTGTCTCTGCTCAGTCCTTAGCGTTTCTTTCTAGCATATTCTAAATACGTCAAGTAGACTAGAATGTTATAGTTCAGCTCACGGATCTTTTAGCTAGCGTTCTATCATTGCGTGCTGGAAGTGCGCGCAAACATTGCCCATCTTGATTGTACTCTTTTACCTTAATGTTCGGTATGTGGGAGAGATGCATTTCGATGATTAGCAATTGTAAGCACTACGACGCCCATCTCCTACTAAAAGAAAAAGGAGAGAATGCCCATGTGCCTATTAGATGCATGCTTGGGTCTTGGCTGCTAGGCTAAACAAGCGCGATTTACGTGCTGCTCAGCAGTTCTCGCTAACGGAACAACGACAGTGTCGGCAAATGCTAGGAATGTTACACACTATGTAAATTATATGCATAAGTAAGGGAAGAGCTTTCGGAACAAATTCTTCGCGAAAAAATCTTCGCGATTCTCTATATATTGTCCGGCTTTCTTGGTTGTTCGAGTGACAGTATGGTCCAAGTGCTAACTATTGTCGGCCCTAGTAGAAAGCAAGTTCGTATCGTTAACGTAAAAATTCGGTAATTAGGAATTTTCTAAGCAGAATAACGAAAGGCATATTTGTTTTGTCTGTTAGCTCTGGCACGATCTAGAGGAGTCTGAGTAAACGTTTTAATTCCATATACACTGATGCACAATATCGATCAGAGAAAGTGTATATCTCTGTCATCATCAGTGCGTGTTTCCCAATACGTTCAGGAGAATAACTCAAACAATTTATTTTACACTTCAGTGATTTTCAGTTTCGCATTATGAAGCAGAGAGGGACATTTTAATTTAAAGCAGTACACAATTTTATGACCTCCACGATATGCCGAGTATGGACAATCAATTGTAATAATCTCAGCTCCCAAACGAAACTCATTGGAAAATTTTTAAATTCAAGCCATTCTGAACGCGCTCGCTTTGTTTTTGTTTATCATAGCAGAGCAATAATATCAGATTATGCTCGCCTATTGGCTTCTATTGTCGTCATAACAAAAGAGTTGGACCGAAGGAGAAAACTGATCCACTTGCTCAACGCAGTTTGTGTTTCTGGGTATATCTGGGAGCGCATTATGGGTGTTAGAGGCAAACTGAATTAGAATGTACGAATGTACGCGCACGCTATACGCACGTAGGATGCGGGCAGGGTATTGGGACAGGTCACTACGTGAGACGCTGCTATTCGCAAGCGGCGTGATGCATCCACACTGCAGCGTTTTAGTGGCGATGAAATGACATTTCGATTGAAACTGCTAATGTCAATCTTACATGGTTATGGACAACTGTTCTCAAGGATACACCAGAAATTCACAATTGAACTTACCGGTCCCACGGATAGGTTGTCGTTTTTCCATAGTGCAGTTAAAGGTCAACATACGTGAATTAGACAAGCACGTTTAAAGCAAACATTTATTAATATTGATAGAATACACCTACAAAATATTGTTTAGCTGAGTATTTCAGCCTCTGCTAGATCTGCCACCCTGCAATAGGTAACCATTATCTAGGCTAGTAGTATGCTTCAGCAAGCTATTCTGAAGCTATCTTTTTACACCCTCGTGTTCTTTTCAGAGTCGAATAGCATGGCCCCGTCCAAATTTAAAATCTCAACACGATCGCCAACTTCTCTTCTTCTGCTCTGATCTGTACACTTTCAGCTATCATCTATGTATTGCTGTTACGACTGGCACTCGTAAACTAGATCACCGAACTACAGCGGTAAAATTTGCCAGCTTAAGATACAACCAATGGCGTGTTGGCCACCATACGAGCGGAGTGTAAGTTACTCGCATAACCGGGAGGGTTACACTTTTGTCGATGCCGAGATACCGTTCGAAAGTTTTGGTTTTGTTGCTAATTCTGCTGGTGGTCCCAGGATAAAGCAGGCATCACGTTCCATCCAGGCCGAGAGACCCGCGGATTGGCCTCGGCAAACATCACCGCTAGCTCAACGCCAGTTTAACCATTTCAGTTGGGGGCTCCGAACGGATGTCATAGGATCAGCAGGTTTTTTCCGTTGCTCAGCATTGTGAAGGAGCATAAATGAGTCCTACAAGATAGATGGGTACACTGAGAATAAATAAGACTAGGAACTGCGAATGGTAAGAGTTCGTGAGGGAAACGTTGGAATACTATCGCAGTGGACTGAGAGCCACGGTAGTCGTGACAGGCAAAACTATCAATAAATGCACAGCAAACGTAAGCATTCGTTTGCTTTGCGCGTGCTGCTTCCACGTTTCGTAGGCAAATGCTACGTAACGAGGTAGCATAATAGATTGTAGTAGATGCAGGTATATATAATATAATAAATATGGCTAATTTACTGAGTTTACCGTATATTGTACAACATATTCCCGTTATAGATCATAGTCGGCAACCGTACTTTGTAATCCCCAATCCATAATAAATTACGATTTGACTTGGCTTGCACATTTAACGCGCAAGTGTAGCCATACGTGTAAAAAAGTCTTTGTAATTCTTCTTAGAAGTTACGAGAGGAAGCTTAAGTTCGGAGACATTAAATACTTGCCATAAACAGGGCTATAATCCAATAATTTAAACAAGCATTATAGCAAACCTCTGTATTGGTTTTGTATTTCAGTAACTTCCCGGCCTGGAAGCGTTTTCGCTAACCTGATGAAGGTTACAGGTGCGCCAAAATTTCTTCGCGATTTCTGGTGATTCCTTCTTAACAAATTCGATTGTAGCTCAAGAATTGTGAGCTGGAGTTCAGTGTGACACTTAGAGTGACTGACGGTTTATCAGGTAGGTACAACAGTTTAACCACATTTCCGAGCTATGTGTTAAAGTCTGGCTCCATGGCACTCACTAAGACTGCCTTTCGTGTTTGAGTGCTGACAGTATTGATAGTTAAAAAATATACTCAACATTTACTTGCTTTCAGATTTGACAAAAAAGACACAGTTAGTACAAATCTGACAGTAAAATTTGTTTTTTTTACAGCTAAAATTATTCAAAAACAGCCACACTTTTGCATCAACAGCTTCTTTAATACCGTAAATAAAGATTTTTTTGTTCGACTACAAGAGAAGAGCTTCTCAGGAAGTCCTTGAATCATCTAAAACAAACTAATCGAATGGTCTAGGTGTAGCCCTTCAAAATTAATTGCAAGAGTTCTTCGTGAATCGCTGGCACTTGGAATAATGTGTGTAGACACTCAGAAACAGGAACAAATTCAAGTTTGAACTATCGTTATTCGTTAGATCAAAATGGCCGTTTTTCGCCATTCTCCAAGCGTAGCCAGACAAAACAAAAACTGCTTAAGAGAGAGAATAATGAAAGCTACAATAAGTGACCACTGGCTGAGTTAAGTTTAAGTGCAACCATTATACTTAGTATAGTACAAGCGTTCTCTCATCGGCGGAGGTTATTAATGGCTGGCGGGAAGGGTATGCGGCCGAAGGAAGATGGGAAGAGAGAAAAGAAGCTGAGGCAAACGGGAATTCCCTTCTCTGAAACAGAAGTTGCACTTCAGGCACAGTAATGCACCGCGTAGGAAAATCGGGATGTAGTCAAATCCCAGTAGACATCGCGAACGTGCGCGAGCCAACTCGGCTAGGACGAACAGCCCCAGTAGGGCAGCTCCAGTGGGGCGGCCCCATGTGCCGTCACCCTGTACACAAATCACAGATTGGTGATAGTCAAAGCGCAAAAAAAGAGAGGATCTCGGGAAAGCAAGAACGCCAGTCGCGGAATAGGAGCAGTAGACGCAAAGGGAAATAAGGAAGGAGATTGGAGATTGACGCTCCCTTATATCCTGCAACAATCCGACTGACCCTGATCCGACCCCCAAGGGGCGACTGCAACTGCCTCTCGTGGTGCGCTTCTCGCCAACTTCAGTACATCGGCTCTTCTCGCGCAAGCAGCAGACTAAGCCATGGAAGTCGGATTAAACCAAGTAAATTAGAAAAAATTACACATTAAACAAATTGGACCTCATGAGTCCAGTTTGGGAAAAATTGTTTATACATATATCTGTCTAGGTTCCTTTCATTTGTCAAATCTCTTATAATAACAGCAATCTTACACAAGTTTCTGACAGAAAAGTATACAATGAAAAAATTATTGGGTAAATGTTACTAGTGTAATTCTTTCCTTAAGCCTGTGTTTACCTGTAGAACCCACGAGAAAAGCCTGATGGAATATGTTAGATCGACTCCGTTAAATATTAGAAAATTCGATTGATTTTTCCCTATAATTAATAAAATAGTTTGAAAGTAATACTTTTTATGGCTTAGTTATGTTCATTATTTGTAGATAGGTACGTTCTGCTAGTTCTAATCTAAACATCATTACTAGTGGAACTCTTATCCATGCTCACAGATGCAATATTTTGCACGTTTCTAGCTAACAAAGAGCTCATAACCGCAGAATTGAAATTTATATAAATATTTGCTAAAAATACACCCATTAATGGTTCAATGGCCCTCACGTTTGTTCTCGAAACACTGCACCAACAGTTCGAAGAGTTACATAGTTCTTAATAGATAACAATAATAAGAGCTGTAAAAACAAAAAAAAAGTAAAAATAAGTCGGAATAATTTCCAGCAGCACAAAAGCGTATAACTTGTGCGTTTATTTATCAAAGTTACTATGCGCTAGTTCCGACTTGTCGAACAGTTGTTGTACATCTTGTGATGTTTCTATTCATTGTTCTCCTTGAAGTACTGTTCTGAAGCTGCAATGCAACAATGCAACCCTAATTAGCATTTGGCCTCCGCTCCTTTTCGTATATTGTTTGTCTATGAGGTTATTTGTTCTCGCTTTGTCGGCAATATTGAATGAACAGACAGCCCGCCGCATGCTTGTTGGCCTCTCAATGGCTTGGTCGACTGGTTGTACAGTCATCCTGTACTCCCCTACCACTTAGACTTCCTATCCAGACCAACGCATTCCGACCGCGTCCCCTCCGATTCTTCTAGCAGCGGACCTATTTTGAAGCCGATTCCATTGATAGGACAATAACACAGACGCATCGTGCCGCCAGACATGGGAGAGATGCGCTGCTGTCCTACCTACAGTAGGGCTCACCTATCGTTGACTCGTTTCCCCCAATCCCACCTATTACAATCTCACCAACCGTTCTGCTCTCGATGGATGTGAAGAACGTCCTACTTGTACGGCGCGACCGCTTCAAATATGGGAGACTCTCGAGGACAATCATTCATTCGGCCCATTTCTTCATTGAACCAACCAGTCTAATTCAGCTTCCGTTGTGGAAAATTGATGTTGATGATGTCAATGATGATGAGAGACCAAGAGAGCTATACTGAGGCTGCCCTACAAGCACACTAACACACATACAGACAGAAACCATATATATAGTTTCAACCTTGGGATTGTAAAAGAAAACAGCACAGATTGGGACTTGGTGACTCGACCCACCCTACTGGTGAAGTCAGCGCTTCAGTACGGTCAGCCGCATCCGTTTGAAGGCGTGTGATTTCAGCGCGGCCTTCTATTTTCCTCTTTGGTCTTCTCTTTTAAAGTAAATACTACAAGCCACCGAGGCTTCCATTGGAAGACAGACTGTATAGTGATACTCCTGCCACTAAGAAACCAAGGAGACATAAGTGATGCAAGACGCTTCTGTACAGAGCGCTCGTTGCGACTCACAATAAATACAGTGGTCAACTTCAAAAGGCCTGCAGCATTTTCCTGCTGTCGTTTCTGGTGCTCGTATGCGCGTTCAAGTTAGAACACTTAACAACGAAGACGACGACGAAACTGACAAAAATAAGAATCTGGTTCACAAAGGAGTTCAGTTTTTGACTGGCCACAATTCCTCATAGGCCTAACTGACCCCAAAGATCTATTGCAACGAAAGATTGCACTTCCTTCTATGCTTGCCATGCATGCCTCTCCCATCCCTGTCGTACTGGGGTTCTTTAAGCCGTCGACGCCTGCAACCGGGCTATTAATCATCGGTCGCTCTAAATTAGCCTGTCCTATGTGTTCTATAGCGTCCTGGCAACCCTCTCATGATAGGCAACCACCCACTTTATTCAATGTGGTCAGCTCCGCTTGTCGCGTCCACTGTCTTAATGCACGAATGTCCCTTAGAAAACGAAGAAGGTTCCGCCCTTTAATAGTATTGTGGGTATAGGTCGTGCAATCTAGCCCTTTAAACTCGCTAGCCTTGAACCAAATTATAGGAATGCAGTGGAAACGCGAAACACGAATCCCTTATAATGAAAATGTTCAGTTCAAGTTGTAGTTTCTTTTTAACACTAAAAAAGAATCGCATTCCCCTGTACTATTGGTATTTTGAACAAACGTATGTTTCTCGAAGACACATAAATTTTATAGATCCTTATAGTACCACTATATTGTAGAAGTTAACCAAATGGCTCTCTGCAAATCTGCACCATATGTTCCACTGGCCCGTGAAAGGGTTTTATTGTTATAAATTGTTTATTTTCAAACATATACCTGTTCTGAAATTTAATAACGCACGAATAGTTCAGTTGAGTTCTGATGTACGTGAATGGTAAATATGACATAACTGAATAAACACACGAATCGTTTGTGCATATAATATATATTTACATAGAAATTTCCCAGAACAACTAGAAACCGGCATACAAATGACTACTTGAGTGTCTAACATATCTACCCAATGATAAGTTATAAGTTCTTTTCGCTTTTTCAAGCTGTCTGCCAATTCTGAGTACACCTAGCAAGACGCTCAGCTTCAAGCTCTTTAGCATGGATCCATGATTCAGGACTAAGGTCCAGTTCGCCTTTCGACAATGCCACGTACCTAGCCACGACGAGCAAGTTGTGAAGATCATCCGCAGTCATGGTCGAATTGGCAGTCCTCATAGCAACGAAATCTTCTTGTACTGCTTTTTGCATATCTTCGCTGAGTCTCTGATCCGAAATTTTCATTATGGTGACGTACCGACGGAGATTAGTCAGCAACTCCTCTGTAAGATGTTCTTTAAGTGTAGATGCCACTTCAGACAATTTGTCAAGTGACTGAGTGGGCTGTAACTTTACTTGAAAATCACAACGAATTAGACCTTTGCCTTGGGACACGTATAACACTGGCACGTCCGTATAGAATTCCATTTGATGGAACCCGAAATTATACTGAACAGACTGATTTTGAATCATGTTACCTAACGCCTTCACATTTTCGACACCTATAGCATTTAGCTGACCAGATTCAAGTGCATTTTCGTCACATATGATATGTGTGCCATCAGACAATTGCAAAAGCCCGGATTTAAGCCGGTTCAGGTCATAATCTTTGCTGGGAATAAACTTTGTTCCGTTGAGAAATTCCAATGACATTGGCACCAGATGACTTTTAGTTACGAGCTGTGAAAGCAACTCAGCGAGGAGCTTCGCTTGTTCACCGGCAACGTTTCGTAGATTCAATGAAAATTTTCCAAGAGGCAAAACATCATGTCGCACGTAGACTCTCGATATCAGATGCAAAAGAACGTATTCAGCAGTTTGCTCGTCGCCAAGAAAAACTTGCTTCAGAATAGACAAAAACTCACTTCGCCATTTAGGTGCCTCTTCTAAAACTCTTCGACGGACGATGGCACTTTCTTCCTCGACGTAGTAACCAAGGAGCGGATTCTGGTGGGTAATTTTCTTACAAAATACAGCGTGTACTCGTGGCACGAGTGAGCTAGGGGGATTCTTGAAATAATATTCGTCAGAACCGAAAGGAGCAGTTTCTGCTTGGTTTTCATCGGTTTTTTCTGGAAAATGCGATAAGATTCCTATAACCTCAATGACGTCGTTGAGCCGTATATTCGCATTGTCCATGTATACCTTTACAATGCATGACTTCTGATGAGTGGGTAATGGAAAGCAGTTTGGTCTAAGATGACCCGCTTCGTTTACTTCTCCATGTTGGAACCTGCTTTTCTTCTTTGGAACCTCTTCATTTTGATTCGTCGCCATATCTATATCCACACTCTTGCTCGTGGTGAGGGCAATAAAGGCCTGATGGTAACCGTTGATAACCCACTCGTTCTCAGCTGGTATGGCTATGCAATGCCAAGTAGATCGGTCCATTGGCCGCGAATCCACAATCTCATCCCCAAAGTCTTCGTCAAACGGATCTCTAAAGAGTGAAGTTATTACAGCGTCGTCTTTACGGTATGCCGGCATGAAGTATTCAGGATCATACATGTCTTGAATCATGCACCTGAAGCGCACAAGTTGTCCCACCCTCAACTGGTCCTGAGGGATGTCGTTCAGGGAAGGCACCTGTAATGAACACAACAATCGAACAAAGAATGATGTGCTCATCCCAAACACTGCGATGACTCAGAATGTTTAAGTCTTCTTCTGTACACCTAAAAAAATAATTTTTCTATCCTTTTTCGTCATATTAAGGTAACACTAAACAGTTATTAGTGTACAGAAACACATAGTTACGTGTACGTTTCTTCCTTTACTGGACGGAATAATTTTTTTCAATTATAAAAGCAATTATTGTACGAACGTTATCGAAAATTGACATTGTATAATAACTGGGAAGGAAGGCAAGAGCAGTAATAGAGATCCAAAAAAGTTAAGCATAGGCTTGAAACTTTTTTTTAATATCTATGACAGCTAAGAGGTTCAAAGCTATAAACGATAATTGTGTTTCATTACTAAGTTATAACCGCCATCATACAGGTCGGAGCCTATGAGTATTAGCTAGTTGCCTTATGTGCTCGGAACAGTTTGGCATTAACCTGTGATATACAAATACATTTCACGTTAATCACTGATTCATATCACTGTATATTCTTATATGTTTAGATATCGCATTGATGAGTTGAATGAAAACGATGGCTGCTTCTAGTCTTCACAGAGCTAACCGGCCAACTAATTTTTATATTTAATACGGCGTCGTATTTATTATTTATAGACATCGACAAAATTAAACACTTTGCGAGTTTTGCCTGGTGGCACTTGTGCATCCATTTAATTCTTCATAAAAAGGCCACAACAGATATTGTAGAGCTCGATTATGATATATACACACTCGTCGTACCTTTATGGGTGAATGCCATGGTTAGTTCGCGGTACTGGAAAGAAACAACTTTGTGACTAAAGCACACTGCTACAAATGTTGTGCATGGTGTTTTCATTTATTGCCAATACATTTTATTTTTCATTAAAATTACTGTATTGTACTCTATTTGAATTATATTGGGGTAACAAGAAAATTCGTGAACACGTAATGATGCGAATGATAACATTTTTTTTTATTTTGTATTACAGACGTTATATTGATTGTATGCTTGTAATCTATTCTGTATAAACAAAGTGTAGAGTGCAGAAGACAGATGAAAACAAGAAGCAACAGTTAACAATTACCTGCGATACTGGTTACAAGTTATTCAATAAGTAAGAAATCTGTTAGCAATCGTATTGTAAATAAAATGGCATCTTTGCAGAATATAAAAGAATCAAAAGGATTTATTTATCTAGAAATATTCACTCAAAGCTCTACTCTTTATGTTTTCTTATTACACTGAGTACAGAAGTAAAATAAACGTGATAAAAATAAGAACCTACCTTAAGTAGGTCTTTAGTAGAACAGTCTAGCTGTTTCTTGAAGAACTCGAGCACCGTCTCGACAGTTTTTTCAGAATCATACTTACAAGCCTTGAAAATACTGTCTACCTCCTTAAGAGGTTTTTTAACCAAATCTTGCATTTTACACTATTTCTATTGAGTTCTTAACTGCTCTAAACTGGATAGATACTTAGCAACCGGACTTACGTAGTAAACTTCTGTTTACTTAGAATGTTGAAGCTTTGGCGCCAACATCGCAGAAAGGCGTAGAAGGTTCAATCGATCCTATAATGATCCGGCTCGGTACCAGTGGGTTACTCCTAGGCTGTTCCATCAATTATGAGAAACCTACAACAGATTCGTGAAATTAGGTGTTAATACAAAACACATTGTAAAATCTTATTATCAAAGGCTGCATTTTATATAAACCTTCTAGGTCCGCATGTGAATCGATTGCACTAGGCAAGGAAGAGTAGACATATACCTGAACCGTATCGTGGTGCTCCATAGGTACAGAACGATACGTCTGAATTAGGATTTCGTAGACGTAAACAGTTAAAGCGCACGATGTTCTATAAAATCGAAGATTCCTACTTCACGTAACTCTTCCAATTATTACTATTTATTTCACGCAGCTTTTCGCATGATTAATTTTCAGTATCTATTGATTCTGAAGCAGTGTACAACAACAACTTCTCAGATCGATAGGCTACCGTGCATTAAAAGTTCTGCTACATTGAAGCGAAAAAATATGATCATTTGTTCTCCCCTGCTTAAGAAGTTTTTTTCTCAGTTAGTGTATTAAAGAAACGGTGTCTATGGACTTAATATTGTCAGCATAATGGCCACATAATTATAAAAAATACTTAAGTTGGTTTTGGGTAACGGTGGATGAACGTTTATTGTTATGTCCAAGGAGTAAAGCTGCATATTAATGTTTATTTCGATACATCATTTCTGCGTGTTAGCTTAGCTGCCCACTCCATCGAGCCCAAAAGTCCAATTTAAACAATAATGAGAGGCAAGTTGTTATGTGTTGCCATTGCTTTATTTAACTATAATTAATTAGAATCTACCTTATATAATAGAGTCGGATCGTAAGCATATTTAGATGGACCGAACATTGGTACGTATTTATCTAATATCAGGTACCTAATTACCGTTGAAAAACAACAGAGTGGTAAAACATCACGACTAAAGATGACTTCAGTGTTCTATTCTCTTCATTACCGAAAGATAAGTAAAATTAGTTATTCAGATAAAGTCCGATTCTTTTATATATAGCGTAGCCTGTCATTGCATGCTAATTGATTGCAGAACCGGCAATATAAGTATCGCTCATTAAGTAGTACTGGAAGCAAAGTTTTGCATTTCATCAGGATCAACATATACACGTATGAAATAGACCTTTAAGAGTAACGACTGTCTTTAAGGAAAATGAGATGTTATAACAAAAGAGATTAGCTAGCGCTATAGATGATTTTCCAGACATACACAAAACACTTTCGTTAAAATTCGACAGTTGGGAACCACTCAACAGAAGAGTACCCAACACGTTTGACACATTTATGCATAACGTCATTGAAGACTCTTTGCACAGACGTATTATAAGATTTATTCATATATGATTGTAACTATCAGAATTCGCGTTACTACACAGTGTTATTCCTCAATAAAATAGGATAAACAATAGCTGTTTTTATCATAAATCAACTAAAATAGCTCTGGTTGTATACTCTCGGGCTTTTGATACCCGAACAAAACGTTGTAATGAATTTTGTTGCGCATAGCATCTGGTTCTATCTGTTGCGGCCATAAGACACCTCGAATTCTTGAGTTCGGAAGAAGCTTCCCAGTTGGATAAACGCCTCCAGGTGGAACCGCGGTCCGTATTCGACGCTGGAAATTTTATTTGGAAAAAATCTATTTATGACACGTTTGCAACAAATTGAAAAATTGCTACAATTTACGTTTACAATAACTGTACAGAGTCTCCCCGTAACCCCCTGCCATAAACGTTGTAACCTCACAATCGCTGCTGTATAAGAAAATGCGAAAATTTTAACAATAGCTTAATTTGATATTACGCGCTGAAGATATTCAGTGGGTTGTGTACCACAAGAGAAGGACGGCGAAAAAAACATAGAGGTCTTACAGTAGATACGTAAGGCTGTTCATGTAAAGCCCGTTCTGACTTGTTTATTGTTTTTTTATTTGAAATCCTCTCCATATCTGCCGGACGAAATATTTTAATTCAACCGAATACATACAGTATATTAACGTAAGAGAAACTATGATCTTGATATTAAGACACGTGCATGAGGTACCATGGCACCAAAATGGATTATGTAAACAAATTGTCAAGTTTGTCGCTTATGTAGGCGTTAGTATTATTCTAAATAAAGTTTAGGTACTACGTGATTGTGTACTTTCGACTACAACAGAAGAGAGAAACATCTGCAGAAGATAAATTGCAGTAAATCTGTTATCAGATTATCGATATCTCAGATCCAAAAAACTAACAGAAAAAAAAATTGATCAAATCGGATATTCAAAAATGTTCCTAGCAAATATTTGTTGCGTTTCTGTGCCGGCGTGTACAGCATTTAATACTGCTGGCTATGCCGACTAATACAATATAGCTTGTTCATGAATTTAATACAAGGCGTAGTTCTCCCTAGGAATGGTAGTGAGAGGTATCAACTCTACCGAAAAAAAAAAAAATAGGTTCAAAGCACAATGACCTAGTGGATAAATGGTCCACAGGAATTTTTGACAAATCACCTAGTAGAGCGTTGCTTTTCATCTAGGAGTACTTACTATATGATGTGTTGTTAATACTTTCAATCGCCCTTACCTAATGTTTAGGAAGTTTATAGTACCACATTTCCAAAAACGGACTACGATGCCATTGATCAATGTGATCAATAAATCAAAAAGACTCTAGTACTTTTTCATTAAATAAATTTAGCATGTAAATGACGATCGCCAGCTCATAACGCGTTCAATTTTTTAAGGCTTTACGTATTTCTCGATATACACACCCGCCTGGCACATCGGTTATGTGCCAGCTTTTTTTAACAAAATATCTCTGCCTTCATTCGCAAATCAAAATCATAGATGTCGTCAAAAGTCGTAGCTAGAAGTCGAGCTCAAGGTCTCCTTTTTAAAAAAAATGTACCAATTCTGAGCTATGCGTTAATAACATCGAGGACTTCCTCTTTTAGATCGTCGGTCGTTTTGAATTTTCGAGTTTACAGAACAGATCTTCATACATAGCACATGTTTCATCAATCGATATAAAAAAAAATAATAAAGTCAGTTTTAACATTTCATTTTGGTAAGCTTAAACTCAAAATAAAAAGTATTTACTCAAATGGTAACGATCCCCTAATTTGTTTTTTGGGTTATTAAATGTCACTACACTATTGTATTAAATGGATCGCAAGTCATTTGAGTGTGAATGAAAAGCTTAAGTCGTCTTTAACGTACTGTACTTACGACTTGTGCTTCGTTATACCTAAACATATATGGATATTTATTTAAATGATTTGTCGCATCATTTTAAAGCATTCCGTATTATATTTTACAGCATCTGTATGTATTTATATGTGCCTACCTACTTACAAAAGGTATGAGTGGACTGATATGTACTAAAGTGTACATCTTCTGCTTGTGATCATAGTACATACGGACAGGACACATCTTGTTGAAAAAAACAAACACTATGATCATACACATGAAAAACACTTCAGCAAGTTTTTTTTCTGTTTCTGTAAAATCTTTCAACTTTTTTGCTTTGTTCTTCTTCTGGTGTGGTGAATTTTGGATATACTCCGTCGGTAAAATTTCATAGAATTGAATAAGGCAGTTCCGCATGGGCGTAGCTACATCTGCAAAATAAATATAGATATGATTACAGTTATTACTGCCCTAACGTAGAATACACTATTGTATTGTATTGTGTATTGGTTGCGATCTTAAAAACAGGTTTATTTTGCCGTGTACTGCTTACGGAGTCGAATTCGAGACGCACTCCCTACGGCCTTCTTTAGCTTGGATGCGCTAGTGGCACTTGTTGTTTGATTCAGTTGATACTCGTAAATAGTGGCAGATCTGATTCTGGTCAATCAAAAAAATTCACTAAACTAGGTGACAATGGATCCATTGATGATAAGGTCGTAGATGTGTGTTGCCCGATGCCCAAACCTCCACATATTACAATCGACTCTCGTATAACATGCTTATAGGTCAAATGCCTTTCTTCTAACTAACCTAGGTTACAGTATCTCTAGACATTAGCAATTGTAAAATTATACTGAATATAGTCACGCTAAAAAAACTGCAAGGCATTTATAACGGATTTGACAACAATGAGCGCGCACAAAAGGAATGAAATGAAAGCTACTATAGACTGAGTTGGTCCATCAGAATTTTATAGCACGAAAGATTACAAAAAACAGCTTAGATCTTATAGTATTTCACTAACAAATACCCAATAAATTACATATAATTAATACAGAAGTAAATAAAATAATCTGTACCTAAGTGCATGAGTGCAAAAAATATATTTTGTTAGACACGTTTTAAATAAAATGCTGACATTGTGAATAAGACTTTTAAAGTCTAAAAGAGACTACCGATGATATATATATAGATCCAATATAATAACGTGTTATCCCGAAAGCAAGTTTTTTAACATGTGTTATTAAACACGCCTTAAGATAAAGAAGAACTTGGAATAATGTTTCAGTAAATAGATAATCTTTCAATACCGATTTCCAGATACTGTAGCACGCGCACAAATACATTACAGCACAGGAATGCTGCGGCAAATGCCGATATATTTAAGTAGGTTTGATACGTCGATTTATAGACCATCTGTACGTTGTTGCTCAATTGCAAGCCATCTTTTTTAGCAATCGATACCTCACGGGCCGCAACATGCCTATGTCCCATTAGGAAAAAGCGGTGTTGCCCCACATGACGCCATTGATAACCAAGACTCTGAAAACGTAAATCAAAAAGAGACAAAAATCTACTTAGCAAAGTCGATAAGGAGATAACGAAAAACATCATATAGTAAATGGACATAATTTCGCAATCTAAAATAAGACCTAAAAATAGGCGGCAAACGTATCATGAAGGAACCTTTGAAATTGCAAACCATAGGCGCATTTATATCTTTCGTTTGCCATCTAAATTGCATAATTGTCAGAGCACTGACCGCACTGAGTTTAAAAAGGATGTCATCGCCTGGTACAGTGCTAAATGCTGCTTAGGTAAACCACAAATACGACTCGTCAGTGCAGAGCGTATTGCGTGTGTTGCAAACGTATAAAGCTAAGATGAGCATTGGATCAAGAGACGCGTTGCTTCGTCGAAAGAACCTAACGATTCTCTTAAACTTTAAGAAACAGTCGACTGAAAATAAGACCAGGAGGCTATAGCACTAGTTTATTTTGTCTTAATATGACGTGGACCTGATGGCTTTTTATGATCACTCTTATTTTTTAAAAGCACGGTAGGTAATGCCCAGCCCTAAAAATGGGTATGTGACATTCCTGTACGTAAACGTTACACAGAACGATCCTGCAAGGTATCTGAAATAAGGCCCACATATGAGCCTGGACAACGGTCGGTATTAGCAGATCATACTCCTGAAACTCCGAAGCTGTTATTAAACAAGTGGCGAAGTCTATGGACTTCCTAATCCATACAAATCTACATGAAATATGCTTACGGAAAACGAAGTCGGTCTCCGCTAAGATGTGCCAAGGTGCTTCATGAGAGCTGTAAAATCAATTGAGCACTTACGCCATAGCGACAGATGTTGTCTTCAAACAACAAAACTTTCAACAAACTTCTTTTATAAGATACTTTATTTTAGCTTTCGGGTACTTACTTTTTTTTTTTAATGTATATATATATATTAATAATAATAAGCTTTTATAATAAGTGTGTACTTGAGTTCATTTCCCATAATTCGGCCGAAGAATTAGGGAATAAGCGAAACTAAGGAAGTGACTTCAAGCCAAGATGAACAACTTTGGTGAGGCAACATATTCACCTTGAATTACCAGGAGGTAATCCAGGACGGTGTTAGCACCACTCTGGGTATTGGGATAGTAGTACAGATCAACAGTAGATTATTATTAAGATACAGGTACATATTATTCCTATAAGATTTCTTAATAAATGGTAATAATAGTTATTGGTTATTATTACTGATATATAAATATAAATAGAATCGGCTGAGCAAAATTTGCAAGCGTAATGCAATGTATACTGGGTTAATAATTGTGTACTTTAAGATCTATATTTATTTTTTTAATATTCGTTTGTATACTCGTTTTTATATCTACACCATGATTTATACAGTAAAATATTGTAAATACATATACCGTCAGAGCTAAATTTAAAATTTATTTCAAAACAGTAGAACACTTTATATATATATCCAGTTTAATATAAATTATATAAGCTTATCCAGATTATTTTTCACATGAACAGTGCGAAATATAATTAAGATCTTTTGTATCGCACACAAGCCCAGAGATTAGGTTGAAGTTGGCCTTGAATTCCTTCCGCATTCTTAAGTATGGGAAGATGCCAACCTCCGGGGTCCTTTTGGGCCACCATGTCATGCTTCAGGGGCGGCTGGCCCACTTGTCTATGTCGGGTGTTCAACCAACGTGTGAATAATCGAGTAATCTCGATAACAGCTGCGCAGTTGTCCTTCTCGTTCTTGTATCTGGGGCTAAGTTTAAACTTATGATCCCGAAAGTGGTCTGAACTCACTATTGTACAGTGAACGTTGCTGTATAGACATGCCAAAAACATAAACGGATCATCATTGCTAATGTTCTCCATCGTGTACAATAAGACACCACGAGGCAGATTCTTCACGGCTGGCCAGCGGTTCATATGCCGACGTCCCATTACAAGTACGCGCTTTTTCTCCTGTGTTGCAAGGCGTCGTGCTTCCACTGCGAGCGCCTTCTCGCCAAACCTATAGCCGATGTTTAGTCCGTCTAATACAACGTCGAAGGGGCCGTGTCGTCCCATAAATTCTTCAAAATGAGCAAGTTCAGCTGGTGTCGTTGTTTCAAATAGGTTATCACCTTGTTTTATAAGTTGCGTTTTCACGGCCTTACGAAGCTTTTGCAAATCGTCGTTGCGGATTTCCTGTGGTGGCAGCAACCTAGTTTTGCATTTAGGGCACCTCGAGGGATATGTAATCGAGGTGAGCTTGACATCAAATAATGGTTCCCATGCTGGACTAAGAAAAAAATCTTTGTCAAACTGTAAGTACATGCTAGCGGCCATTTCGAAAATACGACATGCACTGTCTAATTTCGCAAGAGCTGGTTCGCACTCACGTCCCGGCGCCCCTGGGTTTCTCGTGTACAGCTCGTAGAACCATTTTAGTGCTTCATCAATTTCTCCCACTTCGAACAATTTCCTTATAAAACGCCTAAGAGCGTTGATTGGCGTTCCTTCGATCTCGGTCAAATTATTAATTAGCGGAACAACTTCCCTCCAGTGGCTCGTTTGGCACAAGCCTTCAATAAGATGCGTAGTAGAAGCTGCATCAAACAGAGTGCCGTTTCGTCCTTTGAGATAATGCCAGGTCTTTACAATTTCTTCAGTTTTATTACAATGCCCAATGTAAAATGCAAGTTGGTTGACAGATAATCTTTCTATACCGTGTTCCTGCACAAATTCGGAAAGCAGTGCTGATTGGCCATTCTTTGCAAGTGCCCTGATTACCAAGTTTGTAAAAGATTGAGCCCCGATGATGCTAGGGGAAGGACGACAACTTGTATTTATCAATAGCTCCTTGACAAGGCGAGGAAATTCGTTCTCTCGCAGGTCGGTCCAAGACATCGTTTCTTTTTTCATCCGAATCATATCATAGATTTTATTTTCCAGTGCTGATAATAGGGGACTAGCCTTTGTTTGGCTGGTTCTCGTTGACGGCAGCTGGATAATAGAAATGGGCGAAATTACCCGCAACAAAGGCCGCATCATAATTCACAATGGGCTGCAATTTGAAAGCAGACAAAATGTCAATGTAATAACATCGATTATCGTTATCCGCCTATACCGTTTGTCGCTACGTTTTAATATAAGTCTTTGGTGCGGACTGCAGCCTAATTTACAATTATTGATATTGTGCTTGGCACCGTTCTAAAACAGATTGAGGTTCGTCAAGATGTGCTTTTAGCATTTATTAAATAGGCGATGTCCTACAGAATACGTATCTAGCTAGACCACTGAGACACGAACAACGCTATGCTCCTTTTTATGTTCACTTTCGAATTGCAGCCCTAATTTATCAATTTTAACAATTGCACTGTAAACTCTACAACATATTGGACATACTTTAGTCGTCAACCTCTCGAGTGCCTAATTAGGCCACACGATCACGTCCGTTACAATAACGGTGAGCCCTTGCTCAACCTTTCAAAGATACCTATGCTTTCCACTAGCGGACCGCACTAACTATGTCATTCGTTCAGTTTGGTAATAAGAGAGAAGTAATTTTTGTTACTTGTACACCGACTAACTCACCTTAAGCAACTTCTTATGACAAGATAACACAGCCCACATAGCTCTTTGTTCGCCTGTCCGGTTTAAGGATGTCGCGCATGAAACCACCGTGTTTACGACAAATCGCTTAATCCGCGGAACCACGTTTCCAAATTGACGGATAGTCTGTTTTGTAGCCCAACACTCGCGATCCACTGCGCCGTGGTCAGCAATCTATTGGTAAATAATACTGATAGATACGCGCATAAGTTGTGAACTGTGGCTGTGGAAAATACAATTACCGCTCTAAAAAGTTATTACGAAGCTTCTCCTTGATAGTGCGCCGCTTGAAGGTGCACCTGTCATTAACAATAAGAAGAAAATATGAACACTGGAACGGGAGCGATGTACCACGTGTATTGCGGAGCAGAAACAGGTCTTTTGAAAGGTGTAAATACGGCTAAAAAGATGTTCCTTAATCTGAACAAATCGGCTGACTTAAATCGAGATTATGAGATCACAGCACTCCTTTGGGCTAACACCGAAGAGACTCATATTCATTGTGCGCTACGAAAACAGGTTTGTTCCTACTGACTTTTGTTGTAATATTTACATCAAATAAAATGATTCATAATTCATTCTAGACCCAGATCTGATAGCGTCAATTTTCATAACCTATGATGTGTGCTTTTATGGAACCTCGGCGGATGGCCTCTAGTGCACAAGAACTTCTTAATACATAAGTTCGGCCTAATTTAAGTGAATGTGCAAAGAAAACGATTTTACAAAATGCAATAAATGTTAAATTCTCCTAACTTGTTAATTTAATTAGCTTTTTGTATCGTTATCGTACAGATTTACAGGTTAATTAGTACCGGCTAATACCATTAAACTAGAACTAGATCTTGTTGCTATGATTTATGTTTTGCTGATGTCTTAAATACAATAAGATAACAATCCGATAAGATTGGGTGCGACAGTGCAACTTACTATGCTTTCTACTTTATAACTTACAGGTGGTGAAAACGTACGATGCCCAGTCGGGTCTCTTACTTAAAACAGTCGATGTCCAGGCTGGCGAAGGGTCCATTAAAGGTCTCGAGATGATGGGTGATGCTCTTGTAACTTGTTCTCAATCAGGTGCGTTTCGCGTGTGGCGGCCATCGCGGGAAATTATAGACGAACATATACCGGAACTTGAGCTCGACGTGGGACCAAATATCTTTCGTATGCGACGAAACCCAACGTCTGAGCAAATCTTCGCTACAGGCGGTAAAGAAAATGAGCTTAAGTTGTGGGACTTGAATGCTACGGAAAAGCCGGTATTTGTTGCTAAGAATGTCCGGAACGATCATCTTGATTTGAGGGTGCCGGTTTGGGTGACGGATTTACGCTTCTGGGAAGACTCGAAAGTTGTTGTAGGAACCGGTTACAATAAGATTCGTGTGTATGACACAAAATGTGGCCAAAGAAGACCCGTCGCTGAAATGCCGTTTGACGAATATCCTATAACGTGCCTATCGCTTGCCGGTGAGCGAAACCCAAGTTGTGTCCTTGTGGGCAATACGCACGGGCGTGTTGCCCTATTCGATATCCGCAAACAAAGAATCGTGCACTGCTTTAAAGGGTTCGCAGGTTCGGTACGAGCAGTCGAAGTCCATCCATTAAAACCTTATGTCGTGTCGTGTAGTCTCGACCGATTTCTGCGTGTTCACGACTTTGAGAGACATCTGTTGTTATCCAAGATCTATCTGAAATCCCGTCTGAGTTCGCTCTTACTTAGAACTGCTGGAGGAAAACATTCAATTCGGCTGGAGGAAGAAGAGGAGGAAAAACGACGCGTGGAAGAAGAGCAAGCAATGGCAGTGGAAGAAGGACAGGACAATCAAGATAATAAGATTCAGCCTGACGACGGAAACGACAGCGATGATCAACTCTGGAACCGTATGGGTACGTAGGAGTTTATTCCTTTAAGTAGAATTTATGTATTTAGCGTTGCGCAGACTGCAGAAACATCATATTTTCATTTCATCTAGTATGCGCACCTTGAACAATTTGATAGCACATTGATTGAGTTCACACAGTATGAGGTATAATTAATACCAGCGCATACGCGTTCTGATTGCTGTTGTATTGTGGCTATCGACGTATCAATGGGTACAGGCCTTATGAAGGAGGAAGCCGAAAGCGGCATAGAAAGTGATGATGAAATCAACGAATCGGCTTTGCTGAGTCACGAGCGCCAGAAAAGGAAGCGCCAACGTCAGAGAAAATCCGAGAAGAACAATGCTGAAATTAAGAAGATCCGAGATTCCGGAAGCGTACAACAACAACAAATCGACCATTAATAACATGACAATGGCTTCCTGTTTTGCACGAAAAGCACTTACCGCAGGTAGCTTATGATTATAAGTGGTAAGCATAATGTATATATCTGAAGCATGGATTACACGCTATGTACCAGAAAAATCGAAGAGTGAACGATAGCGTGACAGTTACTGTAAACAATGTATCGCTATAAATAGTCAAATATTGCAGTTCCATGGGCCATTGACCTCTGTGTGTGTGGGTGTTGGTGTTGTTGACTTTTATCGTGGTCAGTTTACTGTTAGTTTAACAGCGAAACCACTGGAAAGTTCATTAGGATTCATGGATACCTTAGGTACATATATCGAATGTATACAAAATATGCTTCAATAAACTAACTATTGAGTAAATTAAGTTCTCTTTTAATGCAAAGACATCGTGCCCCAAAAGGTTATATACTCTCTGAAAGTTCGCAATTCAATACAACTAAATCTAGTTTCCTACTATTATTACTAGTATTGATCTACTGGTAGAACTGGATCAGGTTACTGAAACAGAATTTGGGTTTATCTACTCACTATACCACAATATATTATTATTTGAGCTGCCTGTCCTTATCTTGAGGCCATAAGAGAGATACAAAATAGTGTGAGTCGGTTATACACAATAGAGAAGCTATTAAAATGTATAGCGGACTTTACCCAGTGATTGTAGTTTTTTTTTTAATACAAGCCACTTGAGGGCTTTTATCGCCCAATCACACCAATTAGATTTGATGGAATAGCAACCGAGTATAATTATTACCATATTTTAGGTGCACTTGCCAAGGTTTACTAGTTGTGTATACTTCTGTTATTCACAGCTGTAAATCATTGTATAGCTACTTGCAATCATTTTTGATATAATTGCGCCTTTGTAATTTTGTAAGGAAACAATAGCTTCCAGTATTTTGTGCTTATGTGCTTATGAATTTCATCTTTATTATATATAAGGTTTATTATATATAAGGAATAAATGTTGTATCTGGAATACATACGTCGAGCGATACGACAATTTTTATTAAGTTTATAGTGTATGCATGACGTGTATAGGCATTTTTGGGGCCAGAAGAGCTGACGAAAAATATAAATGTTGTACCCACTAGCAATGATAATAAAAGCTAACCAACGACGCGAATCTAAGCTACCTAGACGTTGTAATAATGAGTAGCAGAGTGGTTAGATAATCATATAAATTCCCACCTAGTAGTCATTTCCGCTGACGAAATCCTTTTTTTAATCACCTATGTCAGAAAGAAATACATATTTGGTAATTTTGCTCTTTTTACTTCTCCTTCATTTATAATTAGAGCAACAGCTTTATTATTGCGCACTCTATATACACTCTGCGTCGATACTTTCAAATATCGACGCTCATTAAATACGCTTACTTGTTACAAAATATTCAAAATCACTGACGTAGCGTCTTTACTAACTTGAAAATGTTGTGAAGAACCTTTTAGTGAATTTATAAGTTATTATATTGTTCAGATAAATTGTGCAGTATTATATTGTTTAGCATGGTAAAAATTTGGAGAAACAGGCTCCCACATATGCGTGTGGGAGTATGTGTGATAAAATGTTTATTTTGAAAATTATTATCTCCGGCGTTCATTAGGATTCAATTATTTCGCTCTATGCAATTATTACTACTGACCCTTGAAGGACCATAAGTCATAAATAGATACAGAAAACAAATGTTAGCAGAACACGATGGATGCAATATATGTACATGGAAAAAAAAACCGGGAGTTGTTTTTTGATCAAAAAATCTAAAAAGTGCGTGGTACATTTTGTACGGCGCCTAGACAAGACTAAAGGCTTAGAAAACTTTTTTTGAGCAGATTTTGTACGAGGTGATCTCCGTAGAGAAGTCCGGTTAGGACTGCCGACATCCGGTGTTTTATTTTGGCGGTTTTGCTCAGTCATTCGTTGAGAAGCAAATCAACGGCCACATCGATGTCACCGCCCGTTCTCATTCGTTGAGAAGCAAGTCAACGGCCATATCGACGTCACCGCCCGTTCTGACAAGGGCTCGTACACATGCTCGTTCATCAGTTAGACCCATCTCACGCATGATGGCTAATTGGGAGCTAAAAGCTTGAGATGCTACGTGATTTTCTGAATAGGTCGTTTGAAGAGCAGCTTGCAGCATTTCGTCGGTGATAGTTAAGCGGCCCGTCTGCTGATCTGGGGTTCTAACACCACTGGACTGCGACCGCGATCCACCTGCACCAAACAAACATAGCGCAACCGAATAAAAAAAAAATTGAATAAGTGTTGCTTACTTGACTTACCAGCCATTTATTATTAACTATAGTACTAATAATGTTTGGTTAATATAAGATTTATTGCATTATTGATGCATTAGTAAGCTTTCAATTAACAATTGGTATTCTTTATTGTAATTTATCTATATCTAGTAGTATATTTAAAATATAATTGAATGTCTGGGGAAAGGGATAGATCAATCAGTAAGATGGAATGCTAATAAGCGGGCAAATAATATTCCGTTTTGAATATGGCGGAAGATTCGTTATCGATATTCGATCTATTCTGTTAAACAAGTTCCCGTCATAAGATCGCAACTGATTTTTCTCATAGTGGTAGCAGCAACGGCGCATTTAGTAAGTAGAGGAAATGTAGGTTAAGTGTCCATTTACCTGGCCTCGGCACTTGTTGTTGATAACCCTGCATTTCATCATCGCTCGAGTCTTCGCTGAGAGCATCAACCGAGTACGCGTTGCCAGACTGCTTTGGTGCCGGTACACCTTGCGACATAACGCACAACATCGCCTTTTTCAAAGCGTCTCCGAGATAGGGATGCTCTTGGGCAATTCTGTCTAATACTACCTGGTTTTTGTCAATAACCCACTTCTTGAGAAGCCGCTCACTTTGCAAAAGCGCGATTGTAGAACACTCGAGGTGGGGCATAGAACGTAGCACCTGCATCTGTATATCGACTTTCCCTGTTACGGTACACAAATGTAAATTATAATATAATAAACACCTCTCTAATGCATGACGAATATACCAAAATTTGCCCAGAAAATGTGCTCGATTACGTAGGAAACAAGACGATAATTCTCACAAGCCAAACTTCGATTATCGCCTAAGAAATGTACTTAATTCACATGATTTTGTGAATAAAGAAGACACTTCTTGCTTGACGACGTTGATTCATTAAAGGTGGCTTACCTATGGCGTGTAAGGCTCTCATTTTTACTAGTTCTTTTACACATGCGACTATATTATCCTTATTCTTTTGTGGATCACCTCCAGTACTCGGTGATGGCCTGGTAGTTTCGATCTTGGGGTAAAGGAGTACTGTTGAATCTTTTTTCACGCCTGCCGCTTCTAAGCTTATAGAATCATTTAGAATTTTTCCTGCATAAAGACCAAAACGATAATGAATAGTTACCATAATTATTAACAAAATGCTAGCAGTTAATTTCTTTTTTCGAAACTAACTTTTTCGAATAAATAAAAAGGTTACGTAAGCCAGTCAGAAATTCAGCCGATCGTTGTATGTACTAGCGTGTTAAGAAATCAACGGAACTCTTCTTGCGTATCTCGAAAAAACAGCCTTATATATCACTTAACGGTACTGTATATACGGGTCGCCGCACCGAGGTATAATGCCTCAAACTGATGTCACAGTGCCACAAAAAGACTACACCATTTTTAGATTTAATCTTCATTTTTAGATGTGCATCACTGGCTGATCGCTACCAAATAAAGAAGGTATTATAAAATAAAAAACTAAAAAGTTACCTGCGTAGATGAGCTGGAAATGGTCGAGATGTCTGCCGAACGTGTCTCCAATAAGAGTTCTTAGCTGACCAACTGTAGTGCCTCGTTCGACCGTGAAGCATTTCTCACGGCACATTTCCTCTTCAGTTTTTCCTGGACTCATTTCCATTATGTATACTTGAGACATACTGGGTCAAGTGCTAATAACAAAGCAAGTTGAATCAAGCCTAGTTAGTTTAATCCAGGAGAGAATAGAATAAAATTTGCTGCCATGCAAAGAAACAGATTTCTTTAACACCCAGCATTAAAAATCATTAAACTAACACTGCTGACCAATGAACATAATGACATAAGCGTGTTTCAGGTCTAAGCTCAAATTCAATAAAGGTATATTTTCGCAGAGCACCTTATTCAAATTTCCATTTAATTTATTTATATTAATTTAATGAATCCAAGTATTGTATTAGCTTTTTCTAATAATAGAGAATAAAGGACTACTATGCATTCTTGGCAATTCACTTTCACGTGTGCCACGGGTGCGTGCAGTGAGCTAGCAAAGATTTTGCCGGCAAGCAGTGAAAATTCTTTGCGAACCCTTATGAAAAAAAAAGATCAAAGGTTTTATTTGCTAACATCCGTTGTATCATAGAGAATACGTAGAACCAACTGTTTATGACATGACTACTCAGTAAATGACTGAAATAGAAATTTTATATAGAAAAATAACGTAGAAAAATACGTACCTAAAATTTCCAAACTTTTCGCCAGGATTTCAAAACGATTCAGTGTCTCAGATCTTACGTCCGGTATTTAGGCCTTGCTTAGGACGGCTGACCATTAGTATGAACCAAAAAGGTCAACGTTATTTAGTTGCCGTTGTTTGGACTAAAACTATTTTTCGTTGCAGTTAATTCGTCATAGTACATCCACTTGTTTAATATATCACAGAATGTAATTTTAACGACAGCTCAAGCTAGATAGGCACAAATAGCGATAAGTCTTAGCTAAAAAGCCTGCTCTAAGTTTATAACAGAACAAGGACAAACAAGCTATTATTTTTTTACCTTGTGTATTTCGAGTACACAAATATTATTTAAAGGGACGTTCAATATCGGCAAACTGTCTCAAAAGAAGGCTCACTAATATGCTGTACCGCACAGATGTTCTGTTATGACAAGTTTGTCGTCTGCTTTGTTTGTGAGTCGAAATGGTATAATAACCGAAGGTGTTACGATCCTTTGCGAGCTACTGCCTCGAACTCAAAAAAGAAATTTGCGAGTTTCATATTTATGCGTTTCCAGCTGTGTCTCAAAATCGAGTGCAAATCTATCTATCGGTAAGTTAGAAAAGGAACAGATTCATACGTCCCTAGCAGTAGTTGTGTCATAACGGCGTATGTACGTAAGAAAATGATCATAGACGCACCGGGGTTATTGTTGATAACACTTTAGTTTAACTTAACTAGGAACCTTCATGATGCTTCAGTAATATTCACCGATACGTGCATATAGTACGTGTTTATAGAATCGGGCAAATCCGATTTCATGACAGCTACAAATATATTTACAGCTGTTTTGAAACTAGTTACTGGTAATAGTTTGCATGTGTCTCGAGGAGCGCACCAGGCGTAAAATGCAAAGCTTGTATTTTTTTTTTGCAAACGGAGAAATTCGGCAAACGCTATAGCACAGGTCTACAATTACATATCATGGCCGTTTTAGTGTTTGTGGTCTTCTAACAATTACACCGAAGATATAGATGTCAAAATCAAGATAATAACATGTTCCGCACATCGAAGACGACCGTTCGAATCACTGTTCAGTACCTGTGTTATCATTACTACATTATGGTTCGCCAAATGGTAAAAAAGTGCAGGCTCGATTTTCTATATGTTGCATTCAACCCTGTTCCGTAAATTAGTGAGGCGCATAGAAAAAAATACACGGTGTTAACGTTGTTTTGTGATCTAACGTGCGATGTATATCAACTTTGAAGCTAGATGCTTATTAATCAGAACTTGTTCATTTTTAAAGGGATATTCGAAAGCTTTAAAAATGTAGAAAAATGTGATTCCCTTTGTTCTTGCTTTATATATTAATTATATATTATATATTTACAGTTAGATATTTAAATAGACAAATTGTGTTCACAAGTTTGCAACGCCATCTGGCAGATTTTATTGCTAGCTCTTGCGTGAAGCAGATGTGATCGAAGCTAAACATATACTTCATTATTTATATCTTGAAAATGTTCAAGCAACGTTATGGAATTATTAACTATTGCTCATTACTGTTACACTAGGCTTCCACTGCAATAGACTGCCTATATACAACATTAAAGAAAAAGATATGGTTTAATCAATTACGTAAAATATAAGGAACACATGAAACTAAAAAACTGCGCGTGTTTCCCTGCTGTAATGATGGTTAACAAACGACATGCGACTTCTGCAGGAGCATACTTCTCAACTTGAAATTGCTCGTCTCACGATCAACTCACCGTCGTAACCTTTCATCGCAGCGACACTTGATCTGATATAAACCAAGATATTAAAGCAGGGTTGGGGTGATCCTTTTCACTTTTAAAATAAAAGTAAATGAAAACGAGTCACGAGCAGAACTAGACGAATTATGAGGAGTCATTTTCAATTAACAGATATGGATGAGCCCGCTGTTTATGTCGTGCTGTGCAAGGAGTCCGTGGAGGACTATCAAGCGCCGGATCAAACGGCAGCTGGCGTAACCGTCCCGCTCTCCAACGAATGCAGCGTTTTTAGCTGTCCTACATGCGGACAACAATTCGCTAAGCGCCCTTACCTAGTTCGTCACATCAAAACTACGCATAACTTACTTGTCACGCCTGTAAAGCCGAAGGGCGATCTCATCGGAAAGTGTCCATTTTGCTTGCGTCATTTTCCAAAACGAATCGACCTCTTGTTTCATCTTGCCAAAGACCATGAACAAGAAGAGGTGGTCATCTTTAACATGAGCTTCGATGACTCGAAAAGCTTTAGCCGATGGTTTGAAGAAGTAAAGATGACATATCAAACTAGTTTCGCGTCGCACAGTGCGAAGGTTCTGCGGGATGGTACTCGAACCAAAATGTATAACTGTAATAGGGACGGCCAAGCAAATGGACGAAAAACACGCAAAGTCTTTACCCGAGCAACAAGTGACTATTGTACAGCGCATCTATTCGTACGAGAAAGTCCTTCGGGGAAAATTTCCGTTCTGGGTAGTCCCACCCATTTAAATCACGAGGTAAATGCTAGTCTTGTGACCAAACCTAACCTTCCAATAACATGCACGGCTATGGGGTATCGCCGAATACTCGATGAGACAAAAAGTGCAACTGATCAAACAGCGAAATTTGCGGAAGAATTGCGAGTATTAACAGAAAAGATGAACAATTTTTTGCACATGAAACCCCAAGCGGAAGACACGCCACAGCGAATTCACGGGCTCTTAGTAAAGATGCAAAACCTCGTAAACTCTGTTATCATGTTGTAAATAGGTTTATTTTGATTTATGTACATATAGGAATCACAACTGTTAGTCTAATGTTCTTCCCTCCGTTTTTCTATGGACGTCCGTTTGTCATAGTTTACCTAACTTTGTGAACGTACATTGTATAAACGAATCCAACGTATGTGATACTTTACTTTGAATAAAGATATTAGTTATATTTTCAGAAATTATGCTTAGTCTTTATTTATTGAAAATCGTTTAACAACCTGCCTTGGATGTTTACACGTAGGCGATTGTAAATCGGTGAAAGCAGTGAGACAAAAGTCGTTCTGTTTTACAAGAGAACGATCCTTTGTTCAACATGGCAGGAGACATTACTTCCGCATTCGTTCATTATCTTGTAGATCAGAACAATCTCTTGCTTTGGTCTTTGCTTGGAATAAAAGTGCATAGAAGTGAAGCAACATCATGAGCTTGAACTGTGTTTAATATAATACATTGGGTTACCACACAGGAACAAATGAAATGGCAGCAAGTTCCTTTGCGTTAGGAGATGGCACAACGTCACCAGAAGCTGTGCAACGATTAGAGGAGCAACAAAGGGTTTACTTGTCGACAGTGGCAAATCTTCAAATTGATTCGTTGGTCAAAGATTTGAATCGAATCCGCTTTGCATTTCATGCAACCAACAGTGTTCGATTTGAACATTTTGCCACAGTGTTCAGGACGCTAAAAGCCACTAAACTCTTTCAGGGGTACGTGAGTTTTTACAATTTGTTAATAAGCATAATCGCACCGTGTGTAGTCACAAGACTGTCATGTACCTCATGTTTAAAAGATCATCTATTGTGGCGGTCAATTGTGCGCTCCTGTAGTCGCAGCGTACAAGAACTAGCTTTCTAATGTAGGTTCTATGATTTATATAGTACTTGGTAAAAATCAATTCGATTTAATGGTTCGTGATGCTTGTCTATGCATTTAATGTATGAAGTTAATGTTGACATAGTAATTGCCTTTTTACTAGCAAAACATTGAGCATGAAAGATAAAGCAGAACGAATGTTGATTGTTTAGTTTTGGCAACGAGCTATCAGCCCGTGTGTTTGTTGAGGACGTATATGAGGTGCTGATCCGGGAACTGGAGGATACCGACTCGTTCACCGACAAGGCATTCATCGTCTACATGCTGTTTGCGACATATTTCTGCCAGATATGTAGACCGCGAACCCCGGTCAGTTCAATGTTATAAATTTCCCAGTATTATTTTTATTATTACAATCATTATTATTATTGAAGTGTGCTCATTTTCACAGATGCGTGTACGACTCAGTGACCTTGAGCGACTTGAATCATTCGCCGATGTGTGTCAGCAAGATAATCACCTAGACCTGGTCTTTGCAATCAGGCGGTTACAGACCGAATCAGCATTCCATTTTGTGCATTCGCTTCGACCATACGCTTTCAAGTCGTACATGCTCGATCCTCAGCAGCTGACACACCGCAAATTAAAGCTCGCTAACCGAATCGCCGGACATAGAAACCTGCTACAGAGCACAGATCTATTCAGGGTTTGTAGAGAGGTTTTTGTTAGCCTGTATAGATTCTACGGTCGTACGATCACAGGACGATAGTCCTCTTTCTTTGAGATTAAATAATCAGATGTAAGATTTATTTTACAACAAATTTGCATTTAGTTATCTAGTGTTTATTAGTATCGATACAAATAGGAAATTTGAAGAACGATTGTGAATTCGTTATAGGTAGGGTTCTAATTCTCAGTTCATCTTCATTTGTTTTGTTAAATACATCATAGCGTCTTGAGTTCGTTCATGATAAATATTGTGAACTGAAGATATCACTCGGCCTTACACCGTCCAGTAGTGAAGCTGATACTTCCAATCCGTTCCCAGAGATGCGGGACAAGATTCGATCGGTGCCTGCTGGCGATAAAAGCGGCAGCAGAGGGGAGTTTAAAGAAGAAACTTTGCCCGGAGAGAGCGTGCAGGCAGAAGATCAAACTTCAGCACTTTAATCCAAACCCAGCCGCAGTTCATGATAAATGAAATAGCATAATAAGCCTACAAGCTAAAATAATGTAAATAGAACTAAAAAGACCAACATTTTAATAAAGATAGCAACACTCATGTATTTTGACACGAAGTATGGCGATGGCTTACTTTACTTCGATCTTTATTTCATATTTACAGTTGAGTCTTATGTAGAAGCAGTAAGGATCAATTCACAAAAGTGCAAAAAAAAGACAATGAAACTTATAGTCATTGGTTGAATAGACATGCGAATTTCTATTCTAAGCATTAACTTAAAGCTTAAAGACAAATAACTTGAGTTACGATTCCATATAGTCGTTGTCCATTTCTTCGGGGCTATCACCATTAGCATTCCCATCCGGTTCATCCTCGACTGAAAACAAAAGATTTATTTCAACGTATGTGCACCTTTGCTAGTAAAGACGTAATATGTATATTTTTTTTAGATTGACTCATATATATAGAGTTAATCTAAAATTCTGTTCGCCACCAGAAGTACGTCCTCCTTGTCAAATATTGTTTTATTTCTAAAAAAAATTAAGGAGCCCAGATCTGTTGAATACGGTAAATAGTTAATCAACATTAATATCAATTCATGAACGCTGAAATGCTAGGCCGTGCGTCGTCCAGATATAAAAGCACTATCTTCCCCAAATGCGGCCATTTTTCGACAATTTCCGACATTCGCTTATGAAGTAATGATATGTAGTGTAACCACGTTATTTTGTTTTTGTCCTGTTTCAAGATAGACAATTACTACAGCTCCATGACGATCCCAAAAGACAAGCGCCATACCATCACTTTGCATATCATTGTAACAGCTTTCGCCTTTTTTAAAGCCGATTCATTCTTCGCAGTTTACCGTTTTGATTGTGTCTTCGTTTTAGGACCGTAGTGGTATATCCACGCTTTCTCAGCAATTGTTAATCAATGCCGAAACTCATCTCATTTAAAATAAGTTACTGGAAAGTATTCAAAAATACGTTTATGGTCCCTAATCTTTTACCTTCAAATCATCAGCTAATATATGATTATACGTTCTTTCTATCTTTTAGAGAGATGTTTTTCTAATTTTAAGGATCGTTTGGTAAACTTTTTAATGTTGCAGTTTTGGTCATCTTACACATTCAAGTTAAGGTTGGAGTGATCCAACCACGTTTAAATTAATTTTGTCAAAACAGTGGCAAACGATGTACGGAGTAACCGTAAATAAATAACCGATTTGGTATTTTTAAATTAATCGTTATGCTTTTCAATTTTTATGGAAATATGGAAAGCGACTGTTAAATAACAACTGAGTATCTAACATAGTTGAAATTCTCACAAGTATTTTTCAACCCATGCGCAGTTGTATACCTTTCAGTAGCTCAGTAAATTGCTGAATTCTGAAGAAAATTTGCAGTGAGAACTAAATTAAAAAAACTTTACTTCCCTCCGTTCTTAAGTGATACCATCCTATCGACTGCACGCGTCCAATCGCTTCTATGTTTCTTAAAACACGCTAGCCCCACTTAACTACCGTATATGGGTTTGGGAGTAATTTAGATTATGTGAAGGTTATTTATTCTAAAATCCCTAGTTCATACCTTCGGCAATTTTAGTTCATTTCTTGGATTCGATTTATTTTGTTATCACTTATGGCCTTATCTATATCTACTACTATGATGGGGCATCAACTCTTTGTTTAGGGGTTAATTTTGAAAACATACTATACATTTCTTAACCTATATTGTTTAAACTCATTTATCAAGACGGTACGAGTTCATGCTTAATTGTGAAAATTAGTATAACTGTTTCTTGATAACTTAATATCCTTGTATAGATACTTACCATCTACTTGAATATTGGTCTTCTTATTTTCAACGGTGTCAACAACCTTCATAAGTTTCTTAGCCTTAAATGGCTCCATTTGTGCAGGGAACTTTTTAAGAAGGTTTAGAACTCGCAGGTTCTGTTCGCCATCGCCTTCATCACCACCAATAGCCACAATAAATGGCTGGTCAACGCTTGCTTCCATCGATAGTAGCTCGCCAATTTCTAACGAGGCTTCTAACACAAAACGTGGGCTAGCTTTGTTTTCGACGTCCCAGACCTTCACTTTCTGATCTTGGCCGCCGGTTATCATCAAACCTGGACAGAAGTTCGAGAGCGTCATACCTATGGGAGAGACGGAACGATAGATTCAGCAAGCAACTCTAAGGCATTTCGTTATCAGGATTGATGTGCAACCTTGCGCTAAGTATACTTACATGTGACAGATTTCTCATGGGCGGCTACAGTAAAAACTGGTTTTCGATCATTTCTCACGTCAAAGCCGAAAAGGTGGCCGGGTTCGGCGGCTGCAAAGAAGTAGAACGGCGCAAAATGGTCCCAAAGAACTTTCTCCACTTCGCCTTCAGTTTTCCACGTTCGACATGACCTGTTAGGGTCTCGCACATCCCACAATCGAATGATCGAATCTGAGCCGCCGGAAAGCAGAGATGGAGCCTCGAATGGATGAAACCGCACAGTCTGTACACGATCTTTATGTTCGGACATCGTTACAGTTGGAAGCGCTGTGTTCAGGTCCCACAGCATCACGGTACTATCTGCTGAGGCAGACGCAAGTATATGACGTTCTAGCCTGCACAAATAGAGAATTTATAGATTATATAAACGCTTACGATTTTTAATTATGAAAACAAATTTAAAGTAGAAGACTATACTTCTTTACATTTCATAACAAGCGAACAAAAAACCGACTCGTTTGCAGGTATTCTATAACGTACTACAAACCAAACTTCGGTCTGCATGAGCCCATCTATAAGCCTGAGCTTACGAGCCTCAGGGAGCTCATAGTTGAAGGAGGCTAGACAAAACGCATAGGCAAACAATTGCTAATACACAATAATGTGAGATACTAACAGTTATTAACGTAAATTTCATTCTCTTACATTGACCGAGTCATAACACGGATTATCCATAATTGCGCTAACAATTATAGGTAGCGTACAAACAATGTGGAATTTCTTGCCTTCTAGTGGATGCTCTCATCTTTGTTGAACAAACTTTCCATTCTAGTATAATATACTGTCACTAAAACCAATCTAGAATCTCTAAAAGCTTATATATAAGCTCTTAGAGATTAACTGTATATAAATTTTAACTTATTATATATAGTAAGTAAAGGTTATGTGTGCAACTGTTGAATAATATGATACTGTGGAGTATAAATTATGGATGAACGGTTACAAATATCATGATTTGTCGCTTTCTGTGCTGTGTCTCATGTAATAACTAGAGTGTTCTTTTAAAATACATTTGTCTCAATTCGACTAGCTATCTTCTATAAACAATAAAAATTAAAAAAAGATAAGTATTTCAGATTTTAATAATTCTAAATAATTCCTGAATGGTTCGTTTCAAAGGGCGTTCTGCACTAAAAAATTTGACTTGATTATGTGAAGTGCTGTATTCGTTACGAAGAATAAAGATCTGAACTGCTATTATTCTGTTATAGAATTGTGCTCTTCAAAGTAAAAACATATCAGCGCACAGTCAACAATAATAGACGAGATTATGACTCTTCGATGTTGTGACGCTGATTGCCAGACAGTAACCATATTCTAAATACTGTTTTTTATAGGTTACCATCGTTCCATAGTAGGCTATATCTTCATATCACGACTCGCTAGACATCATTTATTACTCGTAGGATGCTTTTCAGAAAAGCCTTTGTATTTAAATAGAAGAGGCCAATTCCGCCCGAGCACTTTTAGACAGTTTAAATAAATGAAGCGAGGCGCAGCTAGAGAACGCATTACTTTTGCAAACCTACAGTACACCTATTCTATGCTAAAGAGTGGTTTTAGCTATTGAAATGTGGAATTACAGTATTCTGAACAAAATTCCGTATGGACCTCCCGTTTGGCCAAATATGACGGATACTCCATGTCAATGGCAGTAGTCTTTAATTTTGCTAATTGAAAACTAGTCTCTCTTACTTAAACTACCTGTTCCAGTGAAGACTAATTACAGCGTCCTTGTGGCCATATCCTTTTACTTTAGGTTTGTTCTTTTTTTTCTTCTGTTCCTTTTTCCCGAGTTTCATGATGGGATCTAGACTGTCCACAACGTCTAGGTTCCAAATCCGAATAACGGGTGTCATATCACCTACAGCCAAGTAATTGCCTGTGGTACAATTCTCAGCCCATGGATCGAAGTTCAGCCATTCCATCGTAATCGGATAGGCGGGCAAGATGACTTCGTGGTGAACGTAAAGATCGCCCTCGTCTTCATTGTACACGTAAACCTGCGGAAAAGTTGAGGATTGCAAAATTAGCTACAGTGCGACAACTTCATCACTCGAGCACATAACCTCAACAGGTATCTAATTTAAAGAATTTTTTTTTAACATAGGTGTAGTTATAACATAGCCTTACAAAGTAGCGTTGTTAACACTTACTTCCATTGTTGCACTTTGATCATCAACTCGACCAACAATGAGCAAATTGTCGGTGTCCTGAATTTGAAAAGCGTCTTTTTCGTCCTCTGAATCTGATGAATCGACATCATTGCGGAGATGGGGGTCGTCCTTTGAAGAGGCGTAACAAGTCAGGCCAGCAAGGCTAACACCTAACAAGTATGACATATGAATATCATGACACCCGCACCCCAAAATCAGTTGATAGTATATTGATATACCGGATACAGGACTTAATCTGTTTATCTACTTCGCTCGAAACACTCGCTAGGAATAAAAACTACATAGTAATAAAGACGAATTATTATTGAAGGGTAAATGCTCTGTAGTTAATAAATCTTCAGAAATTATTTGCTGAACTTCCCTTCAATCGATATGTGTACAAAATATGCCACACTGAATTGCAAACACAAAAATTTAATTGTAGCACCTATAACAAAATATAGAAAACACATTTTAGACTAAGTACAAAGTTCAGCTGAAACAATCTTTGCTTACATAAATCACCACCATCTTCGTCATCGAAGTCATCCATGTGATATTTTGTTTCGATATTCTCAAGCTGTGCAGCGTCACCTTCACATCCAGCTGCTTCAGTTGTCGCCTCATCGCCGCTCGCCTCTTCATCTTCCTCTTTAAATTCTCCAAGAAGATTTTTCAAATCGTCTTTGCGTATTTGTACCTAGAGAACCATCATATGCGCCTAAATTACTAAATATTGAGTGACGAAGGTCTCTTATACCGATCAGTAGGAAATAAATGTAGCAACGTGTTTTTCAATTTAATGATGGAAGCTGCCTTATCGCTAACGCTGAATGAAATCAGTGATTTAATAGTTAATTTACGGCACTTTTGTCTTGCCTTCCACTTTTCATATTTAAATTATATTTAATCGCTTAAATTAGTAAACTCTTTAATAAAATTCTCTCCTGTAACCACAGAGAGTCCTATTTAATGCAATACTTCTGTTTCCTGTACAGCGTAAGAGAATCATATAAACCCTGCACGCCAACGAGGCCAAGCATGTACTTTCTGCAGCTTATAAGATGTACCTATGGAAAGCAGTCCGGACAACGGAATAAACCAATAATCTCTCGTTCTGCTTCCTGTGAGTAATCTTTAGTTTGGACTAGTAATTGACATGATGAACGAAATTATACAGATCCTTATGTGGATAACTTAGCCTGAATCAACATTTAATAACGCACTACCCGTATGATTGAAGACAGTCACTAACTATCCTTTTATGAGTCCGTAGCCTTTATACACAACTGTGCATTCTACTTAGGTGCTCAGCTCATATGATTTAGATTACATATAGACTTTTGGCGAACTTAACATTGTCATTATAAAATACCTTGTGAGGCAGGTTCATCGCTGCACCCTGTTTCACCCAGCAAAGACTTGGAATGAAATTCATCGTGAAACAATTCTAACAAATTTCACAATAATACCACAAAATTACAAGACCTTCCACACTTAGCTCATTCTGCTTCTTTCGCACGTGTTATCGATACGTTGGCATTTACCAATTATAACAAACATGACCATATCTGAAGCCGATAAGGACCTTCGTCTTTACGTGTTCGGAGTGACGCATATAGAATCGTTAGTTACTAACAACCAGTTATTACCTATAGCCATAAAGAGAAAGTTCATTTATTGCGTCTTTTTATAAAAAAAAATCGAGCTCAACAAAACAGACATAATAGTGGGTTACCATTTACCAGAGCTATGGACTCACCGAGCAGGAGTATATACGCGCTCGGTGTTTTCACCGGCCCTTCGACAAAATTGTGCGTGTTGGAAACCGCTATAGATGAAACAGTTTAAACGATATAGAAGTTCATGGATGATCGTAGTTTGTGCGAGTGCTACATTTTGATTCCTGTTGCTGAGCAGCCCTCTGCTGATCGTTGAACGATAAACGACACAGAATTTCTGCTTGAGACATTTAGAGGCAGATGGTATTAACCGACAGATTCCCATGTCGTCACGTAAAGTTTTTGTGTTCGAAACTTCTCTCAAAAAGGGGCTGCACTTTAGCGCAACTTAATGGGAATTACCAAGTGTTCGATTATTATTGCAGAAATTTTGTGACTTGGGCTAGAACAGGAGATCGTCCGAAGATTCGCCTGACACTTTCAAGTTACATTTTGGCCAGGAACACCGTGACCAAATCCAACGTGATGGCTCGCGGTAAACTTCGAGTAATCGAACTGTCGGCTGGTGTTGAAGGTCTCGAACTAACAGAGGGAGCAGCTAAGGTGCACCTTAAAAAAGACCAAGGAGTATTCTACAATCCAGTGCAGTGTTTTAATAGAGATATCAGGTATCTACATGAGACACTTGATGAATCATTTAACTGCATGGACCATTGACCTGCAACCTTACTTAGATCTAGATATTAATGTATATGATATTTTGATGTGTATGATGAACAAAGTACCATTGTTTATATAATATTAACGGATATATAATATATAATAATATAACGGATTATATAATAGATAGTTTAATTATTAGTAACAGCGTAAATGAGTACGAAGTTTAAATATCCCTATAATAACAATGAATCTACGAAGTTTTTCATGAGAGGTTGCAAAAGCCGTAACATATCGGCCATTTCTAATGCTGTTCGATTGTTAAAATTTCAGTACTGCTGTTATTAACGAATATCTTCGCGAGCGAAAGGAGTTCATTATTCAAAATGTAAGGTTTTTTACCATTGAAAATCGATGCGGCACGTAACATATATATATATATATATATATATATATGTGTGTGTGTGTATAACAATAATATAATGATAACGTCAATATAAGTGGTACAGAAGTCTGCTAGGGCAACACACGTAATAAAAATAGAGCTTTTTGAAAATGAAGAAGGCTCGAAACATCCAAAATAGCATATCTCTTTTTTGTTATACGATTGCAGAAAAAATCGTGGGAGCAGCGGGCTACGATACTTGAAGCACTTGCAGCTTCTGGATTGCGTTCTATTCGTTACGCGCTCGAACTGGACGATGAGTTCATCAAGGAAATTGTGGCCAATGACATTTCAAAGAACGCCATCGAGTCTATACGAATGAACGCGCAACTAAATGGCTTGGGTAACAAGATTCGTCCTAACATGGGTGATGCTGTTCTTTATATGTATCAATGCAAATCAGAAGGTCGGTACTTTGATGTCGTTGGTAAGTGCCTAGTACTGTCTTCGGATTTACGTTTTTGTATTGATATAAGATACACAACTGTGCATGGCGGGCTTGCACCAGCGGCTTCCAGGCTTTGGTATTCAAATAAGCTTTGTAATTCACTGAGCAGCTGCCTTGGATTTGTGATACGCTAATTGAAAAATAATTCAAATTCCCGGTTACATATCAAAAGGTCAGATTATCATTAGGTATCATTAGAAAGTCGATTATGGCGCTGTGGAATGAGTACTAACTTGAAAAAGAGATTATGTCTAGGTCTCTTATTTGAGTTAGCCGGACGATATGCTTGGGTCTGTTACAACAAATCGATCAAGGTTTGTTTAGAAATGCTAAATAAATGCGCATTTATGCCTGGATATGTGAAATAAGAAAAATTATATGTTCATTTCCTGCAATCAATTTACGGGCGTTTGCGGCGACTAAGCTAACCACTGCATTTGGTTTAATTTTGATTTTACTAGATTTAGATCCTTACGGCTGCGCAGCCAAGTTTCTAGACCCGGCAGTTCAAGCTGTGCAGAATGGTGGCCTTCTTTGTGTGACAGCTACCGACATGGCCATCTTATGCGGGAACACTCCTGAAACATGTCGTGCAAAGTATGGATCCGTTTCTCTTCGAGGGAAATTCTGCCACGAGATGGCTTTGCGAATTCTTCTATGCAGTATTGAAAGTGCCGCTAATCGCCATGGAAGGTAATTTTATAAATCAATCACTCACGACGTTTTCAATCGGGCGTCAGTACCTTTGCTACTATTACAGATTCAAACCATAAATGTGCCCCATGTTTTTTGATCGCAGCCATTTTATTAACAGGATCTCTAAAGGACCAACGGTGATAGAACGACATAATCTTACGATCTTTCTCTTTCATTTCAGATTCATCACACCACTTGTCTCTATTTCAGTCGACTTCTATATTCGAGTATTTGTGAAGGTAGAAGCGTCTGCTCAAAAGGTAAAACTCTCAACGTCGAAGCTTGCTATCGTATACTGCTGTAACGGCTGCGAGAATTTTCATTTCCAGCCGATGGGAACTCAAGTTACAGTGGAACAGAAGACCCACTTTAAAAACTCTCGAGGCCCACCTGTAGGTCCTATTTGTGACAACTGTGGAGGCACTTTTACTATGGGTAAGCGACTGCCTTTATCTGAATACACACATTTTTTCATCGAATTTTTACTTGCGATTCGATTTGCTCATCTAAAGTCGCTTAGATACTGAATTTTTCAGGTTATTTTTCCGTTTAGGGAAGTATGGTAGTTTTATTACTTAGTGAAAGTAAGTCAGACTTGACACTAAGCCAAATCTCCATTCATTAATACACAATTTATGTAAGCAATGGTCATTTTTTTTGCAGGAGGTCCCATTTGGACTAATCCGATTCACAGCAGAGATTTCGTATTGAGACTGCAGCAAAGCCTTCGCTCATATACCCAACTCGAAGTTACAGACCTACCTGACTTCGAAGCCCAACGGAGGTCACTTGAGAGTCGGGAACAAGCATCTGAAATTGATAAGCTTTCAGTTGTCACTGCGGAAAACAGCAATAATAATAACAATAATAGTAATATCAGCAATAACCAGGATGATTGCAATCGCGGAGTTCAGAAGATCGGACGGACTACGGTCGAACGAGGAAGATTTCAGACGCTACGACGAATGCAAGGCATCGTCAATGTCATTTCAGAGGAGCTACTTGATGTGCCGTTACATTATACTCAAGAAAAGTTGTCACAGGTATAGGTCATCACATCTCTCTTTCTTTAATAAAAGAGTAGCCTGAAAAATTTCCAGCCCCAACATGAAGATGGTGTTAATCGTCAAAAATATTCTGGCGACTTAATCGTATACGCGTTGAACAATATTCGTGAGAATTTCAGCCATGTTGGACACCCAGTTGTTATTTGATAATCGTTTGTATCAGTCGAAGTCAGTGTTTCTGCAAAAATGAAAAAAATTTACCGAACCGTCATTAAATTCTTGCTTTTGAGGGCAAATTGCCTAGGCAAACCAAAACCGGAATGGACGATAATTATAGAGGATCTCCTGTCCCAGTGGAATTTTGGAAAGCTAAAGTTAAACGGCTGTTCTATCGACTGGAGAAGTAGTGACGATTTTTTTGAACTAATTATAGAGTTGTGTTAATTGGCTACCTTGAAAAAGAAAATGTCATAACCGAGGCATACTATACACCAAATGTAGGAAAGATAAAAACAGAGACTGCGGGAAAACGATCGCATTTGAGAAAGAAGAAAGCGTTGTTTTACCAAGACAACGCGCCGCCTCTGACTTAACTGAATAGTTACTGTATTTAAAAAATCCAGCCTTCAGCGAGTTTCTTTTGTGTTTTAATCTCAGCATCTCGCCCGAGGGACGTTAATTTTCACCGTATGAAAACGCCATCACATTTGTAAGTGCATCTTTTGCAGGTGAGGATGCCAACTAGAATTTATATATATATATATATATTTAAGAGATAGGAGCACTGCTAGAAGAAGCGTATAGACCTACAAAAAGACTATGTTGAAAAATAAAGCAGCATTTGATAATAAAAATGACTTTTTTTTGTATTGGACTGGAAACTTTTCAGGTGCCTACGTAAATATTTATTATGTTAGATACTCTTTGGGTAGCGATTAAGGAATTGTAACTAGGTCAACTCAAATGGGGTGTACACAGTCGACTACGTTGTAACAAAATAGTCGGTAGACTGAACCGCGGGCATTAGAATATCTGGCACACAACTGATAGTACTTTCAGAACGACCTTCTTTAAAACAAGTTTGTTGAGAACTCGCTTCAAGTGCAATGCGTTGTGTTGTCGTTCTTGTTTAACGTACTTTCTGTTGCATACTAGTATTTTGTTCTTGGCAACATTTACGTAACTAATGTCAGTAACTCTGAGGATTTTATTGGACAACGACCTTTCTTTTACAAACAGGTCCTCCGTTCAGACACCGTGCCCATGATCAAGCTTCGATCCGCAATTATGAACGCCGGTTACAGAGTTAGTTCGTCACACACAAATCGAACGTCTGTGAAGACCGATGCTCCTTCCTACGTCATTTGGGACATAATGCGGCATTGGGTCAAATCGGTAGGCAAACGTCATATCATTATTCGTGTTCAAATAAATCTTTATATTTCTCACGGCCATGTGCGCAAATAATAATTCAGTTATTACTATTATGTCAGAAGGATCGATTTTGAATAAAACAGCAATGATGGATGAATGAGGATAGATTCAAATCGGTACAAATTACATTGTTATATGCTTCAGTTAAACTGCATTTCATGCACTTGTATAAAGAACGGTTATGCCTCCCCTTCGTTCTGACACATTCAAAGCTACACAATGGCGATTCAATAGGATCTGCCAAACTGATTTCAGGTAATTAGCTGCCTTACAGTGGCCTGGCCTCAGTTATTTTTTTTCCTTTTGAAGGGTAAGATGCGTGTCCTCTTGTCATATAATATGTTTCAGGCTTTCGATGAAATTAATGATATTAGCGAAGTAAAAATTCTGTTTTACAGAGGAAGATTGTAAAGTCAGCCGAATTGGCAACACGTCAAATCATTTTATCGCATAGCATTAAGACGAGCGTAAATTTCAACGAAAGGCAAGACGCAATTGCGCCATCTATGAAGGACAAGTCTCTTAGGTAATTACTTTTTTTGAATAGGTCTCGGATTAGTGTTAGATTAAATGAGGGAAAGATAGTTATTGCGATAGGGCATTTTAACATGGAAAAGTTGACTACCAGAGTTCTGAGACAGTAATATTAGAAAAGTATCGAGGTTAATTAGGTGATAATATCCCACTTGAGGCATAAGGGAACAATTTAAAAATGCCCCTGCGCAACCTTTCTATATGTTGTAAATACGTTTACAAATCAAATTATAAAATGTTTTAAGCAAGTTAGCTAATACTTTAAGCTTAAATGTTAGGCTTCGCCTAGAATGAATATTTCTTATGAAAGCATTAACATTGTAGGTATCAGAATAACCCTGAGAGAAACTGGGGTCCGAAAGCTCGAGCTACGGCTACCGATGAAATTGAGGAGAAACGAAAAAGGCTTCAGGGCAAAAAAAAACGTCACCGGACGAATGCTAATAACAGTGACGCCAATCAGCAAAACAACGTCAATGAACCTAGGGAAGACAAGAACGATAAAGAAAGTCAAGGCAGTAGTAGCGTTGAACCCAGCGGTCATAGTGAAGTATCAACGGACCTGGACGCGCAGCATTTAACAGAGCCTACGGCCAAGAAGATTAAGCCAGAGAGTACAACGCACGCACCTGCATGAGTAGTGCAGGATGATATACAGGTACACTTTAAATAGCTTGGAGAATCTGTTCGTTTTTCTATCCCTTTAGATGCAATAATCTGATATAAAGTAATGAGATCTTACTAAAGAAAACAATGCTTTTCCGAGTGACATGGTTTGTTATAATCGTTTTGTTTTTATATCTGTGCTTAAGTTTATTTCAAGTGGCAAAATGAAACTCTATACTTCGCCAATCTTTCCCTTGTTCGCTGCTATCTATTACACGTCCTATCGCGGTAACGTAAAAATAAGCTCTTGTGTCCGAATTAGCTAGACATTTCTGTTAGGCGCAAAAAACATTTATAATATAAAACTTTTTACGTGATGAGGAAATTGAAAAGATCTTATATTTATACATATGCTGAAGACTACACTGTCATTTGAAGATATATATTGGTTTACATGATATTTTCAGACTTCTTCGCAAGACGCTTCATCTTCAAAATGTGTTAAAAAGTTTCATTTAAGTGAGAAGTATAACATAAAGAGTTACTCATTATAGAACTCGGTAGGAGCTGTTGTAAAACGATAAGCTGTAGGCTGGCTTTCTATGGAGGGTTCAAAAAATATTGAACCCTATTCAGTGCACTTTTTAGATTCGATTAGGCTGTTATAAGCAAATCCGATAGATTTTGAGATTGCATGATTTTTTAAATAATTGGGCTAGCATAATGATTTTTTATTAGTGATACTGATAGTCTCCTTTGTTTTTTACAAACTTGTTTTTACAGCGCTCTGGCAGGTTATGGACATCCTCATACATATCATTCTCCTTCTTATATGTAATTTTTCTATCTATGACTTGTCAAAATAAATCAACAGTAGAGTATACTTACCCACCAACTGCCCGTTTTTGAGGCATGGGAAGAGGTGTGTAATATCACAGACTTAAATCGAGAGAACAAGCGAGCTGAAACTAAAGTTGCATATTTCTTCAATTCAGGAATGAATTATGGCATAGAGATAGGGTCTGGTATTGTCATAAAATAACAAGACTGCGTGTTGTCGATTGTCGTACCAACGACTCATTAGTCTGTTGAGGAACTTGGGATAGCATTGTTTCATTTTTAACGAATTTCAGTAGCAGATGCCCTTGATATCCGTTACAAGTTCTACTAGCATTTTACATCAGAATCTGCTCGACTCAATTTGGTAACGCCATTCACTCGCCTGATTATTCTCCAGTGACTGTGTATAAAGTTTCGCTCACAGTACATACTTTTAACACACCACACGTACCTATGACTAACCTATAGTCAATTCCCAGGGGACTCATTTTTACATTTTTAGTATTTTGGTTATAATTCTATAACACGTTTCATGTGAAGTGATGGTTTTAACCGAAAGTGTCCTTAGATTTTAACCTCGACTTTTACGAAAAGCCTCCACGATTGCGGCAATTTGTTTCATATAGCTTCTTATCTTAATTCAGTAGATAACCATCTAGTCAGCGTGTTACTAATCTTCGGTATTCCAATCTCAATTCTTGAAACGTCTGCGTTATTCACGCAATGTGTTTTCGCTTAAAGCCTCCTTGCCTTATGGCTTCACCAACCTTCGATAGATTTTCGCAGCGGTGTCATTTTTAAGGAACGAAGACTTTACTACTGAGTGGTAATTTATGAGACCAAAATTCTGTCTACCAAGGGCGCGTTATTCAAAAGTTGTTTGATTTTAAAGCCAACCGGATTTGCTTGCAATAGCCTAGTAAGAAAAAAAAAACTCTTAACAACCTGTTTGCTTACAATTAGTTTAACAGTAGCAGCTACTCGTATTGATGATATTTAATGATAATTATCACTTGGTGATAAGGCCATTGATTCATGACAATTACGATATGTGTTGACAGGGTGAAGTATATCATTTTGAAGTCTGATTAGCTTGCGCAGATGTTTAAATGCAGTCGTATTCGTCAAGCCCAGTTTAGTTTCCTCCAAAACTGTGTCACTTCAGTAGTATATCCATTTGTGTTGAGTTGAGAAGTAACTATATCGATAATTGTATTATTGCAGTGATGTGTTGAGTACCATTTTGTTATATCAACAATAATAGTTCTAAATTAATTGAAAGTTGTTATCATCACCATTTGCCCAATAGCAGCACATTTGAAAAATGTAAATTTCTAGATTAGGGAAGTACGGGTTAGATCCACAAAACGCCAAAAACCTTGGAGGTTTTGAGAGCGTATTGACATTCGTTAATTTAAGCACATTTGTGTTATATTGTTTTCTGAATAGGTGTAATAGATACACTTTATGATAACTGATGTCAACAGTGTGTAACGTAGCACCGTTTTCCAAAATGAGTGTTTAATTTTTCCTATCGCCATTCTTTGGTAATTTGTTTCATATAGCTTCTTATCTTAATTCAGTAGATAACCGTATTTTCGCTGATATGCTGAACCGTCATTAATATACAGACAACAAATGTGATCGTTATCGATACAACTATCGCTGTGTTCTCGGATGATACCTTCAGTTTTCCTCTTGGCATCATGTATCGTTCTGACTATTGGGAAACAACCTTAAAAGACGGAATGTGTGGTTTACTTTTTCCTAGCTCGTCGCCCTGCTTCTAGCTGCGTCGCGCTTGACAAACCCGCCAGGTCGGACAAAGATAGCGGGGAAGATCGCTGCTGACCAGCTTTCTCCAGTTGTTTCGTACCAATGTCCAGTTTAGGTCCTACGATAACGTTCACTCAGCACTGAGCAATGTCTACTTGTAAACCAGTGTAGGATCTAATAAATATCAGAGAAATAGATGCTGTCTTTTGCCGTTGCTTCATGGCCTACTCAGTGTAGAGTTCACGGCCACCAGAGATGTGACCTGTGGTATGAACAGCAGACGAGCTATTCCTTGGTCCTATGCTTGGGAATGTAGACTTACCCTTGTTGCCATAACGTGGATACAACTGACATAAGGTCAAATATATAAAAATAAAAAAAAAAGCGGGAGTTAAAAGAATTGGTTAGCGCATACGCTTTAGGTCGACTTGAGGATCGTTGACAAAGGCAGCTCATTCTTCCATGGGTTTTCACTATTCCATTCCGTTTGTATGTTCCACCCGGCTAGTAAAGTTTGACAAACTCAACTACCCGGATGGAACATAATCTCGGTCACAGCTGAAAAACGCCGACAGCGCTTACGTCCACAATTACAATTGTTGTAATTTGCCAAAAGATGTAACATATGCCCTTCCTCCTAAAGTACAGCGTTTACATATGTTGCCTCATGTCTTTTAAAACTGAAATTGGCTAAAAAGAAAATCAGTCGCTGGAAATGTTTTCGTATTGAGCCTGGTCTAATACTTTGACGAGTTTCTTTATGTTTGCATTTTTAACAGAGAGCCTTGAAAATGCTACGCCACTCCTTAAGTTTACATATACACTATCCGTCAAAGAAATATCGTTAAGAGGTCGGATTGTCTTCGTCATAATACGGTTTTCTGCTTAAAGTGCCTACAGGTAATAGAAACTAGTTTAGCATTGCCACGCTAACAAGAGAACGCAAACGACCCTCATTTGTAATTATCCTTTGAAGCAGCTGAGCGTTGCCGTGTCTCAGTTTTCGATGTTCAGTTTACATATGAATATCGTATGTTTTGCTTTACCCTGATGATGCTGTCCCCATTTACCGATGCCCAAGCGGCTTTCATCTCACCACCGCATCGATGAGCATATTTTCAAGGATAAACGCGCAGTATGTTACCGGTGCGCTACGAGTTTTTCAAATACTATCCAAGTGTGGACTACGCTGCATTCGTTAATGCCATTACGAACGAAAAGGCTATGCTGGCTAAGTAGAATCCCCTGTTTCTGCTGGTATCCTGTTTTAAAAGATGCGGTTTCAACAAGGAAGAATGTTTAAACGAGGGCAGCATACGCGCAATATTTTCCTTGGTGGAATATGTACCCTGGCTGTTTGCTGCAAGCCGTTTTCAAGGAAAATTAGTTGTTTTAAATAGAAAAGAAGACGAACTGTCGGCATGGATCGCTCTGTCTGTCAATTGCGGTGCAAATATTTATGGGGTGGATATCAACTGTTCGTTGCTCATACTCTCGTTATAGTCACTATAGTCGGCGTTGCTCTGCTGTTGCCTTCATTGACGAGCGTTGCCGTTGAGCTGAGCTCTGAAATGGTTCTATTTACGTTGCCGAACAACTTGGACAATATTGCTTTTTACAGAATTTGTTACGTATTAATATTATTTTATCTAAATATGTAATAAGGCGCTAGCGATTGCTCGAACTGCATCTTCGATGGTATCGAATTTGTCGTTAAATTTGATAGCAGTTTAGACATAAGAAGAGAGACCCAGATGGTATTTTCTTAGAAGGTTCCAGTTGCATTACGTTGTTGAAAAACTATTGATTGCTTTCCTACCTAGATGGCTGCTAAGTTACATGTTTCAAGCGGTTGCGCCGTTGCGGTCGTCGGACCGGGATCAGTGTCACTTGAAAGCCTATATTTAGCAGTAGTAGCGATGCTGAAGTTGTTGGAGTGCCTTAAGATCGAATGTTTTGCACAAAATTCATATATATATTATGGTTTTTTTACGAAAAAGGCACAAGTTCTGCGCAAGAGAAAGAAATATGTGCTGTTTATAGTAAAGACGTGTCAGTGGGAGAAACGGCCCAAAGGATGGATCTGCCGCTTTCATTCGAGGAATTTCAGAAAAAATCATGAAGCTATTACGGAAAAACGGAACTAAATATTCACTTTTTGGCGATTTTCTAACGAATTTGGCTTCTAAAAAGTTTAATTTTTGTATGCCACGCGAAACTCTATAAATATGCAACGAAATCGAATTGTAAGGCGATTGATCACGGATAATAAAATGCAGAATACATACAATATTAATGTAAAAAAGTGATCCGTGGCAAGGCCTAGATTAACCCCAAGAAAGGTGATGTTATGTGTTTTGTGAAATCGGAAAGGAATCGTGCATTATGAGTTACTGCTCGGCAGAACGATCGAAACCCTACTGTCAACAAGCCATTTAAAAAATCTACCGGAACTAGCGAAGAGGAAAGGCGTCGTCTTCCATCATAACGATGCCACCATCCCAAATCACATATATTTTTAGCCAGCAGGCAAAAATTGAGAGAATTTGGATAGCATATTTTAACACATCTGCAGAATAGCGCGGATCTTGCATCATCAGACTGTAATCTGTTTCGGTCTATGCAGAACTCTGATAATGGTGTTAATTTAGTTTCAGTAGAAGGGTGCAAGAATCGCTTCTAGCAGCTTTTTGCTTAGAAACGACAGTGATGGAATTATGATATTAGCAGAAAAATGGCAGAAGGTCATTAATTGAAGTGCACGTATCTACTTCACTAGTGTTTTGAAATACAAAAGATTTGTTTCAGCTTTAGCTTAAAAGCTTTTTTGACAGTCCTATATATATATATATATATATATATTACTACTTTAGTGTTGCCTTTCATCTAGCAAGGTAAATGATTTTTCAGTACCAAAATGTGCATTTATTTTTACGCGTTCGCTGGTGTTCCGGTCTTCCTTGTTGGTGCTGTGTAGCTTTTAAACGATTACATACTTCGTTACAGAAGATTGCCTCAATCATCGTGCAACCATTATTTGTTCTCAGTCAGGATGAAGATTAGCCTCAACTGAAGAAGCCTGACAGCTGAATGGAATGCGTGTTCCCGTATCTACTACGGATACATGCACGACCTGATGAATTGTACAAGTCGTTATTATAAATCAATTGCGCTTTTTGTATTTATATTGATGCCAAATAAACGCAAAAGAAAACGTCTATGCCTTGTGAATTAATTGTTAGCTTATGTGCTAGCAAAGGTTAAAATAGGTAATTGAGCTGGTTCAAAGTAATAACGAATGCAGCCTAGCCTGAATAAACAAGAAAATGAAGATATATACGCGTCTGTTTAATTAGTTGCGTAGATAAATGAGGTCATCATCAATTAGGTTAGTTGTAAGAGATATACTTTGGCCTATTTTATTGGGTAAACTATTGTTGCTTTCGAACCGGTCCTTGAATTTTAATTTGAAATTAGGCCTGAGTCAAATTTAAAGCTATTGGATGAAACGTATAGTTTTAGAAGAGAAAGAATTAAAAAATGACACGGACTCATAAAGAAACAGTTTTTATTACTTGATTGTAGGATCATTTTTCATTGATTTACCACATTCCATGTGTTGCGTACAGCATAAAGCTCGTGGTATTTCAGATTATTCAATTTCTTAATATGAGCTCGCTATGCATTCACGTTTGATCTATGTAAAAATCCTCGTACCCCCTGTTCGTAACATTTTAGATATTGATATTAGCCTTTTCAAAAGCATTATATCCAACTGCAAGAGCATTTGTGTTAACAGGCTTTCTAAGTATCCAATGGCATTTGCACGTAACGTTACATTTTTTTCCATCATTTAATATTCTTTTCTCCGATTTGTCGTTCGCATGTCAAGTGATAGCTACAGCTGTCTACGGCGATACAATGTTTTTATCTGGATTACAATTTCATCCTTAGCTCTGTGGTTTTAGAAAAATAAATTTTTACATTTCATGAAATAAGAAAATAAAGGCAAACAACTGACTGGTTACGGAGTAGTTGAGGAATGGCGCTCACATCCATAAAGTTTAGATTTCGCTCCCCAATTGAGGTTCAGTGATTTTGTCGAATTATTTGATTTACCGAGCCTTCTATGATATATGTTGTATAGTAAAAGCACATTCAGGATTTGTCGTAGCCAATTTCTGATCATAGTCAATATCAAGAAGTATCGAAAATAATTTTGTGATGAAGCACTGCTGTGCGGAAGGTTGAAACACTGCACAAAACAGGTACCCAATGTTGCTAAATGGAATAATCCCTGCATTTACTGAATCGTACGAGATAAAACTAATTTAGCGAGAAGCTGACACTGTTGTCATCCAGTGATTTCTAGAGTTTTATGAATTTTCCGTTGAAGGTAAGGAAAAACGTAGCGGGAAATGCATATACGTCGATGCAACTTCAGTACAATGGATGAATCGCTAAACTCGCGCCAATCCATCCAAGGCCTTGTACGGAAAACCTTGCAGGCTTTGAACTTACACCAAACACGGGCATTTAGTACGCAAGTTGAAAGTTGACGGGAGTTAATTTTTTTGACGACTTTAAACGTAAAGGTCATATGAGAATAGTGTATAGTTTCCACTGCTGAGAAATCACCTAGAGTTATTTGCTCAACTGCGGTCAAATCTACCACACTTTAGTATGTGCGTTGAGCAGTACTTCGCAGATTAATATATAGTGGTTTTAACCTGTCATTAACTTTATTATTATCTAGCTGTCTGTTATTTTTGTCTAACCAATTCTGTCGAACTAGATTCTGTCATAGCTATATATATTATTTAGCGAGTTGTTTAAAGACCCGATTGCGCATCCATCTCACATGGATGAGTCAGTAAACTAAGCGGGTCCCTTCTCTCTTTCTTGTGTTGTCCGCCAGCAAAACATACGCCTGATCCGATAGGAAACGTTAACGGCTAGTGGGGCTGTAGCGGGTATTTGGAGATGTCGAACTCTGAAAGTTTCCGGTAAGAAAGTGTGAAAAATTCTAATTTGAGCCCACATGATCAGCGAGCCCAATTCTCTGCTAATCGGCTCGTCCCTCAGAAGGTGAATTTTAGTCCCCCGGTTACCAGGGGTTGTAGCAGGAACTATTGAGGATTGAGTTTGTTGGCAACGGTGTTGGCGAAAGGCGCGCTGGCGGCGACAGATGGACAAAATGCTACACGCAAGTAACGATGTGACAATCGTTAAATTCGTTCTGCCGACGTAGAACGAAAGCTCTGTATTGAGCTCATAGCATCATTAGCAGCTTGAACTAGAAGTTGCTAATGGCAGAAGAGTGCCTGGACTTGGACGGTTTATCGTCTCCGGGAGGCAGCTCATTGCAGGTCAAGTATACAACCACCTCTCTCGGGTTATTACCTGTCTGTGGAACAGGTTGCGACCCATGTGGCTTTGCCGCTCCGTCGCGGCCGCCAGGGCCATTGCAGAACGACGCCGCCAACGTTCTGGCCGGATGGATGTATGCGTGCCTTTGTGTCGGTTTTTTCAGTGGCAACCTTTGCGTGCTATAGCAAAGTGTGTGGGGTTCGGGTAGCCGCCAGATGGAACGGACTGGGGCAAACTAAATCATAACTGAATCAGAATAGCTAGGTCACAAGTTTACATAGGGTCTACAGCCTCTACCTAAGTACGCCACCTGCCCCACCTAGTCGTACAAACTAATTCTGCCATCCTTATGCTAAATAACTTTCGTAGCTAGGCCTACAGGCGCAGTGTGAGCCAGGACCGCATAGATGATCAGGTTTACTCAATCGGCTTTGCTAAAACTGTGTATTGAACCCTATTAACAGTGAGTGATTAACTGGCTAGGGCTCACTCTGACTGAAGGTACTGCTGCACTGCTCTTGTATTATAGGATATAGTAAGCCAGCTTCCGTAAGAGCTATGGGTACAGTGCAAAACAGATGTATGATGTTACGCACTTCCAATATAATGTCAAAGCCATAAGCTGTGTCTGGAAGAGTATTATTTGTATAGAAAGCTAAAGGATAACAGGAAATAATGGGGTTCAGAACTCGCCTTCTGGGAACTGAGTGTTGCGCGGCCAAATTCAAGCGTATCCCCAATAAGTATTATGTGAAAAGAGATTCTCAAACAGCTACATGATGTATAACTAAATATTTATGTAAACTCCGAAAAAATTGCTTCTCCTTTTTAGGCGACCACCATAAATACAAAACGACGGCGGACGAATAAAGATAAACAGGATTGCCCCATCTGCATTCTGTTCCTTCTACACACTTCAATATTCATATATATGTGTGTGTGTGTGTGTGAAGAACTGCATAGGCGTGTTCTGTATTTTGTTTTTGAAAAAGAAAATTTATTATCGCCATATGCCTTTTGTCAATTTTTGCCTTCGTTCGATGTTTTGTCCGCTTATGTTCTACATTCTTCTGAAATTATGACATTATGATGATCTGCTGACATTTTGTTGCTGCTCATGACGGCGACCTTTGTCGTATTTGTTTCACTGTCGCTCCTTCCATTAAGTGAATTACCTGTGTTACTATGTTTATGTAGGGACAAGATTGAATACGTATTGCTAGACTCATTTTGAGTGTCTATTAGACAGAATATTGGAAACTTAGAGAGTATCTCTGCTCATCTGTCTAATGCAGGATATACCTGCAAGAGCAGCCGGGACAAAAAACGTTCCATACTTTATACTGATTCATGCATACGCGTTGGTCTTGTATGTGGTTATGACTTGCTGACAACCCAATACGTGTATTGTGGGTGTCGCTGGCCACGTCAATCCTCTACGGACACCTACAGTGTTGCTTAATGATGCATTACGTTCGGTTGTATCTCCGTGTTTGTGCACTGCAGATATGAATAATATAAACACATGAAACAATAATATGTCAAAGCACGCTCGGCCTTCGCCAGAAAATAATAGCGAATCGCGGATCGCCGATCCAGCGCTGATAGACGATCATCACAGTCTTCGCCAATGACACTTCCGTCATGATCGTTATCATCCAACGGCCACCCTTAACACGAATGAATCAATGAATATTTATGCGTACATACTGTTACACAAAATTTGTCGCTAGGCAAGGAACAGATGCAGTTGCAGCGGCGGCACTAACGGCGGACCAACTAGAACCAATATGTCAGCTCGTCTCGTGTTTTTTTACCGACAGCGTCATAGGTTATGTGTGAACATACACCCTTCCCTGTAGCTTATACGGAGTATCGTAAAATTCCCAATCAATTACTGAGAGATGGCCGAGCCTCAGTAAATAGAGCATTGTTTTCAAAGAGCATCAATATGAATATTACTTCTGTAAGCTGAAATTTATGATGAACTTAAAAAAATAAGTGAGAGTTGCTGCACAGACCAAAGAACTGGGGACGTGCACGCTTCGAAAGTTCACTCTATAAGTAATACGACCTATGTAGGTTGACTAAATTATACTACTAAATTACACCGATTACGCTTTATTTTCTCGTTTTAAAATGAAAGAGTTTAGAATTTCTCATTAGAGCCTAAGATTTTTGAAAAGGACATGCATACAACTAGAACTTTCCTCGTTCAGGGTAACCCAAACGCCAATCAGGCTGGCAGAATGCTGAAACAAACTTTAGCTGTGCAAGGTAATATTGTAAATTTCTTTGATTTAATCCAGGATCTTAGGGGAACCTAAGAAGTCGTCATTGAGTTTTTTTCAACACAAAGTGTGCTCAAAAAGTTAACCGTAACATACGGCAAAAACGAACGACACATGCTTTGAAATAAATCAGCTATTTTGGCAGTCCGGTCTACCGCATATTGTTTCGAGGAAATCAATATTACTGCGCGTGTTTATTTAAACGCGAGAGCTAAGGGGTCATTCGATTAGAATAGGAAGGCCATAGCGGGACCACTGCAACCACCTGACCTATCCAGTTTTTGTTTTGCTGACAAGAGCTAACAAAAAAAAACTCGTCTATAAAACTTCTTCTGACTTTTCTGACCGTACTGATAGAAAAGGACCGCTATTTTGACAATATGTTCAGAAACGAGTTGGTAACCGAGTGTATAAGCTTCCTCCTGGATCATGCCGACACACTCGATAACTTCGAAAATGCTGTGCTGTCACGAGTGGGGTTTGTCTTGGCATTTGAGTAGCGTCTAAGTGGAACCAAAGCAATCCTAAATTCTGGTCACTATTCTATATAGTTAACCTTTGTCTCAGCATTTTGCCAACCTCATTGGTGTTTGGAAGAACAAGAGACGTTTTAGTTGTATGCATGCACCTTCAGCTCTGAGGCCATAACGAAAAAATTCAAAGCTATCTCGTTTTAAAATAGGAAAATCAAGCGTAATATATTAAGCACGAACTTCTAGTATTATTTGTTTTTATCGACTTACTTAAGTCATCTCAACATGTGGTCATTTTTCAAAATTTGTAAGCACTTCCACCTTAAAGTTAAGTAATCCAATGTGATGAATTGAAACCTTCATTACATTACTTGCTGTCAACACTTATTATTTTTTTTTTTTACAATAGCTTGAGTTGTCGATTTGAATAGTACAATAAAGAGAGTAGATTTTTCTCTACACACAAAAACAAAAAAAAAACGTTGTCAATAAATGCAGTAGTCCTCGTATAATCGCCTCACTTGGCTAACTAATATCTGCTATATGTCTTTTTGTTGCTATGAATTGGCGGCAAAGTCAATGTTGGTGCCTTATCTAGTTTTACACTGCATTTACTGAGATAGTGAAGCCATCCTCCTCATAAGGAGTGCTGAGATAATCAGTGCAAGTGTAGCCACATGGTATTGTGCGAACTCAGATCAGATGAGACTACTAACGGTGGTTACTACGATATCTCTGTCTTTGAAAGCGCACTATTCGTTTGCGCGGTCGCCGAGCGCTGCAGGACTCACCTTCATCAGCAGAGTGACGTTTTTCGTTGTAGATTCTACCAATTGGTTTGAGCCGGATGTGTCGAATGTGTTTGTGTTGCAATCTACTAATAAACTGACTATCGTAGATGTACATGTGCACATGTACACATACAGCCACAGCCAGACGGACCTTGAGTAGACATTCACAGTCCTCCATAGAAAGTGCTACTAATCTCGCCTGGTGTACTCTTATGTCAATTCTTTCGCTGCACTGGCTGAGCGTGCGTTGTAGATCGTCCAAAATGATGAACTGACCTAGTCGGTTCTAGTAGTAAGAGGAACAACGTTACAGGGAGCTTAATAATATCATTGAAGCTTGCTATCTACATCTATCAACGCCTGATAAACTGCTAACGGCTATGTCTAATTTTTCTATACTAATTACCGGCGTTCGAATCAAATGGAAGCCATAACGAGGCATTCCTGAAGGAGTGTGAGCTCTACGAAAACAGAAAATTGTCTGAGAAACGTAACTACTATTATTATTCTACTAGAGCACAGCAGCTGTGCGTAAATATCTCTTGAAAAGATGTTGCTAACGGTAACATGTCTCTGTGCCGATTCAGAGGTTACCGTCGATTCATCATCGGTGAGCATCGATTCCCTGAAAATGATGACCTTCTACTATCCTGTTATCCTGTAGCAAAGGTGGGAAGCTTAATAGCTAAAATCTACATACATCTCTATATTATAGCGTGTTGCGGCGTAATGGCAGAGGCCCCCTGCAAGTAAAATACGTATACCAGGTTCCCATGGTAGCAATCACTACGTGTCTTATATAAGTATCCAGTTAACCCAATGACGGCATTCCTCACATGCGACACAAAACCTCAGACTAATTCTACGAGCACCCATTTCTAGCTGGTCCCGGTACAATGGGTGTTCGCCTGGAGTGGCCTGAACTCGTTGGTCCGGCTAGCGCTTCGCAGCACTAGTGTTGTAATATGTAGCCTAGCTAGCACTCGTCGAGCTAACAACAGCGATCTTTCGGCAAAGGCTTCTGTTGTCTATTTTTCCATCATCTAGTACACACATATGCACACATCTACATACGCAAGCCATAACTCGACAAGCAAACGAGGTATGTCGCGATAGTCAGCGACGCTGCTACGCCTAGAGACATACCACACGCGCTCGTCGCGCCTGAAGAAGCGAAACACATCATTGATCACTTGGGTCGTTTGAGACGACTAGGTGGCGTATAGCACGAATGTCGAATCGACACGTGCGCATGTACGGCCATACATAGGGTCTTGCCTCTAGTACTGGGTAGCACCAGGCCTGTACCGCTCCTTGCCGCCCAAGTCCCTCGAATATTTGAACACTCACATTGTACATTAGGTTCGCATTTCATAACTTTCACCATGGCACCACGCCGCAGGCAGAAACACCAACAAGCAGCATATCTGCAGCTACGGCAGCAGTGACGATAGCAGGTAGGGAAGCAACCTTCGATATATATGCGTGTGTATGTGCATATGTATTGTGACGCATCAGGCCGATATCTGTTCTGATTTTACCAGGTGTAATGATGCTCGATTTTTTTTAGTAGCAAGCGTGCTGCTGCAACAGCGGCGACAGTGAGCGCAACGCTTCAACAAAACCGAGCATCCAGCCTACGCCTTATGTATTTTACACAATTTGCTGTTGCACATTGTCTACGATAAAACAGAACGTACGCCTATCGTACGCGTACGACTCTCCAAAGCCGGCCGAACTGAGTGACCGAGCTATAGATTTACTGGATGTGATGCTTCTGATCAAGCGCCACCTAGTTTTATCGGCACCAGCATGCAGATATATATGTATAATGTCTGCATCTCTCATTTTCAATATTATATCCATATGGCCTCAATCGAGTGTGAGGTGATACATCCTTCTTGCTACATATTGCTTGATAGTTATTTTATAGCTATCTATAGGAACCTCTGAATTTATGCAAGACAAATCAGTACAAGCACGACGCCTCTTTATCTATCCGCAGAAAAAGAAAAATTATAACACTCGATGTTTACTTGGGTTACGACGTTAATGACAATCTGTGACAGAATTACAGATAATCGCTCATTACTCCAAAGATAGCGAGTTTAGTATAGGGAATATTTATTTAGAGAAACACGATGCAATATAAAACAATATAGCAGAGTAAGCGTTGGTTAAGACCTGTTGATTCGTAAGGAGGAGGAAGGGGGGCCGTATCGTAGCACGATTGTTCCCCACCCAAAGACGCACGCCTAATGCTATCTTAAATAATATTAAAGTGTTTATTTTAGTCTACCCAAAAGATATCATTGTCTCGTTCCACTCTGCCATACTTGAGCCGCATACATGAGGCATCTAATAGATGTGCTGTCATTATAACTTATTGACTAAATTTACCCAATTTTTTTTTTCATCCTTGGATCCTATTTTCTTTGTCAAGGGTGAATATGGCTTCCGCGAAAGAACAACGTTGCCAACTAGGATATTATTAATCATCATAAATAGGCATACGAAGCATGCTATGTATAAGTATTTTAAGTTCATGAAAGCAAAACAAAAGGGCCTAGCTTGCAACAGTGTTTACTTTGAGTGGGGACATTACGTGACGTTGTTCCCTATACAGACCGCAGTGAAGTGATTTGTGCCTTTTTTTGGCTACCGATTTCATATTATCCATGGTTATCTATTACATTTACATGGCTATTGTTAAGGCTTGTGTGAATGGGAATTCAGTGGTTCTGTCTCAACCACTAAATGTTTACCATATTTAAAATTTCGCTGGTACGGGGCAGGCTTAGGTGGTTCGCATGTACACACTCAATGGGCCCATTGGCGATTCGGCCATTTAACTAAATATCGCATTATGTTAGAGAGCTTGGAAGCAGGTCGCGTGAAGGCGGCCGCGGAACACTTCAAATTTAAGCTATACAAACTATAAACAGTTGATCAATCGCTGCTGTTTCACAACGTTCATTAATGACAAATTGACTAAAATCGTCAGGAAGTTTTTCTTTAAGAAATGTATAGTCATTCTAGATCTTCCTTGTTTACAGCTGCTTCATTCCTGCCTAAGACTTGCCAATAATAGCTATTATCGATATTTCGAGCACCATCTATTAGAGTTTATAAATAGGATGAAAAGATCACTTCGGCTTATAGCCGAACGTGTCAATAGCGATCGGTCTTTTTTTTTATTTCGTAAGTACGAATTGTTGTTTTTATTATCGTTGTAGCTTCAAGGTTTGTGCGGCAGTGGATAGATAGGGTCGCTGATCCGTTCAGAAGTTCGTATATATAAACGTGACGCTACTGGGGACGTGGAGCGATATTGCTGCATGCGAATTTTCGTTTGTACCTTCTACTGGAGTTTGTTAACGCTGGCCTAAGTCGTCAAGCATCGCTCTAGGGTGACTGTAGCCACACGAAAAGCCCTGCAGCATTTGGCAACATTTCCTTGTTTTGGCACAGTTAGGCAATATAATGGTCACACATTGCGTCCCCATGTGAACTGTTATTCTATTTATTATTCTAATTGCAATTCTAAACTCCGGATATGATCTTCTCGCTCCCAAGTTCTTCATTAGCGATTCGAGGTTCATTGTTATCTCGCATGATATCTCGCGGATTCACCAAAAGCGTTTGTTCTCGCCAAGCATGTAGTTCCTGCCCTTAACATACGAAGGCAAATGCTGTGTTGTTGTGTGACCGACGCACATTACGGAATTAACCGTTTTGAATGAGTTGTGTATTACTTGTGATTTGTCGGCGCTGCTCATTATCCGTGTGTGTGTGTGTGTGTGTGTGTGTGTGTGTTCGCTAAGCGGCGATGCATAGTTTCACGATTGTGTGTTGTCATTACCATGTACCTCCTTTCTATTTCCTCTGTGAAACATCGTCACAGCGTGCCATGGGACGCGTTCTGATGTTGTTGCTGGCCGTTCTAGTTGACGGTTATTTTTGATGACGCTGATGATCTCGTAGATGCTGCTGCTGCTGCTGCTGCTTCTAAATGGCAAGGAGATTGTGCACCAGCAGCGCTGAACCCGCCAGCAACCAACCCGTTTCCCAAGCATCAACGGCTTATTGACTGTGTGCTGCTGTCGGTAGCGGCGACTCTTTCCACGTCTTCCTTGACTAACACTGGTGGCGGCGGCGGCGGCGGCGGCGGCGGCGCCGCATCACGCGCGAGAGGGTGACGACGAGCGCGCGGCCTCTTGGCGTACCGCTGCGTCTGCTGTTGTTGATGTTTGTTGTTGTTTTTGCTGCTGCTGTAGATACACACGCACACGCCAGTTGCCACAGCAACGGCGGCGATGCTTAGGCCCCCTTGGGCTCTACTGCTTAGGGCTGCTTGTTCATTGCCAGCCTAGCGGCTGCTGTCTCGGTGGCTGATGGACTGTATTCGTGCTGCTGATGCTGCTGCTGTCGCCGCAGCCGCCAGCATCACCAGCTGTCGTCGTCTTCGCATCCACCACAATCGACACGATCACTGCCGACGACAGCCATCGCAACTGCGGCACCATTAGCAGCATCGCTGTGGTCGCGGCCAGTCGCACAACACTGCGCAGCGGAACACCAGAGCCACGACAGGACCGCATCACCTCTAGCTGCTGCGGCCACTCCGAAGATGAGAAGGACCACTTAAGACTACTTTTACCTCGAGTTGTCTCAGTATCTGCAGTGGCAGCGCTCGGTCCTGTTCCCACTGCTGCCGTTGGCGCAAGTGAATGCGACAGTTACGTCTATCTCCTATTAGGACTAGCGTTCCTAGCACTGCAACACTATCGAGCGCCGTTGACAACAACGAATCCCATCCGTCGTGGCGTCGGATGGAATGCCGCCCAACGTCGCATGACTGCAAGTAGGTGCAGGACAACGTTAGCCAACACTGTAGCCGTATTTCCTACCGGAAAGATCAAGGGAGACTATAGGCACGCGGCCGTGAGGAACGGCAACAACAACAACAACAACAAGCACATCGAAAGAGAACAGCCTCGAACGGCGATGCCATTGCGAGCTGAGTAGAGACTTAGGATCACTCCAAGTAGTGGAAATTGCACTAGGAATAGCCAACAGTCAACTACTGGAACGGCAACGCTGCTCGCCGTTCACCGTCTCAGCCGTTCTTTCTTTCTTTCTTTGTCTTAATATCACTAAAGGCAGAGAAGGAAAGACCAGCGATGAACAGCCAACGTTGGCCAGTAATCGCGACTAGAGTAACGAATCGGCGCCGCGGCAGCGACGCGAACGATAGCTGCTATTGACTGGCATCAGTGTATTAAAACGATGGTGGCCAGCCCCGACGGTTAGCGTTGAGCAACGAACGGTTGCAGCAGCAACGACGACGCCGACGGTGTAGCGAGTGCCAGCAGGAAGGCAAACGGAGCTGGAATAAAGCGGAACGACAATTGCCTCGGTAAGACGGCGGAATCGATCCGTCTGTTCTACTCAGCCGAACGATCGTTCCCACTACAGCAACGAGCGTCTATTCTAGTCAGAGGAGAAAGCGGGAAAAATGGAGCTAAGCTCCAAGTTCAAGCGTCAGAGTTGAGTTTATTGCACTTTTGTAGATTTACTGCTACATCAAACGAAAGAACAATGCCGCTATAGACAGTAGCAATAAAAAACAGTTGCTACCGGCACGAGTAGGATTCGAACGCGCGTAGTGAACCGTGCTGTCCGAGAAACGGACGCCAGAGAGCGACTGCCTTCCACAGAGATTATGCAAGCTAGGAAAAAAAACGATAGTGAAGATAGAGACGAGTGATAGTACATTGTCAGCAGTCGCAACAGAAACGTAGCCAGTAATAATAATAGTAGTAATTGAAGTAACTGCACCAACGAGGTCACAACGATCCAGACGAAGCAGTAGATAGCATCAGCAATAAACAAGGCTTCCTCAACGTTTACAACAATCATTTCCGCCACCGCAAAAACGACGGCCAACGCACTACATTAATAATGCAGTAGTGATAATATTTTGTGTGTTTCTAAAAATAGTTGGTTGAAAGCTATTGGCGACTGCCAATGTAGTGGATATATAAGCCAGTTTGCATCCTAACGCACCTCCATAAGCTGAACACTACCCACAAATTTATATGATTGCCTCCCGATCGCCATCTGCCACCATCATCATCATCGTCGTGGTCACAGCAATCCTCGCGGCTGCAGCTACGACTACATCTGGTGACGACGTCTGGAGGTAAAAACAGGTCAAACAACGTCTGACGCGCCGCTTTGCCGTGTGTTGGCGCTGCTATTTTGAACCAGTTAAGAAGAGCTTTTTGACTTGCTCTCGTCGCTCGCTCAGCGCAGTATCATCTGTCTGTTGATTCGTTCGTCCGTCCGTCCCTCGCGATAGAGCTGTCGCTATTGCCGCTGCAGCAAAACAGACGACGACGGGGGTGGAAGAGATCGATGAATGCTAGACGCTTGCAGGCGACTTGTGGACAACAAATGTACGGAGACACGGGTGTACTCACACATCGGATGCAGTAGATAGACAACAGACCCTCCAGGCCGTTGGTGAGGAGCAGCAAATAGCCAAAGAATGCTGCTGGTTGATACTCTTCATATTCGTTCATTGCTGCTGCTGCTGCTGCTGCTGCTGCGTTTTGTCAGCAGAAAGCAAGACAGTGTAGCCCGAGAATAGCAAACTCAACGGGGCGGCCAACGGTGCGTGGCACACACATACGCACGACGACGACGACGAACGCACACGGCCGCCTACAGCTAACTGCACTCTCACAACGATTCGTTGACGACGTTGAGCGAGCGAGCGAACGAACGAACGACTGACTGGCGGGCAGGCAGATAGGCCACCTAAGAGTGGCCGAGCTGCCACTGCCGCCAGCACCGTCGCCGTCCGCTAGAGGGTGAGTGACTTGTTGGATGGTCGCTGACACGAAGCGTCTCAGCATGGACTAATTAGCGAAGTTGTTCATACATCTCATTCGCAACTGGCTATTACCACGACTGAGTGTAACGAGCTCTATACGAACAGTGCCATCACCGCTGCCCGCTATTGACCATTGCTCAGAGGATCGCCATACACGACGCGTCTGCGACCATGATCAGGAGAGACGTTGCGCGGATGTTTCGAAACTAATGGCAGAGTAACTAGCTTCCCCCCAAAGCTTCCGTAGCCCCACTTTCGTTCTGTTCGCATCATCTTTCTCCGTTGATGCGCCATTACGAGTCGCTCGTCCCATGGTATCCAGCCGTCTCACCGAAGTCGCCTTCCTCCTTCCCGTTTTCTTCGTGCTGTTAGCAGCGACGGTACCGCCGTCCATGCAACATGACCGGTGTTGGGTCTTCAGGCAACGGTGCGATCTAGCTACGGTCCTGCGTAATCCTCCAACCTCACTGTGCACTTACTTCACATCGTACCTTGCTTGGCTTACTATCAGGCTCATATCATGAAACCAGTCCAAATGCATTCTAGATCGTGGGGTTAGAGCACCCGTTGTCGTTGCCTGAAATCCCAAATTCGACCGATTCGAATTCAACTAAAGCTCGAGAAAAAGTATCCCAACAGTGTGAATGGTTGTGACCGTGTGGATCCGGCCAGAGGAAACGAGTGCGCGAGTGAATCCTATGGCTAAGCGGTGTCACGCGTGTGCCGAAAGCAGCGCGTGAGTAACCGGCCAACAATCGGTAGGTCCACCGCCGAACAGGCTGACGGACGGACAGACAGACGAACCAACAAACTGTGTAAGCAGATGTCGCCGCATTGGCCGTTAACAACAAACAAGGAATCTCAAGCAAAAAAAGTGGCGATTGCTTGAAAGCTTAGTCCCCCGGATTACTGCGGTTGGAAGGTATTGTTCTCCGTCGATGCCTTTTTCCAAGTCACAAAAGACTGAGCCACTTTTTCATTCTATCATTATCGATATTATTACACTTAATATAGAAGGTAATGGGGCATCTGATTTCACTAAGCGACTAACAAAAGGTATGGCAAAGAAATACATATATGATAAGAAAAAGGGTCAGCAAACGCAAAGTGATTTTTTTTATGTTATGAATCCAGCGGTTGTTCTCGTCAGAGGCAGTCATTGACAAGATAAATGGATTTTCCTCACCTGTCATCGAATTGCCCCATGGAAACACGAAGAAAAACGGCACAGGGCGAAACTGGTACAGTCGAGGAACAAAGTGTGTTCATTTGAGTACACCGTGTGTGTGTGTATGTGTGCGTGCGTGCGTGCGAGTATATATGTGTTTTTGTGTGTGTATGCACGTGTAAAATGGAGAGAGGAGTCGGTACGCGGCGGTTACGGACCGCTCTTAAGTATCGGTTAGCTTGAATTGCTCACAAAATGTATGAACCCCCGTGATCTTCGAATTCGTTGAGAGTTTGTAACAGCTTATTGGCATAGCATCTGATTCAGTAAACGATTGTTACGTTACTGAAGTTACACTGGAACTTATACGATAGGCGTATCATTTGACGGTTTTAATGCAGTCGAGATCATCGAATTATTTCGAAAAGGTCTTTTGCGAAACTAAGTGACTGGCGGCGGTATTCGAGACAAGCATGTGAATGAATGAGTGTTACTGGATGAAACATTGTTGTTTTTAAAAGCTGGATTTGATCCACATTTGCTGGTACACATACGGGTCCATCTTTTCTTTTGTTTACCATCATCGTCGTCGTCGTCGTCGTCGTCATCACCATTATTTATCATCGTTTCTGATTCTCTTGAACAGGAGTCGGCAGTGAACGGTATTTTGTAACATCGATTTGTGCCCCCTGTGTATGTGCAAGACTCGTTCTATTCAACGCCAGTGGCGATTGGAAATTTCGAGCGACCCCAAATCATGCGATCAGTCGGACCGCATCAGCGAATACTGAACTATCTATCTTCAGATTTACGTCAATCAGATTGTTAGATGTAGATTGATCTGAATATAGAGGTCAAGTGAGAGGAACTGCGAAGGGGATCAGTAGCGACAGTCGTTCAAATTTACAAACTTATTCTATCGCAACAATCATTCGGGAAACAATTGTCAGACACAATGAGATTTACGGCAAACATTAGAGCTGCTGATGTAAGCCAAACATTTGAATACTAACAGTGTTATTGTGAACTAACTTGAGCTTGGTCACCTTTGTCGATTGATTCGAATCCACTACCTACGTGTCGGCAAACCTATTGCTACGTTTACAACAAGTGGGACATTTATGTGTCTGTGTCATCAGCGGAAACAAACGAAAAACACCGGGGTACTGCCTCCATCTGGCCGCGTTTGCTACATCCAACTGTGCCTGCATATACGTTCATCAGGATCGTGTCTGTACATGCGCACGACCGTTGACGTGATAGTTGATCCGCTGTGACGAATCATCTTACCTTCCGAGAATCAAATCGTTATCAATACTACTATAAAAGACACCGGCATTGTCATTATCCTTCGATCAACGAAGTTTCACCAGGCGGTCTAATAGCAGCAGCAGCAGCAGCAGCAGCAAAGGAGCCGGAGGTACGGAGGTGGACTGCCTTGACTTTCTAAGCTCATCGTTAGTATCGGTCGTGCGTGTTTTTGCTTGCTCGAGTTCCAATAGTCGGGGTTACTGCCTGCACCATTGTTGTTGCTCAAAGACTGCCGCCGTCTGCGTAGACGTCCGAGAGCAGAGCGCACCTGCACGAGAGTTTGACGCATACAACGACAACGACGACTTGCGGCCAGACGGTGGTCGCCTTGGCGCGACCCCCTTCGCTCAGCCGAAGTGGATCTCTTGGGCTGTGCTGGAGGGCGACGGGGGGACAATGCCAGTAGCAAGAATAACGCCGCTGCCAGCCGCGGCGGCACTGGGATCACCGCCGCCACTGCCACAGAGAAACGTCATGCGCCTGAGCGTAAACAGCAAAAGCAAAAACAACAACGACGAAGTGCTGCTGCCGCAAGCTGCACCGCACATCAATACAACACCTCCTCATCTGACGTCATTGCTTTCGCTGGTACCGCAGTGGGTCCCGTGTCCCCGAGGTATGCCACTGCTGTTGCGCCCTCCACGGCCAGTGTTTCTCCTGACATCGCTTCATACGGTGAGTCCAGAACGATTTTTTTTTAAAGGAAAACTGGTTGAGTTGTGTTGTGCAGGTTAGTAATTGTGCGGCCGACTAGTTGGATACAGAGGGAAAAGTTGAGGGAGAGACGCCGAGAATGGCGGTAGTAAAAAAGGTTTGTAGCATCGACACGCAATGACACGATAAACAGCGCCTGTTACGGCCGCTGCCACGGGGTGTAGGAGAAACGGCAGGAAGGGGAAAGCAGTCCTATACAGGTGCCGCTCTGTTCATTCTGTAGTGTTACCTCCATTGCGGCGATCAGTGCTGGGTGCGGCACTGTCGACGACGACGATGAGGAGGGGAAAAGGAAGTGGTGCAGTAACTCAGCTCGGCGCTGCACAGCGTGGAGTTCTGGCTTCCCTTGGTAAGGTTGAACAAAGAGTACAGCCGGTAAAAGAGTTTGAGAATTGTGGTGGCGAGACCGAGGGAAGTGGCTGGCGGGCTTCGTTTGCTTCTGGCCTCTGCATGGGGTGGTCGTAGATGCGGCGATGGCGGCATAAGCAACAACTGTACTGCTTGCAGTGTTAGTTAGTGTGTGGCTGAATATATGTCTAGAAAGCAGAATGGCGGCAGACTGAGACGGCTGGCAGGTATAGAGGAGCAAAGCGAAGCAGAACGCATCGCATGTTCGATGACGACGACGAAGGTTTTGAGGGTGAGGGAGATCCTTTCGGGGTTCGCAAGGCCTGTGAGAAGCTGTGGACAGGGAGTGGGTGGCCATGAGAAAGGGTAACAGGCAAAAGAAGGTCTGTTACGTTTTGGAAGGGCTTTCTCCTCTCGGAGGGCAAGGGGAGCGTGGGAGAGGTTAGTGGTGGACAACGGCGAGTTGATAGGGAAGACAAGACTTATGGGGCCTCGCGAGAAAATGACAGTCTGAGAAGGGAAAGGGCCCTCGGATCCAGGCGGATGGACAAGGCGCGCGGGAGCGCGAGAGGCCCGCCGCGATGGCTGATGGTGGGGACGGCGCGGGAATATTGGGGCTGATAGTGGCGGTACAAGGATAGACGACGCCATCTTGCTGTGGCGGTGCCGCTGTGGTTGTGCCAGCAAAAGAGCTCCCCGCTCGGTCGCTGTCCTGCCTAGCTGGTGGTGAGATTGGCTCCAGGCGCAGGCTAGACGGACGGACAGACGGGTGGACGGACGGACGGACGGACGGACGGACGAACGAACGAACAACCGAACAAGAGGCCGACGGTAGCGCGCGGACGTCAAACAGTCAGGCCCGAGAACGAGCCTGCTGCTGCTGCTGCTGCCTGTCTGCTCTCTTTGCGTCTGCGTGTATCTGTTTGTCTGTCGTCCGGTGGCTCGATCGACACTCAGCGGTAGTTAGTCGGTTCGTAGCCGGTTAGTTGGGGGCCTAACCGCTGTCATTATCATTTATCTATTTATCCATGTATCTGTTTCTGCTCGTTTTTCGGTTTCTGTACATCCGTTTTCTGTTTTACTTCTGCTGGTGGCAACCGGAGTTCGCTAATCTGTGCGCCTGTCTGACTGCCTGTCCGCTGTTTGTCCCCTCGCCTACAAGTGCTGCCCTGCTATATCTGCGTTACGAGGCCACTAGCGTACCACATTAGACGGCAGTGCTGCTGCTATATCACACTAAACTCGTAGAGATAGAAACAAGGGAGAGGGACAGAGGGAGAGCGGGAATGGAAAAGCCGAAAAGAGAACGAAAAATCTTAAGAAAAGCTAGCTCTGCTGTTCAACGTTGTCCAACGTATTTTCGTAGTGAGAAATGAGCCACCAGACGCTTACTCTAACGCTTCAAATTACTCCAGCTGGCAGCAGCAGCAGCTTCTACGACGATATTTGCGAGCGCGGCGAAGGTGGTGCGTGCGTGTGCCGATTGGCTGGATGCACCAAGCACAAGTGCTACTATCATCAATAGCGCTACTACGTTTACTATAACAACAGCTCGTATTGAATATACCGTAGCGGAAAGCATGCGTGAGCAACAAAACAAGCAGTGTGAACGAAGACCAGCATCGTCGTTGTAAAAATCGCAAATCATTGCAAAAGCAGCAGCAGCAGCAGCAGCAGCAATAACGACAACAACAGCATCAAAAGTATCGGAATCGCAAACGCAAACGACGACGGCGACGACGACGACGACGGCGACGGCGACGACGGTAGCGGTAGTGGTAACGGTTGCGACCAGCGTCAAGCAACGGAAAGACAAGTGTGTATGTGTGTCTATATGTGCGCACGACAAGGAGAAGTGGAAGTTTAAAGGTGTAAAATTGGAACAAGGTACTTGTTCAACAAGGTTGCTTGAATGCCGATACATTTAGTTTAACCAGGACCTGTGAGGCGATAAGAGTGTGAATAAATAAAACCTGGATGAAGCCCGAGAAACATCAGCCTCCTTCATTATCCAACACCATCTTGCATCGATGAGACGGTATCTGTGATCATCATCTCGTATTAGCAAACACAGAAAGGAGAGGACCGAGAGAATATATAGGGGACAAAGGAGCTCTGTACAGCGTAGCTCCCTGCTTTTGCTGGTGATAATTTGGGTTGTGTTTTAGGATAAGGTCTCGCGTTAACGAGACAACGATTTCAGTTGGGGTCATTCGACCAGAAATCTCGCGTCTATCGTGCCTGGCGACAACGGCAACAGGGGCACACGAGACATTGTCCAGGGGCCAACTGTTGCCACGTTCCGAGCTCGGCCGTGTCCATAGCACTTGTGTGTTAGCTAGTGGAGTGACCTTAGTACTCATATCAGAAAAAGAAGAAAAAAGTTGGAAGCTTCAGTTTTTGGGGACTGGCGTCACAGGTGACGACCGGTACGTTACAACTAATGTAGGTTTCCGTGCTTCTTGTATGCATCGCTTCACCTCCGTAATAGCTGCTGCAGTTGTTTGTTATTGTTGCCGCTGTTACTGATCCTTAATCGTCATCGGAATCGCGATGACGCCGTTGCCACAACGGATAGTGGCTGGTGTACGGGTACTACTATTCCGCCAGACAATCCGGTGTTGCGCGCCGTAGATCAAAGAGCGGAAGTGCCAATAGCTGCCGTGACGGTATTTGTTGGAGTAGTAAGACTAGAAAGAGCGTATGCAACATAAGTATAGCAAGTACAAGAGCGACAAAGGAAAAACAAACTAAAGGAAACCAACACACCAACCACAAAAAGTACTGAACACCATCGCGAATCGTATGCTACTTGAAGCTTTTTTTTGAGTATGAGTAGTACTATTAGAGACTGGCAACCTAGTTACGCACTATAGTCAGCAATCAAACGGCTGGCCGAGTGCGCAGACCTCGTAGATGCAGCAACCTGTAACTGAAGGCTGAAGCCAAGTAGCATTCGTCTGTCAAACGAGAGTAGGAAATCGGCTTCAAAGCTGTTCGTTTTACAGTCTGGCTTTGTCATTCAGCCAGATTGTTTATTTCGTTCTTTCTCCCTCGTGCTGCTACTGCGTGGGCGGTAAGCAGTGAGCGGCGTCGCGGGAGACTCTAAACGCCCATTATGGAGCCATGAGATGCGGCCGGTCGCCCCCACGTTGCCAGCGCAAGTCGCGGCCCGAGTCGCTGCAATTACCGTCGCTGCAGTCACTTCCGAAGATACCGGAGCCGTCGAAGTCGTCCGTGTCGCAGTCACCCTCTGAAACGTCTGACGCTCGACGCCCACTAAAGAAGCTAGAGGACCGCTTTGACAACGAAGATTTCAGACTGTGCCGTCGCTTCCCTTCGATCTCGTGGGCTGAGTTCAGACGAACTGAAGATTTAAAAAGATTCCAAGCGCCAGCGAATTCAGGGTCGAAACGGCGAAATCGAAAGCTACGCAAAGAATTCGAACACCAATTTGCTGTTGGTAGTAACCAGAGGTCCGAAAAGGAAAGCAGAGATTCTCAGGGGTACCAGCTGCACGAGAGGTTCGAATTCGTGTCTGACGAAGTGTGCAGGGGCAGCTACGAGGGTTACGATAAATCAGTAGAGACGCAACGTGAACCCGCGGCGGCAGCGGCGGCGGCGGCGGCCGCCACAGCAACAACAGCGGCAACCGCAGGAGCTATTATAAAACAAGAACGAGGGCACCAGCGCCGGCGGTCATTATTGAGTGCAACGCTGCACTGCGTCTGGAGCCCGGCGTGCGGGCAGGCCGAGTGGGCCAAGCGGCGGCGTCGTCGCCGTCGTCGTCGTCGTCGTTGTCGTCTTCTTTACGAGGCGAAGCGGCGGGTCGCCTGTCGTACGGCAGGCGAACGGGTCTCACTCCAGACTGCCGGAGCGGCCGGAGCAGCCCCGGGGAGGCATCACGCCCCCCGAGGCACCAAACCCCTTAGCCACCTACGTATCCTCACCCGAGCCCCAACAACTGCAACAACAACCACCAACGTCGTCGACCTGGCCGCGAAAGCCGCCAGTCCCGCTATCGTCTCAACAACAAAAGCACAAACCACAACAACAGCAACAAGAAAAACATCTTTCACAGCAGCAGCAACGGTCTCCACAAGAGCATCAGGCTCACCTGCCGCCATCTACGGCTGCTTGCGACGGTCGTCTTTCACCGGTGCTCAGTGCCTGCGAAAGAATCCTTCGACATTGCGCCTGCTGTCCCCGCTGCCGAGGTACGACTATTCCGTTATTATAGCAAAAATACAAGTACCACTACACAGCAAGAACAACAACGATGGTCCCCATTCCTAATGTTAGGGGGATGCTATACCTCACTATACAAATGATGACGGAGATAAATACATAATAGATACACTTGTATGCTTACTAGATAAGTAAATACGAACGCTTGTTTGACGTCTGTCCATAGAAAAAATCTGTAATTGTATACGGTACTTTTTTGGATTCGTAGTATGCAAAGTTCAATGTGCAACAGAATACGCATAAAATGCAATATGCCGGTAAATGGCGGCAAGTGTCTATGGCTCTGTCAATTGCAGTGTGCCCTGGTTCGAAAGGTCCAATTGACTATGCGTGGCCTAAAATTAAAGCTTTACCTATTTTATAACGAAGTTTTGTCTGTCTACAGATAGATACATTATATTCTAAATATATACATAAACGATAAAATTTTGAGGGATCGTTTTAACCTCAACTATCTACATACAGTAGGATAGCCGACGAAACTTGGTGGGGTGGTTATATTAAGTTTGTTAATAGGTCTGATTCACCTCTTAATGCTTGCTCATGTAACAGTATTACTCGTAATTTTATCACTCTGTGTATATTTTTTCTAATAGATGGATCGTTGCATTGAGCCTTGCCAGCTATTTATATCTCGTTTACGTCGTTTGCTGGTATACTTCTACCTGTACATGTACCTATTTGTTTGTAGAGTGTACCGATCCTGTAATGGTGTATGGCGTTATAATTTCTCTCAATTTCCGAGCATCACTCGAAGTTGTCTCTCGCTAGCGTTCCATTGGTACGCTTCGGTTTTCGTTTTTCGGTGTGCAGCGGACGCATAATGCATACGCATACGTAATTAGCACATGTTACGCGATCGTAGTTAAACGTTGGGAGAATCGCACTAATACAATAGCGGCAGCACTGGTGCTAATGCTCATGGTAGAGTTGCCTGTGTAAGGGCCCGAAAGTCACGATGAGATCTGTGGCGATGGCCCGCCACCATGCTTATTGCCTCTGCTACTGCCCTCGGAGTGACTAGTAGTGACCTACTTTGGTCCGCCGGCCTAAAGCCCGCCGCCCGCTAGCCGCCCTTCGCGCTCCTGTCGTTACCAGCACCGTTACGATCAATAAGCGCAGCAGCAGCAGCAGCAGCAGCAGCAGCAGCAGCAGCTCTTCTATGACGCAGGGAGGAAAACGGAGGCAAAGACCGCCGCCTGCTGTTGCTACGACTACTACCGTTGCTTGCTCACTCACTCGCTTAGCGATTCGGACACTTGCCTCAGTTAATGTCAGCAAACGATTTATGACGCGCCCGACGACTTTGCTGTTACGCTGGCACTGCGTATCGCCATTCTATGTGCCTAATATATTCGTACACACAACGACGCGTCTGACACTGTTGGTATGCGGGACGGCCACAGCATTGGGTCGCTGAAACGTCTTCCGCAACAGCCTTCTCGAACTCTGTGGTAGCAAAGGCGGCGGGGCAACAACGATTAGGCGTGCCATTTATAATAATGACATCCATATACCTTTTGCAGAGTAGAAAATATTGCGGATGACCGATGTCGTTGCGGGTGATCGCTCGGATGCCACCTTCAGCTGTACAGTTTGAACAGTAAAAAAGTAATTGAGTGGTAAAATAGTGCGAAGCTTTCAATTAGATGCGAGGGCGCACGGTGAGAGAATCGTTTGTGGCTCCCTAGGCTGTTCGTGTGTACGACACATCTGGGTAATCTGAAGTTCCATAATAGCCATAAGCATGTCAGTAGCTGTGACGATCACGGCACCAAAATATTTTGGTGGTATAACGCGCGTCTACTGCAAGCCACGCTAAATCACCAAATAGCTCTGGATATAGAGCTGTAGCGCATTCGTTTGACAGTTCACTGTTCGGTCTCAGTTTTGTTGCTTTCGGTGAGATGACATTTACGGAGCTGTCGACAGATTTATGTGGACGTTGGAAGCGAGTGGCAGTGTCTTTTTGTCAACTTTTCTGTCCCTGCGGCGAGATGAACCGGGTGAAAGCGTGCCCGCACGTATATAGCGGTGCAACAACAGCCTTCCCGAATCGGGCTGACTGTTCTCTCGGATTGTGCCGTGTAACAATACCACTGCTGGCGGCGACGCCGGCGGCAGCTGAATTGCATTTCGTGCTCTTGTGAATCCACTGCCACTGAGTGCAACGTTCAGTGATGCACGCTACGTGCTCCGGTGGGTCGTTGGTCGTATGTTAAAACCGTCGGTAGCAAAGTGGCCCCAACCCCACCGTCCGTTCGCTCGAAGGAGCCTCTCTGGCATTGACATAGACGTTGTTGTCTCGATCGACATCGGATCGTCGAGGCAACAATCATGGACGACAATCACTCGACTACACGAATGTTCCACGGAATGATTGCTACGACAGCGCTCTCAATGACGACGAAAATCCATGAGAGTTACGTGAGATGACGATGTGACAAGCTCCCTCCAGTGCAACGCCATGGTGCCGGCCAGAATCCTAATGGTGGTGCGGCTTGTGGTCTTGGTGCCAGTTTAATTCTGGTATGCTATAATACGTTCTGTTACGATTGTACGCAACAAACTGCAAACGTGCAGACGCCATAACGTGCGGAGTCCGAGAAGGCAAAGATGTTGGTGACTTGCCATTGTTGCTGCCGCGGCTGTTCGACTGGAAAGCGAGGTGCTTGGAGAAGGCGGAATCGAGCTCGATGAAGGAAAGCGTGCTGTACCTTCCAATTAACAGCCGAACAGGACAAGGAAAGCGACAGATGATGATGGCGGCCGCGGCGGTGATGGCGCCTCGTTCCGGCGAAACAAACTTCTACTGACCCAGCAGACTCAACGCATTAAACATCAACGTTAACTGAACAAATCAGAAAGTGTGGGCGGTGATAGTGAAATAACCAGAATCCTTAGGTCGCTCAAAGGGTTTCAACTTGACCAATGACACCAATGTACCAATCGTTTAATCTGCGAAAAAAATATGGGGTAGTAATTGCGAATTTTTTACGCGCACTTTCAACTTCGAAGAGCACCTCGACATTAATGCTTCTGGTATATGCGCAGAAATACATACACAAAGTTCATGGGAGCTTTTTTTCACGACCTAACAGCTTCTGTATTCTGAGATATAAAAGCACTACAGCTGACACAGTTTTCAAACTAACAGATGTAACCGAAAGGCATCGTGTGGGGCAAAAAGCAAAAAAAAACTACGGTTGCTCCTCGATGATTACTTGAGAGTAGACATACAGATGAACATGAAAATTATGAAGGTTGCGGTAGTGAGGGAGATGCCCCAGTAGGAGTCGATGCCTATGGTGGTAACTAAGAAAGAGAAGCGCCATCAAGGAAGCTTCTATTCTGCGTCGCTGTTCGTCATAATTATCAGCGTCGGTACTCACTCATGTTGTCCTTCTCGTTCTATTACGACCATTGTTTCCGGAGCTTTTATTTCATATAACTAAACCCTGAAGACGATATAATTGCGCGTTGCTGCGAATTCTGACCGAACGAACGCTATATAATCAACCCGCTCAACACTGTTATTAATTGCTTGTACAGGATCCAGTAGCTAGTGCCATTCGATACTACATTTTTTTGTAGGTGTTTTAACATGGCCCTCGATCCTCTTGCGGGCATGGTGCTCTGCTTTTTGATTTGATCGTCAATGGAAAACTCGCTTTATCCTGTTACGTATTGCCAGCACTCACATTTAATTACCTCTTAGAGGTGCAATCCTTCATACCTATCCTGGAAAGACTTGGCTACTATATTCACTCTTGTTTGTCCCATTTTCTTTCATTTGGAGGCAAAATTTTTTTTGAGGCCTTATATGTTAATTATCGGATGGACTAAATAAAGGGCACGCGGCTAGTTGTGGTGACATGCATCCAGCAATAGTTAATTTTTTCATAGGTGTTCGAGGTATAGGTGCTTAATGATGCTATGCCTACCCGAAACCTTATCGAAGCAATTATTTGCCCAACAAAAGGAGTCTGATGGATGCTCGAATGGTAACAATGAGGTGGCCAGTGGTGGGTACAGTCAAGCTCAAGATCGTTATCATATATTTTTAAACGTGCGAATAAGTTCTAAGGGAAGCAATATTAAGCGCAATGTTCATTGTCAATACAGGTCTTACATGTTTGGCAGTGTTGCTCTCTTTGCGCCTGGCCATTGCGTTGTAGTTTTGGTAGACAATAGAGTTGAGGCGCACAAAAACAACCCCATTCCCCTATAGCCATACTTTTATTTACTGGTTAGTTTTATTCATTTTTGATTCTCTTATATCAACAACAGCCCTCACTGACAGCAAGCGGCCGACCGTCAAAGCAGATGCCAGTGACACTCGGAGACCTGGTAGGCAGACAGCAGTATAAAATATCAGCGTAGGAAGATCAGACATTGTGTTATGAGGTGGTTGTCACATAGATGTAAACTGCGCTAATGCGTCCGGTTCACTTCAGTACGACGCCTACGGTTCTGAGTGCTGCCCAGTTACGCTTAGCAATGACAGCGTTTTTGATGGAAACCATTGTTGTGAACGACGGCAGGCACCAAAAAAAACCAGAAAAAAAAAGGGAAGCCTCAGGCAGGTTCACGAAGCAGAGCGGAACTCGATGAGTTTTAGAGGGGTGATCGTTGACGAGAGACGTTGAAAGCGATGTCAGATTTGTCGATTGTTCGTAACTGTTTTATATCGTATTAACATGTTATGACAGGTATGTTTGGGGCCAAGATTTTTTGCATCATATTGATGGATAACATTGTACCGCAAGCAAATCCACAAAGGGTTTGTGTATTGTTTATATGATCAGAAGGAGGATAAAGGCTGTTTTTCGAGTCGAAATGAGTAGTGCTTACGGGATAGTTGACCTTTATTATGAGTTCTTCTGTGTGTTAGTTTGAGCAGCTCAAACGTTCGATAATCCATATAAAAGCTGCAGCTAAAAATTGAATTACATGATTTTCTTTAGCATCTATCTTATACTGTTGTTATTTCTCACTAAAATCGCGCTATTACTATTACTTTTCTATTCTCCAAACGTTTTTGGTTAGGTCCTTATAGAACGATTCTGTAAACTGATATCTAAAACATGGGTAGGATGGATACAACGTGGCATAGTGTATGGAACGAACAAAGGGTCGCATAAATATGTTTGAAAAGTATACGCATTATATATATATATATATATATATATATATATATAAAGTGAACGCATAAATTTACTGGCCTATTAAATAAGGTCTCTTGGAAATTTCATACATTGCCAAGTTTGATGGGAAATAGCTCCACACCCAAAGTAAATATCTGCATGCGATTTTTTCTATGTTAAAGTTACCTCCTCTGCTTTCTAACGATAGCATATGTGGCAACATGGTCACTGGAGAGGTGTTTAAACGGTGGTAGAAGGAAAAGCACTTATTCCGAATGCAATTTCGCATTTCTTCCATCAGGCCCGAATCCTGAGCCGATATTTGGGACGCTGTATTCTCGAACGGTGAGATATTCGGGACCTTCTGTCTGGGCCTAAGTTGCTCTTTCACGTCAAGCCAAACGTTTTCGATGGGATTCAAATCGGGTGAATTTTCAGGCCATAGCAGAAGCTCAGCATCGCTAAGACAACCTTGTCGGAGACACACTTTGCCATATGGCATAGTGATTTGCTATACTTGAATGAATAAATCCCATCTGGACATCATTCTCGTATTTAAAGCGAGTTCTTTTATTTTATTTAAATTTTTTCCTGATCTGCTTCATTGTACTGTCGTTTATCCATAATCCCATTGACGGAATGTAGGCCCCCTATGCCGTAGAGGAAAATCAAGGCCCATGTGTTGAACAACAGAGGTCTCGTGAAATCTTTGGCCGTAACGCCTCTAAACGTGTTGGATGTTATTGTTTAGATTTGCAAAATGTGATTCATCTGAAAAACAGATTTTTTTTCAGTCTTCTACAATCCAACTTAGAACTTGTTTAGTCCATTCGAAAAGCGTAAATTTCTGTGCATAATTTAGCTTACCGTTTTTAGCCGGTCGTTCATTCCAACACAATGTCGGAAGACTTCTTTGAAGCCGCACTCTGCCACCCTTTTTCTTGGGAACCCCGTCTCCTCGCTGTGTCGTGCATGCATATTAGTTTCGCGCATTGTTTCCCGCTTTTTTTTGATGACAATGGCGCTCTATTCTTTACCTTCTCCATTATATTGTCAACTGCATATTTTGATAATTCGACCGTACTCAGAAAATTCTCTTCGCGATTGCCCATTTTTTTTTTTTATTTAAAAATCTGGCCACTGGAATCCGCTGCTATTCTGTGAGATCTTTCCGCAACGTTCACAAAGACAGACAAATTATCGATTTGTACTTTGAAATAATATAAAACGTTATATCACCGAATAAACGAGCATAACGATAACTGGTGGATGGATGATAAATAATATCTCGAATCGTCTGTCTTTCCATAACTAAGCAAATCGAAATCAAATTGATCGGAACGGATAGATTGTTCATACATGTTTTTATAAGCAGCCATTGCGTCTCGGGTGCCTCTCTTTCCGAAGCAGGTCAAACATGTTTCTCTACCGACCGTGTGTCGCTACATGTCCTAGCATCGAAACAAATAGAAAAAAAATAGGTTTTACGTACAAAACCGCACGCAGAAATTCATTTTAGGTACGAGGATAACTTCAATCAAACTCGACAATCTGTGAAATTTCTAAGTAGCCTTATTTGATTGCCCAATGACTATATGTTCCCTCACGCGTTAAAGAAAAAAAACTAAACGTTTGCCCCGACCAAAGTGAAGCAGTTGGAAATCATTGACAAATGGCAGGGTAGTAATATGCTAATTAAATAAAATCCAATAGCTAACTGTTTCGGTCAACTATAGAGAACGCCCGTAGCTGTTTTGTTCTGAGGAGCGCTTCCTGTAATACGCCATGTCTCGCGACGTTGCTACTATGACGTGACAAGCCAGCCCATGCCATCGTAGCTCATGGGCGGCACTTATTTACAGTGTAAAATCAGTATGCTAAATCCATCGTTCGATCTATGTGTGAAATTACGAAGAGTTGGCTTGTCAACATCAGGACGTGCCTCTGAACTGCAGTACTTCTGCAGATTGTGTCTCGGCTCCTTGTATAGCCGAATAGGATTTTTTTTACCCTGCACCAATGTAGACGAAACCTACCCTATGGAGCAGGCTCTCGTCACCAGGTTGTCTTGCCTCGTCATTGCTTGGCAGTTGGCCGCACGGTATAACGTACGGCATAGCCAACGGTGGTTGTTGTATCGTCAACATATATCAAGCCGTTTCGTTGCAAGCCGCAAACAAGTGGACACGCTCTGTTGTAAGGTGTGACAGTTGGCTTATTGTTACCATGCCGACTGCCAATACGCTCTCATTCAGCAAGCACAGATATGAAACAGTTGACACAACGGTCTGCGCCTGCCGATTCTACTTTTGCTTCGGATCCAAATCAGAGCTTAGGGATAATTTCGAAAAAGTTAAAGCTGGCTTCTTTTTTTCATTAAGATGATATGCGCGTTATAGTGATGATGGCCGAGTTAGTGCCAGTGGACATTCACTCACGGAAGCGAATATGTAGCAACATGTATTTTTAGTCGACGATCCCCGAGAGGTGACCAAATGACCATCTACTCAGCCGTCCGTTGAGTAACTAATTCGATCGGTGTGTGTAATGCTTCGTCTACCTTTCCTACTGTAGCAGGCCGAGGAAGGCACCAATTTGGTAGGTGCAGCAAAAAAAAGGGGAACCTAGCTGTCAAAGCTTTATATATATCAGCACCTAAATTGGGATGGTACGGACAAAAACAATTGTGTTTTTTGACAGTCATGACTACACAACATAACCACTACCCAGTACCATTTCGGGTTCAATTTAATGCTATTATTCAGTTATTTTCGAAGTATTCCGTATTTTGCTAAACGAATGCAGTTTTTACGCCCAGTTTATGGAACTGGATAATAGCGGATAACATCCATTAAAGTTTTAAAGATGACGCGCTGTCTTTCGGCATGGTGGGTTTGTTTTCGTTCCAAGAGGAAATGTCTTTTCCCTGATGCGCGGAATAGCAGATGAGCGCATGCCCGCTACGACAGGCAGCCCGTTAGAGTACGTCCAAATTTAGGTACCATGCCATATATATATATATGGCTAACGACTGGTGAAAATTCTACATTAACAGTTGAGTACGTATTCGTTAAACGGGTCTGTTAACATTTTAGATATAATTGTGAAATAAGTGTATGGTTAAATAAATTGCTTATCGGCAGCTTAGATCTAATATAAAAGTCACCTGTAGATTCTGCTACTGCGGGAGTGAAAAAATGTTCAGCTAATACATTAGTATATATACATATTACTTAGATAAAATTTATATTGTGCCCCAGTTGGGGTCTTCTAGTTCTTCTTCAGTACTAAAGGATAGAGGGAAACAAAAAAGATTGAAATTAGCAAAAAGTTATTGTACTACGGTATAATGTCCCTGGCCGCTTTCCCTGATGTCCACCGTAGCCGCAGGCAGGCCGCGAAAGCAAAGGCCTGTTAGTGTGGCTGCGTATGTATATCGTCGTAGCATACTTACAATGTCCCGAGCGTATAGCCACTGCTAGTGTTGACGTTGCTGCCGCTGCGAAGGCCAGCTCCGCCATGTCAAAGCTCGCCATGACCCAATATAATCACGATGGTTCAGAAGTTTGAACTTGCATAGGCAAGCTTTGATCAATGCTTAGTGCAATCGTAGAATAATAACAGTACTGAGCAAATAATTAGACGTTTTTTTTAGTAGGACTGATTGACAGCGATGGCAACAGTGGTACGCGTGGGGGGAGTCGACCCGTGTGGAAGACCAAACGTGGCCTGGCGCTGAGGCAGTCGAATTGTAGTCTTAGGCCAAAGTAAAGCAAAAAGCGGATGGACTCGAAGCTTCGTTGGTGGAAGCGTTTGTTGCAGTAGTCTATTCGATTAGTAGCAAGTGTTATCTTTCATTGCGATAACACGATTTAGGCTTTCGGTAGCTAGATCATCAGGAGGCTCAATGACAGTCACAGTAACCGACGGCGGCGGTGGCAGCAGCAAAGATGCGATTGCTCCGTCACTGACGTATGCGGCCTACGACATCGAATGTGACTCGTTTTGCCGTTTCATCCATCAATTGATCGAGCGAAAAAGCGAGGGGCCGACCCTCAGCTAATTATCGTTTCCGCCAAGCGTCATGGGAATATATGGCGGGCAAGAAAAAAAAAGAAGGAAAAGCGAATATTGAGAAGAACGCCTCCAGCTCCAGAACTAATCAATGAGACCAACCATTTGTATTTTTTTTCAGTCTGCAGATTATCAATATCGACTGTGCAGAACAATGACTATTGAGATGATGGGACCAGCAACCGCGACGATAAATATGTGCCTGTTACAATTCAGGCATCGAGATAAATGCGTTTTGATATCGCTAACGGTTTTATACAAGTAACACAATTTCGTATATTACGCAACATCTAAACCCTCGGACCAAACTATCAATATATAGATTGTGATTGATTTTATTAGATTTACCTGACAGATGAACTGGTCAGCACAGAGGACTCAGCTGCACAACCGGAAATTGATATTTCCTTTATCCACGTCAAAATTGAGGTTTGTCTCAAAAACGATCCGCTAGATATACCGTTTATATTCTAGTAGAGAATTTTTTTTGCTAGTTTCTCCGCCCTTGTCACTTTTTGAAATACGAGCCAAAAATATGCCTACGTACATACGTATTTATCTCACTAATTACTCAATAGGATTATCAATCGAACACATTCTACGATTCAGCCCTGTTTTTCTTTATCATCGAGCTGGGTTATGCCTAAGGGTGCGGCTGTACAATTTAGAGGTTACGCTTGCGACGAATGCAATATGTCCTAGCGTTAATAACTTAAATAAGCATCGTACGAGGAGCGTCCGTTTGACCGAGCTCCCGTACCCGTTGGGTCGTCTGTTCGCCTTTTCACAGAACACGTATAAACTGGACAGTGGGACACAGCTTGTTTAATGGTCTATTTTTTTTATTCCGTTGACAAAGTCCAGCAGAGCAAAGGTAGGTGGGAGTGGGGATGGTTTGTCGAATGCTCCTCTCAAGTGATCCAGCACTAACTCTTTCCGATATTTTGTGCCAGCTGATGCCACAGCACCTGCAACGCCAGCAGTAGAAAGGCCGAGCTAAATCGAAACAGGAAGAACTATGCTCTGAGTTTCAAGATATTTTACACGTATCTCGATTGTCACCCACGCAGTCTTTGCCTAACTGTGAAACTAACTTAAATACTCTTCCCTCAATGGATAGGAGCCACCATTGTCAATGCACGGATCGAAAAACTACTACCGGCTGTAAACAGCAGTACCAACAGCGTTGCGAGGATTCTACTATTAAGATGCGGTAATTCAGTAGCAGAGTAGGCTATCGGCGGACGAAAAGCGTTCGGGCAGGCATGCGACTGTCTGCTGCTGGCTGGACTGCGTTTGCGGTCAGTCGGGACGACCGCTCAACTGGATGACGTTAGATATCTGTTTGACCACGATGCATTGCTAGCGCTGTTAGTGAACTGAAAATAGCGTCGTTAGCAACGATTGCCAGCCGTCTCCTCCGCTTGTTCCATCGACGCGGCTGCCACCGGTGCCGCCTGTCGAAATTCACTTTTCTAGCACAACCCTGAGAACTGACAGAACTTAGAAAGAAGATAACCGACGAATGCTATACAGAGCCGCTGCTCTCCATCCAGAAACATAAGCTTAGTAAATATGGGAGTAAATGGATATATTGGCACGGGTTGAAACGGTAATCCACATGTAGTGCAATACGTGATAGGCAATAATCAGTGACCACATAATACAGTCGATACGAAGCATCAAATAAGCGTTATAGTTGACATCTTTTCGAGGCCAAACATCGATGACGAATCCCCTAGTGACCCAAAACGCGATTTACATTTTCTTCGGATATGTTTTAGGGCGTAGCCGAGTTCCCCTTATGTCTGTCTCGTTTGCTGGCTGCTGATCTATTTGAAAATAGCCGCTTTGCTATCTCGCCCAGTTCGGTTATATCGAGAGAAGCCGATGGTTCGACAGTCGGACAAAAATAACGGCAGCCAATGTTAATAGTTCCGTCAATCACCCGAAAAAGGAGGGGAACCGTAATCTAAAAGGATAATTTCACTGGTTCTGCCATTCCTCTCCTCCGTCTTCCAGTCCACTCAATTCAATTTCTTCTTAAAATCCATCTCCTCCAACCTGCGTGATTTTATAGGCGCGCACCCAACAGTGTTCCAATATAGTTGGCGCGAATACGGTACCGTATCTCATATATCGATGGGATACACTTAGAAATCTATATGGGAACCTTGTGTAGATGTACGCTCATGCTTAGGATATTGTACTATATATTAAGTTATAATGTTTACTGTAAGTTATCTTCTCGTAAGTAATAAATGTCGTATCCAACTGCTTCGCTATTGACTCGGTACTACGCTTTTTAGCTGGATACAATTCGCATTGAGACAAAGTCAAGTGCTCAGGAAGTCTACACATGAGAGAGATGGATGGATGGGTGGAAGTGTGCTGGTTTCTGCTCTGCATTAAAGCAGCCCTATCATTCCTATTTCGGATACGATTTATCGAACACCTATTTAGAGCATCGATCTAATGCAGTTCTTCCCTTGGCGCTATTGTTTCGCAGCGAGACAGCCTTTTTTAGAGGCATAACAAGCTACCAACACCGTTCGCCGAAACGATTTTTCCTAGCACACATCGAAGTCGTGACATCAGTTGTTGGCCCTAACACTGCCCGAGTACGCGCTTAGCTAGCAAAAAGCAGGACGGAGTCGGTCTTCAGGTGAATGGGTTTACGGAGTGCAACAATAGTCGCATCAGCAGACGTCGTCGTCGTCGCCCACTGTGCGCCTCCTCATTTTGTTCATTCTTGTCGACCTTTTTCTCTTTGATTTTTCGTTAGCGCTTCTCGTCGGCTGGATTCTGCTGTTCGATTCAGATCAATGCGATCGGTGGAGCCAGCGACACAGGCTTCGAGCTGATACTACTTCCTCTGCGAGAATCTATCGCTGCGATTTAAGTTGACCTAGGCGAGGTAAGCTCTTTGGGCTAAACCCAATGCGTCGAGGAACTATGTCATACCTAGCAGCGGCCTCTATAGAGCTTACAAACCAGCTCTCGTCGGTGATCCAACGCATAATTTTTCTACCACCGCACATCACAATATGGCAATTGTTATCGTCGTTGTCGTTGTCGTGCCCTACTCGAACTCACATCGTAGCCAGCTCCTAATGCGCTGTCACGTTTTTATCGTCCTATATTTATCTGTACAATGCTTTCTTTTCCATCCAGATGGTTGCTTCTCACTTACGTAGTCGATAGAGCTGTTTAGTGAGCCGGCCGTCGGCCGATCTGACCTGCCGTCTCGTGTCATTACCTCTTTCCGCCACTGCCTGCCGCTGATAATGCTAATGACGACGATGATGCTGTTGCTGTTCCCCTTTTCTTTTAAGGCGGCTTTGACTTTAGAGATCATCTTGCCGCGTAGCGTTTCGCATCCATTCGCGTGTTGTTCAACGAGAACGAGAGGTGGTGCGCGTATAATAATCACTGACCGACCGCTAGCGCCGTGTCTCTGGCTCCATCGTGAAGTAGACGGATTGCGTTAAGGTATAGGTGCGTGTAATGGGCCAGTATACCGCTTTTGCCGAAGTAACCGATTGCCACGAACGACTACGCACACGTGCGCTCCTCCGCACGCGCGCCTGAACTTGCCGACGGAAACGGAGACTCAGTATTCGTCGAGGTAGTCCGCAAGCGGCAGCTGTGCATAGGCAAGCAAGCAATCAACCAGACCTTGTAACAGATGCTCAAAAAGATGATAAAGAGGTTATACCTAAGGTTACCCGTACCCAGAAGTCGTGACTGCGCTCAGCAAGGTAGTATCGATAAAAGCAACGCCATCAAAAGGCCAACGGAACCCCAAAGTGTGTGATTCTTTATCCAACGCGAACGGACATAAGAGATGGACAATGGGAAAACATTGCAATAGTAGGAGTAGTTAGAGTGATAGTAGTTTCCGTTATGAAATGCTTGCACGTCTATACCAGTGCGCGAAAATTATTATCATACATAACTGAGATTTTACTGACGCTTTAAAGACTGATCCCAAACCAGAGCCAAGCAAAAGCATCCAAGATTTATTCGGCCTCAAAACACATTACCACTTTGGTTTTACACATTACACAGTTGGTTTATCTAATAGATAGACTTGTTTGAATTTGATTTACGACATGATAATATAAAAAATACTATAATCTGAGCCAAGTTAAAATCACACCTATGAATTCATAGGTGTTAACACGAGTGTTGTGTCAGTGGTCGCCGCTGCAGTTACTTTACCAGTTAGGTATACTTTATTAGTTAACTAGGTAAGTATAATTTACTGATTGAGTGCTATATATTAACTAGTTAAACACAGTTCGAGTCGCAATACCGAAGCCTACCGACGCCTGGCAGGTTCTATTGACTCTTATAGTTCCTGAAAGAAATTTGCGATTGCACTAGTAGTTGAAGCTACATATATGTATATGTATACTATTTTATTGAGGGTTTGATATATGCCGGTGTCTTACTGCTTGCCGGTCTGTGAAGCATCAATGACTCTTACATGATCCCAACAGATTTCAGCGGACCCATTGGATTTTTTCTTCTGCAGCACGGCTTATTGTTTCTACAGCACGATGATGATTGTTGGGTTCCGTGCGCATGAGATTGCCTTGTTTCCTGTTAGTCAAAAACTGAAAAGCCGCAATGACATATGTACTCTTCTACATGACGAACAAAAACACCTTGCTCCTGTGCAGCAGAAGCGGCAGTTGCATATTGTGAGTGGCTTGCGCGAGTAGCTGGTCTGTTCTGGGTCAAGTACGAAAATGCAGGCGCTACTATGTCCTGAAGTAATTGCATGGAGGAATTAAGAGCGCATGAACCCATCCTGTACTCCACAGGCATGTCTTTGCTACTGCCGTTGTCGTTTCCGCCGCGAAAGCAGCTACAGCTGCAGCTGGGAAGTCCCTCAGCCCAACTAGTCCGCAGTAGACTTACCAGCAAGCCAACTCCTTTTATAGAAGGAAACACAGGAGAACGGGTGGAATACTTGTCGCAAAGGTTCGCTGTCGACATATTTTCCATTCAATTTCTCTGCCCGGCAAACCACTTGACGAAGCACTCAACACCCACCCACCCGATCAACAGCTCACCAATGTTACGCTGTAAGGCCGGCTCCGAATGACTCACTCTTCAAAATTCGCAGGCTTATTGCTTCTGATCAGGCAGCTAACAACCCTCACAACCTCCAGGCCTCGACCCCTGCTACCGATTGTGGGAACCGACAGTTGACGGGTGGCGGTTGGCATAACTATTACATTTTTGCATCTTTACATTCAACATGACATTGCCCAAGGTTCGCGTCCTGTTCGCTTGTTTCAACAGTTGCGGCGGCAGCGGCGGCGCTGATTCTTGGTGGGTGGGGGGCGTCAGTGTAAGAGGAAGCGGCGAAATGCTTGAGCGAAACTCTCAAGTGTCCCGGCTTTTCCGAGAAAAACCACTTAAACGTTACGGACGGTAACTTCTCCCTGTAGCCATGACTAGTGAGAGTCGATGAGAGCTGTGTTTCCTATAGGAGCTCCTTTCTACCTCCATCGTCAACTTGATCTCCGACAGTAGCAGCGTTCCGTCCTCCGCCTCGTACAGTCTACTATTTCCCTTTAAAGCGTACGCAAGAAATCATTTCCATTTTTAGTTCACATCTCCAGCTGAAATCAGCAGCCACCCATGCTCGTCTACGTGTATCCTTCTGGTACATATTATTTTACCGTACTTTCAGACACTGTTCACCATACATGTCAAACTTAAGCGTTCCCTGTTATAAGAAACTCAATCGAGCAAATTGTGAGCGGGAAAAAGAAATTCGACTCCGGACCAATAGAAGTGCTCCGTAGTACTTAATGAGTGGGGCGAATGCATGAACCCCGCATATACGCACCAAATAAACTGAAATTAAGAACTATACTTGTTTCGCTAACAAACGTATATGAAATTCAGACCACGCTTCACATGAGGTTGATGACGCCGGATCACTAACCTATCTGTAACATTACCAAAAAAAAAACAATGGCCTGATAGTTATCGTAGCTGCACAGATGTTAGCCTCTGCTGCTGTCCCTGCGACTTGTTAGTTTGTGTGTTGTTTCTATCATTGGCACTTTTATTATACCTGCAGCAGTCTGGACCCCCCGCCGGGAACTAGCTCCAGCTAATGCTTCTCTGTATCAGAGGAATATTTGGCTGCAACTATGGTGGTGGTAGCTGAATGTTTCTTAGGCTATCGTTCTTGGTCGTCAATTAACTTAAGCTTTAATTTTGCCCTAGGAGCGGTGACTAAACGACGTCGCAATCCATTACAGTTGCACGGTCCCTCACTCTTCAGGGGGGTGGATATAATGAAGAGACAAGAGCTCTGTCGACGTAATCGGGTTTTCTCTAGGCAGAGGTGCGGGTTATTTCTTTGACCTGCAGCCTGCTGCAATGATGTTGGACTAGTGAATGTATGTCTAAATGGAGCCTGAGTCATGTGGCATTGGAGCAGTTTTTGCATTGGAGCACCTATACATCGGCTGTTAGAACAGAATGGAACTGTCTAAGCTTACAGACTCGAAAGCGAAACAGGCCGCTTTCGTTCCTCCGACCGACCGCGCTGTACGGGAGTATCTGTCAGGTTCCCGTAAAGAGGTCAATGCCCAACCACAAACAGTGGCGGCGGAATGCGGAGGTCGTCTTCGCATCGCCGACGAATCATCACTCGTCGGCACTTCAAAGACGTACGGATGGGCCGCCCAGGGGCAAACAGACAGGAAACTAGTAAAAGAACCAGCTATTTTTTATTGGCGTACGCAACGTTATGCAATAATGGCCATTACGGTAAATACACCCGTAATACGTTGACAAAACCGGCAGCTACTACTAGATTTACGTATCTGTTTAAATTCTACTAGTTAGGTAAAATGTGTTAAGATAAGATAATATGTCAAGTAAGTGGTCTATCGCGTCAAATCTACATATTTTCTCTGTAGTAAAGTAACGTGCTTAAAGTTACAAGCTAGCTTATCGCAGCGGTAACTAGTACTCGACTATAAGTAAGCGTTTCTATTCAAGCAATGTAGGCCACTCAGAGACATCGTCGTGTCCCGGTGGCCGCATGAAATCATGCTAGTTGGCGTAAATGTTGCAACGGAGTTGTGCTCGTTGCTGTTCATATATCACAGCTTCGGCAGTTTCTATATTTGTACATCTTTGCATGATTCTGTTTTTCTCGGCGTATAGATATGGTCCTAGTTTTGCTTATTTGCCGTCTTGTTGGCCTCCATTCTTTTGCTCGCTATAATTTAGAACAACAGGTGTAAAAACATAACATAAACGCAGCCGCACCAGCTGCAGGCCTAACTACTCGACTGGCCAGTTATACGTATGTGTGTGTATATACATAGTTCTTGCTCTTAATGGAACGAAGTGGTGCCTCTCAAGCGTAAACCCCCCGCAACTGCCGGTGGTTGCCACAGAGTATGCATTACGTCGAAGTTGCCTTCAGCTCCATTTCCTGCCTACAGCCGTGTTGGTAATGGTAAATCGCAGACTCCTTCGCAGGTGTCAACATACGAACGTCAGTGCTTAGGAAGGTTTTTGCGCTAAATAGCTTAAACTATGTCTTACTTAGTTGGAGTTTTATAAGAACCTAACACCGAGCCCACCAGCTACTGTGAGTGGCCACCAGCTGACTCCCGTGATCGCAACGCGTATGTAGACACCACGGACATATTTAAATACTATTTTTGAATGTGCGACAGCTAATTAAATAGAAATAGAGCTCGGAAATAATCAGCTATTTTACGATAATGAAGCATTCTTTGCTGTGACTATAATTCCCAAGCGATGGAAGACTCAGAGCAGTGAACGCGTTTCAGATCGGCTGCCGTTTATATTTCTTAGCATCAATTGTTTCCACGCAGAAACAACGCAGAGAGAGGCGATACAGGGAGAAAGGACGCAAGCCAATAAGACGATGAACGATTTAAAACGGCTATTTTAGATATGTCTAGCTGGCTTGCGATAGACAATGTAAGTACGTCAACGTGCACGCGCTCTGTGGAGTAACAGATCTTTCGTCTCGTCGCCGTCGTGCTCGTAGTTAGCAACGAAGGCGAAAATGACAGCAAGCAGCACCGAAAGCAGTGGCATATCCGCACCCTTTCTCTGTCAGCCCGAATTTCGCGTTGCATGATCGCGTCAAATAGCAATTTTAAAATGGACGTAAGAAAAATAAGTTCATTGTGCGCTATAAAAGGCCGCCATTGACTAAATGCCGCCGACGCGACACTTCCTGTACGCATTGAAACAAGTACGACAATCACGGCGCGACCGTTCGGTGGCGTGGTAGTATCATGTCACACGCCATTAATTTTGCTTGTACACACGCTGCGTACACACAGGCATAAGTCGACACCCACCCACATGTGCGCCCCATACTCGTTTGTAAGTCATTTTAAATATTAGCATTATTTTTTTTTGACGTACGTGATTCTGTGGCATCGCGTCATCAGCATAAAATTCAGAATTTTGTTAGCTATTTGACAACCTATTGCGACCAACTCGAGGTAACGTTTAATTTACTTCGTTTGGTAGCAGTACCGAAAATACCACGCCGGCCGGCTTTGTATCTAACAGCCTGTGTTTTTAAGGCCTTCACATTTCACTGTGGCGCGGCAAAGCTACCGAAATGGACGTAGGTAAAGTTGAGCCAGAACGAAAAGTTGCCTGTGGACACACTACAACGGATGATTCCGAACTAAAAGCATACGGAGGATAGCAAAATCTTCAAAGAGACAATGGAAGCACCTATCACTGAACGTGATCAATGTAGAAGGCGCGCTTGGCCTTTAGGGATTGCGGTGACGGCAGCATCGGCAGCCTGCCACAGTTTTCCTTGCTGCCGTTGACTAACAAAATGCTTCTTGTCCTAAAGAACATGCCACGCCCGTTCACTTCGTTAGCTACTCGGCTAGCCAAAGTTAGTTAGTGTCCTTCTTTTTTTCATTATGGTTACATATACGTGTTCGAAGCTTACCAAATTCAGAAAACAACACATTTAAAAATAGTATTATGGACGCTGTAGATATTAACCGCGGATAAACCCAATCTGAGTGTTAGGATGCGTCTAGACGCGTCTTTGCGAACCGTTTTTAGTCGCAGGAGCGATTACCATCTGGAATCCCATTTAATTTCTGTGGTTCGTAATAGACCTCTTTCAGTTCGACAAATTCAATCTATTATATATACTTGTATCATCCTTTATTTACTAAAATAATGGCAGCGAGGCCTGTATCGAGATGTATCGACATTGGCTTATTCAATGCGGGGTCTTAATTAAGATTGCCAAGCTGCCTCAGACACCACAGCAAGACATTGATGACTAGCACTGCGCGTGCGTATCTTGATGTTTGTGCATAATTTGTTCAATCAGGAAGCGGATTATGTTGATGCACGAAAAACAATATCCAAAATATAATATGACATATATATATATATATATAACGTAGGATGGCTTAGTGGGTACCGTACTCCTATGCTAATCTTAACTAGGGACACAGTCTAGGTTCGAACCCGTGCATAGACAAACAGTTCGTTTACTACTACACCAACCGTGGTGTAGATAATCGTTTCCACTCGTTCCAACAGTGGTGGCAACAATTGTATGAGGTATGTACATGTAGCCTACATGTATATTTACAGTGGTCTTGGCATTTTGAAAAGCTTAATTGAATGAAGGTTTTGAGTGAGGACTTATAACGTTCATGGTGTGGTACAGACAACCACCTCGCACGTCGACCTGCGGCAGGACACTCCTATCATACACAATGCTCCGTAAAGTAGTTTTTAACTATGTCTGTGTACGTAGATGTGCATAGTTGTGATGCACGCACAGCCGCGGGCCATATTTATGGTAACCTTGTTCAGACCTACGGAGAGAACTAAGAGCAAGTTAACACCGGTGGCTACGATTATAGCAGAATCGGGAGTTTGCAGGATATAGACAAGTGCGAATCCCTCAATCGAAAAGTACCGCTCGTCGATGTTCGTCTTTGAAGAGAAAACCACAGTCTAACAATTTTGCTATTCTATTTTGTAGTCACATTGTTGTGCTCACCAGGTGGTATCTTGTGCAGCAAGGCCACTGGCCGTCGGCCGGTTCTGAGCCAGCCGTTCATTCAGCTCCTTTGCCTTGTCCTTTGATTGTAGTACATTGGATCCCTGCTTGGCTCAACTGAGAATACTTGCTAGTCTAGGTTCCACACGCACACGGGGAAATGATACGCACGGTGCTTTAGCACGGATCGTAGCGCTATGTAGCGGTGTCGTAGGTTAAGCCGGAGGGTCTTTGCCGATAGGAGCTGGCCAATGACACAAATTGTCAGACCTACAGGAAGCCGCTGCGGTAGTCTAGACCGTCTAAGTAGCCGACAATGGGGGGCGCTTGCTCTGAACGAGGGACAGTTAGTCTAAGTGTCCTCGAACCGGCTGCAGGACATGCCTGATAGGGGGAATATCATGATTGTCGCCTCTATATCAGGCCCGCTCCACGACGGCAGTGATCCCCCAGAGACCGATCCTTGAAAAGTTCAAAGCTCACCAGCAACCGAACACCGAACCACCGTTCTGGGAGAGTTCTTTTCGTCTGGTGTTACCTTAAGTTTCCAAGTTGTTACAATGGGCGTAGGTAGCTTGCCTTTAGCCCTACTACCGGATACGCAGCCAATGAGCAGAGCGTACAGATCAGCATGCCTAACATGCCTAACTACTATGCATTCAACATGGCCTTTTTACTATATTATGTCACCACAGCATGACTATCTAGACTTCTAAATCGCGACGTTCATTTTAATGAATAGACTAGGACATAATTCAAGTAAGATTATACTACATCGCTTCGTGTGTGCCGACGTTAACGTATCGGAAAAGGGAGAGGGCGTAATCAAAAGTCGAAAGGTTGAACGAGCAGCCGTGAAAAACAACCGAAAGGGCATAAGCCTAAGAAAAGGAACCTGAAGAATCGCATGCAGTGATTAGCGCTAACAATGTATTTCACTGCGTCAAATGGTCACGTCAGATTGAAGTACATCGAGTGTTCCTTGACATCTCGGTTTGTTAGCAAATTCAACCTCGATGAGGTCGTCGTTTTTATTCCTTTTCGTATGCACAGGAAGTTTACTCGCGTTTAGGCGCTGCTTACCAACCTTAATTTCTTCCTTGCTTCCACCATAGCTCAAATAGAGAGTCTTTAAGAGACTTCGAAAAGCGGGCGTAAAGAATAAAAATTCAATCAAATTTTTCCAGTTATAAGGAAGAAAATGTTTACTGGAAAGCTCGTCGAGTGTGGTTAGCTGTTTGCTGAAGCTGGTGTGGCTATGATATTTCGAAGAGATTTATTAACACGACAAAAGTTATAATATTCTTTTAGATTTCATAATTATTTATATTGTCATGTTAGTGATTTTTCGTGTTTATTTTGTACCTCTATTACGCTCACATACATATTTACGCATAGAATAATATATAAGATGGCGCGTCGAAATTAACGATCTTTCAGTTACCCTGTTCTTAATACTGTATCTGAACAAAAGTATGCCCTAAAGGTGTCGTTCCGGGCGATTATATTTATTCAATACAAACATCATTCACCGCGATGACACTCGAGACCTAAGCTATTGACTAGTATTCAATATTCTTTGTTTAATTCGAAAAATGGGTTTTGAAAGTTGACCTATGTGTGTAATCATGCGTCAAATAATATTGGCAAGTAAACGAAAAGTTCCAACCGGTACAAATTTTGGATAGTTAGCAAACCAAAACTTCGGAATAGGAAAAAGCAAATTATCTCTTTATTATAATATACTTTTGAGCCCTTTAGACTTGTGAAAATTGGCCTTCTCAGTTTGTCCCGGTACTTATCGGATTTTTCGGGGAGCCGTATAAAAGTCATAAATTTGGCCGTTGGCAGTGATCGTGTGGATTGTGGGCAATCAATCAGCTGACAATGTATTTATCGCATTTATGTATCGCACACTTTTGCGATCCCATATGTGCATCACTCTACGTGGTACTTCCTTTCCCCTCATCACCATCATCGCAAAAACCATCTGAAGTGTTTAAGCGGCTATAGAAATTGGCCGTGACTGTTGTTCTTGCAGTTTGCCTGAGAAGAGACCGACTAAAGTTGTAACGCACAGAAATTACAACAATTCTTTAGGTTAGAATAGAAAAACTGGGAACACGTCACTACGTCTGAGCATTTACTAGTCTTTTTCCTTTGTTTCAGAGTAACAGTATGACGTTGATCCCCACTTTCACTTGTCCGTCATTCGTTAGTCGTCAGACGGCTAGCCTCCGCGTAGTTCCGGCGATCCAACTCGAGTCGACCTTCGTGGAGACTTTTCAATATTGGCGTTTCCTCTGTCTTGCTGCTAAAATCCGTGTCTAACTTGGCTGCAAATGAAGTAGCTCCGTATTGCCGATGACCGTGTCGTCATCCACCGGCCCTCACCAATAGCGCAGGGGACAGCTGGATGAACGAGTGAACAAGAAGGGCTGACAGTTCGTGTGTCACGGACAGGGCGATAGCGGCGTCCGTAGTTGATTAAAGCAACGTATCCTTTTCGACGGACTACCCCCCACATTGTGAACAATGACCACGTTCGCGATGATAATGACAGCAGCAGGTAGCAGGCGGCAGAGGAGTTTTGGCAGGTTCAACAGCGGTAATAATGGTCCCTCGATAAAGGCAGGGTGCCTTTGGGTTCAGTAAACCCTTTGACCTCCTTCCCTCCGTCCGTCTCCCCTAAATAAGGGAACAAGTGAACGATACGTTTGAGTCACAGTGAATGTAGTCGACCGATGCAGACACGGTAACCCTTCGTCAAGTCCGTCAGTCGGTTTCCATTCATCCTTGCAACACAACGGGGCTCGTAAGCTATTCGTTTAGGTTCTGGCTAAGCAGTACAGTATCGGTATACTGAATATAAACCGCGACCCACTCTGCTAAGCGATGTTCAGTTTGTATTATACTCGCTTGTCCGGCAGGCAGCTCCCCGCTACCCATCAATTGATGAGTCACCAGAACGGCCGTATCATGTTTTTGTACTACGCTGGGTGCGCTGCCCCTCGAACTGCCTTGTTACTGTTAGAAATGATGTCAGTTTTTGTGAGTACCGCAGCGAAAAAGCTTGTGGAGATGAGTGGGCGTGCGGCGTAAGTAGAGTCATCAGTTGGCCTCACAGTTTCACAGCGCACATTGTAGCATACAGAGGGAGAGAGAGTACTTGCACCTTGCCTAACAAGGCCGCACACAAAAGGACAGACCGATTTACCGTTGGCCAGCGAAGCAAAGCAGGTTAATCGTCCAGCGAGGGAAAGGGCATCTCACTGGAAGCTTTATTTGAAGGGGTAGCTACCCTGTTTTGCCCCCATTGCGACCTGCTGAGCCCGTCGCCTTTAGCTCGGAGGTTGGCGGGCACAATTTGCTGTTTAATGCTGCGCTGTTAACCACGCTACAATACAAAAGCGTTATAAGGTTTTTATCGCCGCTATTGGAGCCGCGATGAGCCGAGTAAGAACAGTGTTTGTTCATTCGATGCAGCGATCGAACGCACTTCTAGAACGAAAGGTGTTACGCATTAACTCCGCAACTTCAGCGCAAGCCGGAGTTCTCTGTTCTACATCTTTGATGCTCTTGTTAAAGAGGGTAACGCCTCGACGGCCCGCAATAACGGCACCAATTGAGTACACTGTGATAGAGAAAAATCTGCTAATTGTGCTATGTATATAGTGAAAAAAAGCACCTGCATAATTGGAAAAAACTTGGGTGTTGCTTGAGGTTCGGTTGATCAGTCAACATTAACCGTAATTAAAAAGGCTACGCAAGGCTAGTTTTTAGAGAAAATCTGGAAATTGCATCTGGCGAGAAGACCGCGTTGACTTAAACGGAATTCACCATCCGTCACCTCAGTGATTTTTCATTGAAGTAAAACGTAACGTTGAGAATTGTGAGCTAGATTTTTCCAAGTGTTCAGTACGCGTAATTACCTCGAGTTGGGTAAAAAATATCCACCGACTCGTTGTAGATAGATAGTACAATCGACAAATTAAAAATAATAGTAAGTCCTGTTTAGAATGGGTGTGTTACTGATTTGTGTAGCCCACAGGTTGTATCTATAATTCTGGCATTGTTGATTAGTGTGATTGTCCGTTGTGTCCGAGCTACTTTGGTCCCTGTCGTAAATATTAGAATGGACGTGATCGTGAACACCAACAATATTTTGGTTCACAAGATAGTAACCGGCTTCATACGGAACAGCATAGCGTTAACTCAGCATCGGCGTGAACAGCACCAACTGCACCAGCAAGAACCACCACCAGAAGGTATTATGTTTTTTTTTTTTAGTCAAAAACAGACAGCAAATAGATGCTATAACAGTCCCAGAAATTATAAGGATCTCACTTGGCCTAAATAAGCTCTGAGTAGAACGTCATAAAGGCACCACCGCCTCGCTGTTTCTCTGATCTTCGCTCCCGTTTTTCATTACTAGCCTAACACTGAGAGAGACAAATTTGTGAATGAATACATATTATACATGCAACGAAGCGTAGTCTGGCTGTTTTCGGCGTTACTGCTCTATTCACAGAGATACGGGGTAGAACACCTACGCTAGAATACACCACAATTGCCTCTGTAGTATTCGCGATGTCCATTGATTTTTGAAATCATGGAATCTGACGTAACCTATATTTAATCTATATTAGCCAGGGATAGTGAATACTGATACTTGTTGTAGGTTAGCAAATTGTGACTAAATTCCACCGGTATCCATTCGAAATAGTGCCATGATGATGATGGGATACTGAATTTCGGAGAAGTTAGTCGCTTACTTTTGAAGTACGTTTCCCTTGGAGTGTTTGACGAGAAATCGCTTGCTCCTTCAAACATTTCTGCTTCACAAGACGCGCATTTTGTTCGGATTTTAACTTCGTGATTGGTAACCGGAGCCGGCCACTGTTGGATCACCCTTCAAATAGATATTCTCTCGCCATTTTATCCGACATGACCCTAGTTTGTCGTCCGCCATTGTAACCTATCATCCTCAAAATTCGTCTCCTACGTGTAGAGCTTGTGGCTTCTCGGTAGTTCGATCTGACATCGGTAAAAAATATTTCGTGAAAATATTGTTCATGCTCATTAAATAGCTTTAGTTTAATATGTTTGGTCAGAAATGTTGACAACTTGGTTTTAGTAGTTAGTGGGAATAGAAGTAGAAACAAACAAAGTGGTAGCGATGTGGTTCTGGAGAAACCGACTCTCCTAATTCAACAGAAATATTTAAAGGCATAGGTAATAGATATAGGTAATGTCTAGAAAAGGTAGTCCTGTAGGATAACGGTGGTTATGTATTGTAGAAACAAGGCACTCGTGCAATCGTAGAGCGCAATCTTTGAACACTGCGAAGTATGAACTTCAATAAATCGCGCAGCTGTGCAGGCATCCAACATGAAGTGTACGTTGACACTATTTGTGAAGTATGGTATGGCGTAACGTTAAACGGACGCTGTTGAGAATTCGCTAGATTGCCGTCACGCGCATACAGAACGTTACGGAAATAGGCACGGAGTAGTATTCCTTCACTTAAGGAAGTCCACCTTCCCACTCATTCTCCTCGCCATTTTACGTTATTTGTGTACCCGAATCTCGTGTCCAGTGTTAACGTTTTCCGTCCTTTTTTCAAGCAGGTGATATATCATTAGAAATGAATCAAATCGCAAATGAGTGAATAATTAATTTTATTTAAATTATTCAATGATTTGTTTGGTAAAACAATGTGGAAACACAATACTATATATATATATATATATATATATATATATAATATACAAATACAATATATATCTACGGCCTAAAACGCCTGTGTGTGTTACTAGATATATACAATATGACAATAGTAATCTATGAGTGCTTTGGGATGAAGAAACTTTCACAGAAAAACGTAGCATGAGTTTGTCGACTGAGAGATAGCATGTGAAGCCCATCTGACAGTACTTGCTAGTACTTATAGTTCAATAACTAAAAATTGCAAAGTACAAACAGATTGACTAAGGGTTATTTATCATAAATTCGTTTCTTTAGTACATTGTATCACTTGAAATTGTTTGTGTTAATGTAAAAAAAACTTAGGAAAAATAGCTAGCTTGATAACGCTGCCGGTAATCAACCATAATAAGAAATAAGTTAGAGCCTAATATTTGTCCATTGAATTAGGCGTATCTTCGCGACTATCCTGTGCATCGCGTTCCATGGAAATAGTCAGACCCGATTCTTTCTTAACATAAGCATCGGTTCGTTGTCAACTTTGAAATAGTAGACTTCTACCCTTCCCTAAAGAAGGACAACAGGAGTATAGTGCTCCTTTGTAATACCGAAGGTGCTCCGGTCCCTGTGGCTTCATTTTATCTAAGAGGTATCAAAGCTTTCAAATTTCCAGCTGCCACTTCGGAGCTCCTTGCTTGTTAATTCCGAGTAAAAAGGTAAGCTTGCATTTCCTATGGTTATCGTTTGATAATCTTCATTTCTTCAAGAAAAAAAAATTCTCTCGTGTCTGTTTTACCTGAAGTAGGTAGATGGTTTCCGTCGCAGGATACCGTCACTGCATTTTGGGAGAGCAGTCACAGTAGTCAAAAATGGAGGGCAGCATGTAAATGCAACAGCCGTAGTCAAAACAGTAACGGCATAAGAAAAAGAAAAATCTAAGCGGATTGTGAATCTCTTCCTTAAATAATCTATGTATTCATATATGGCAAGGTAATGTGCAGATTCCGCCAGATGAGTCTGGGTGATGAACGTCCATTTAGACATCTAGAGATATACCTATTTTTTTTTTCCATACAGAAAAATAGGCGCCTCCTTTTAAGTAGGTTGAACTTTTCGGTAACTGTTTGCGAGATACGTTTGAATGTAGGAAAATCAAGCCGTCTAGATTTAGATGGATGCACGGTAAGATTCTGCTGTGTTTCCTCATTTATGGCTATTGTATTGCCAGAGGTATTAAACATTTATGTACAATGTTGTTTTAAAATTGGCAAAACGATGCGCTTTGGTAAAGCTTTTGCTGGTTTGATTTGGAAAATTTCGGTTGCTTGGATTGCGGATGAGCACGCGTAGATGCCATAAATTTAGAGTAGCTTCCAGATATCCTAGGTGTTTTCTGGACACTTCTTTTTAATGCCATTATAAACTCGATTATTTGATAGAGACTTCTACTCTTGATTAGCCGCACTTCTGCTAGATCGTCAGCGCGGCAGCAATAACTTTGTCACTCTACCAACGTGCCTAGCTTTTTTTAGTAGCAGGACTTCGGCAAAGGTTCCTCGTACCCTTTCTTTTAGTTGTTGATGGCTATGCGCATTTCAACAGGCCCTTGTTGGTTCGTTGTGCCGGCCATCGACGAGTTTCGGCCTCAGCATCACTGATATGTCCTCTACGCTCTTTCCATTCAACGCGCAGGCTCACTTGGAGCTAACCCCCGGGTTCAGGTTCGGCTTAAAGCCTTCTCTCCGTCTTGGTCTAAAAATATCGGTTCGATTCTTCCGCTTTCTGGCCTCGTTCGTAAATCATAACCTTTTTCGTGAGTTATTTCGTTTACCGGCGAAAGAGGAGATAAGAACGGCAACGGCAGCCGTAAACTGAATAAGTTCTCATTTCACCTTTTCGTCTACTGTATCCTACTACCACTGGAATCCTTGCATCTGATATAAAGTAGTGTAGTAGTAATGTGTTGCGTTTACGTTACTGCTACTGGCCCCTCCCTGTTCATCTCGGCGCGATTCGTTTCTCGGTCCAGTCGGCTTTTTTGGGGCGAACCTTTTTCACAGGTCGCTTCGAAGCCGCTCGCTCGGATTTTGAGTAGTAACTTGCGCCTATTTTTTCTGCATCCCACCGCCACCGATGCCACTGTGTTTAACCACCTTCCTTCTGCCTCCCGCTCTGCTTTAATTGGCCACTGGAATGAATTATTCCAATCATCCGGCAACAATCTTTAGGCTTTCTCTTCGTCTGCAACCCGTGGCTCGTTCTCACGACCCACCTTTAACCCACTTATCCTGCTAGCCACCGCATTTTCCCGTCGTTTATGTTGTGACGCCCTAGTGATGCTGCCGGGTGCTGTATGCCCCTATGAAAAGGAACTCCTCAGAGGGCACGGACAGAGAAACGATGTTCGCCTTTGCTGTCGCATTGTTTTGTTTTGGTTGTGTCGAAACTTGGCTAAAGCAAGGTAACATTTTCTCCTACTACTAGTACTAAATTTTTCTCGTAATCTTTTGGGTGGAGCATCTATAATATAGTTACAGTCTATTGGCAGCATTGTGTCGGTATCTATGTCATACGTATATATCATGATTACCTGTATTGATTAAAACGGCGGCTATGTAGATCTTGCCCGTTTTCCGCTGGGCTTATTCGCCATCTACGACGTCTGTAAGCATCGTGCAAATAATTAAGAGAAATTAAATCTTTGAAATATAGAAAATCGCAAAAAGGAATTAAAACACTATACTAATATTAGCCTCATCGAGCAGATACTGCAGTTGTGTTCAAGGTCAGAAATGTTTTGTCCGACTTCAGTAGAATTAGTTATTCTCGCACGCTATTAGGTCAAGATTTAATAATTATTGGGAATTGTTTTTTTTTTTTTTTTTCCGTATTTCTCGATTCATGCTCAAGGATTAGTTGTTGTATATATTTAACTATTCTGTTTCCCATTCATTACTGTATTTATCAGATTTGCTATGATTAGGCGGTTGATGGCAGTCATCGAATGTGTCCTCCTCGTGGGAGGATCCTTTTTTATGAGCCTCCTACATCTGGGCAGTCAGTAGGAAGATCAGTAGGGTCGTTGAATCATTCTACGAAAGGCTGTTTGCCCATGCTCCTAGAAAGGGAGTTTTTTTTTAGTCTACACTGACGACCTACGCTATCGACTGGCGGATTGCAAATAGCGACCTTTGCGAGAAAGTTGTAGGACTCATTCCGATCCGCACTGATCGAGATATTCATATGGTGGCAGGACTAGTCAGCTGCGCATCGTCTTTCTGTTGATGTACGATGACTCTCTAGGCTGATAGCTCGTTTCTACATTTTAATTGTTATTGGGATTCATTTCAGCGCGCAGATAATGTTAGCTAACATGTTCCGTTAGTAATCTTCAAAAAGTACAGAACCGCAAACGTAAAACGTTGCTTGTTTGTATGCACAAGGTGAGGGTACAAGTTTCACAAGTTATCTATTTACAGTTATAACACATACGTATTACCAGGGTTGACAAGTGGATTTCGAGGAAGATTCGTTTTGAGAGACGTACACGCATAGAGAGAACTGTTCTATGTTTAATGTAATATTATAGCAAGTAATAGGGTTGTGGTAGACATTTTACATATAACCAGTTTGTAGCGCAACTAAGTATTCATTGAAGACTCGTAGTTCGATCCTATTGGACTCTCATATTTCGTCTTATTAGGGAAAGCCAAATTTAAATAGGGCTGTTTTTTTGCCCCAGTGCGTTGACCGTCTTGAATTTTGTGAATTGGCTATTTAGCGTTCGTATAAGCTGGAGAACCGAGCCAATGATGGTGCATACGATTAATATTATGGATAAAAACAATGACTGAATAAATGTATAGGTGAGATTTTTGTTTGTAGAAAAAAAGATCTGTATTGAAAAAACAATATCTTTTCCGCTACGCCAGAGAAGTATTCGTAACCACATTTATATAAAATATATTATAAAAAATAAAAAGATCATTTAATTTATATCAATTATTATAAATTTGTTTTATTTACTTCTGCTGATGAATGATAATGAGTAATTTCGTCAAAAATAACCTAATGGAGAAATGTGTTTGACTAATTTTAAATACCGCTACATGATAAATATTATAACGAACGATCTGTGCAAATGCTTTAGCTATGAAGTTTTCCCCCTTAACTTTCAGTTACTCATTCACATATCGTCTAAACTTGGTGTCTATCGCATTCGAGCCAATGACACATTGAGTCATTATGCTGTTTCAGCCCCAATTGTCTTTCTTCGGACAAAACAACATGCAAACATGCATGATACTTCATCGTACCATACATACATACACAGAAACAATTGCAAAAAGTTAATAATAACAACAGATCATGTATTTACACGGTACGCTTGTACTGTGGCTATTGTTCCTCTTCCCAATTTTCCTAATATTTAGAAAATTAAGTAGTTCGTAGAATATCTGCGGGTGTTATTTAGAGGTTTTTGTATATCAATAAGTCCTCTGTATCAATCAACGTAAATAGCGGCTAAAAGTTATTGATGCGTTACCCTTTTTGTATATTTTGGAGTTTTTTTTTTTTTTTTCACATGAATTAGCACTATGTGTTATTAACTATGTGATACTAGTAAGTGATACAATAGCTATGGTTTATCTCGTATCTCGAGTGCTCGCTATACAAAGCAAGAAACGTTAGTCTTATTCCAAACTGGTACCATGGAACAACAGAAAAATTGAATAGTTTACGTATTCAAGTTATTAACAACTTCGGCAGCGGACACAGCTCGCCATACAAACGCTCGACTTGCTGAAATATCCATCACTGAAAGCACCATGAGCCACATGGCTTGTAAAATTCCGGAAGAGAAATTTCATGGAAAGACACCCCATACCCCCCACCCCGATGACAAAATGGTGAGAACTATGATGGAAGTCGATTCATCTTGAAGTACACTTGTGCTTGCACCCAGGTGTGCTACATACGAAAATACTGTATCTGTTCACTTTAGTTAAATAAATAACGGTAAAAATGATAGACATATAAATGTTAGGTGATTTAAGCGCGGAGTTGAGAAGGAAGCGGAATTGATAGACTCACGGTTCCATCAAACTGTGGCTTATAAAAAACGTTTTAAAAGTAACAGAAGTTCGGAAGGTTAGAGTTTATTATCTTGCATTTCATATGCATGATGGTGCTTTTTTCGGGTGAAAGCTGACGACGCAAGGAGATCATCGCCTTTGCGAGATTCGGCAGAGCGGGCTCACTTCGTTCCTGTACCGCTGCTGCGGCTTGCTTTTGACTGCATATATTTCTTACAAAAGCTGTAGAAAAGATAATACATTACTGGCTTATCGTGTTCTGTAGATATTTCGGTGAGAAGTTTCATTATCAAAATTCTCATGCGTAAGTACATAAAGGCCGGGCCAAAAGTCGTTGCCGATTGGTTGTGGCAGCCCACCCAAGTTAAATTCTCAAAAGGCATAAGGTACAGGGCCTACAACGGACTGTATGCATTTATTCGTAGAATTTTAGTTAGTAATATAGTAGTCGTAATATTTGTACGTGTCTACGCTTCGTAATTTGGTAATCACTAGGTAATTTCGTAATCACTAGGATTTCATGGGATATTGATAGTGGCGCCTTGTTATTAACCTCAGCTACCGTCTTATTTTTCTGCACTATGGCTGCTATTGTAGTACAGAACGCTGTAGGCGCTTTCTCGTTGTATAATGACCTTCAATAATAAGTCAGTCCTGAAAGTGTCGAGTATACAGTATATAACAATGTGTGCATGTGTATATTGGTAATTCGTGCGCGCGTGACCGTTTAAGAACTGCCTCGTCCTTCGCAGTTCTCTTAAAATTTCTAGATGGCTAATGTTGAACCGATGTTCAGTCAGATGCTTATCTAATAGATTGGCCGACAGACCGAAAATGCGTGTGAATTTCAGCTACACGCAAGACCTGGTTGTCGCTGCTGATGCTGTTACCGTTATTGCAGTTGTCGTTGTTATGAGAAAGGATCTCACAAGGGTAGCAGCGCGTTTTTTCGGTTGCGACGCTTGAACCAGGATGCATTTTATATTGTCTTAAATACTACATACCGCTTTAGAGCTATGTTAACTGTAATAATAATCTCCTGTTGGCACTACTGCAACCTTGAGCTAAGCATTTGAGGCCATCGCTGTGCAACGCTGCGACCGCTGTAGATAAACGTCGCTGCCGTATTTTTCTGTTTGTCCGTGCGTGCAGAGGTACTCACGTCTGCACGTTCATATACGTTTGTAGATGTTTTCTACAATGGACTCTGCAAAACGAGTCCTAAAATAAAGAATAAAAAAAAAAAGGTCTAGTAACTGTCACCATTGCGTATGTGCTGATGCGCCTGGAGCTGACCAGATAGGCCCCGAAAGCGATTGGGGCCTATGGGGCTAGTGAAGGACTTTTCCCCATTGATGACTATGGAGTGACAAAGTTTAGTGACGGTGTACAGCAAGAACGAGGCCTATCTAGTCACGAAATGCGGACATATCGCCGTTGCAACTGGCTAACTTGAGTGTGAAAAGGTTCACCACGTAGCGTTTACAGCTTGCCGCGTGTAAATTAGGAGGTACCCATTTCAATAAAATTTATCCATTTGGCTACGGCTACATTTTTTAACGAACACAGACTTCTTCTAGGTCAGTCAGGCGTCGCATGGACCTTTGGGAGGACATTTATTTTATAATAAGTGCTTCTATCGGATGTTTCCAAAAAAAGTCTTACAACAAAAGATTGTTCGAAAGCGCCGTGGGTAGGCAAATTCGTAGTAAATATTTTGACGCGAATTCAGAACTTAAACGCTGTATATTCTTCTTTATTCTTTATTATAAAGTTTTCCTAAAATCCCAATAACAAATTAAATAAACAAAAAGGTAACAATAACAGTAGGTATGTACATGTGTATCTGGCTGCTCTTACGATTGCTGAAGAAAAAAAGGACTGCCATTAACTAAAGTTAACAGGGGCATTTATCTTCAGAGCCGATGATTGTAACTGATTTGGTACACTTACGTTTTTTTTTCACTCAGTTAAATGTTAAATACCGACGATAATAGATCCGCTAACCGATGTCGATCCCATTCGAAAGGACCGATGCGTGTCAGAGGATCAGCAATGTATTTTCTAGGAAGCCAACAACAAAGCTGACATGCCTCTGCGATTCTTACATTTGCGCAAAAATCACTTTTTCCTTCCTAAAAAAGCCAGAAATGAAAAAAGTGGCCATCACAAGCACGGCGGATTATGAGAAGCGATCGACAGATTTTCACTGACGAACTTAGTCCAACTGAGTTATCCCAGCTTTCCATTGATTTTGGCGGATTTAATTGCATAAATATCATTGAGCTGCATTGTCGTTCGAGCTTACCAGCTAGTCAGAATATGGCGGTAATGTGCGTCGCTATCGTTCAACCGACGTGACAGCAGAATTTATAGAAACGGCTTCAAATCGAAGGCCGAAACAGGCGAGTGCAACGAGATGATAATAATGGAAATGCTGCTTCTAAATATGGACCCGCATACGGAACGATGCAGTATTATAGGGGTTTATGTTCAAAATAATAACGTGAGCACTGAATAACATCTAACGAAACAGAATAGATGACAGGCTTATGCAGGTGAAACGAGAAGAATACACAGTACTGCTGGCAAACAGAAGAATATTTTCGTAGAAAACGTGAATAGTAATTTACCTAGCTTCAGTACCTAGATAATAAACATTGTATATGCAGAAAGAATCACGTTATGCACGCTTACCGCGTACCGCTAATAGCGTTAAGACGACATCTTGCAACGTTACCCACAAGGACTTTCGTGTTGTTTCTGTATTGCCATCTTTTTTTATTTGTTTACCTTGGAACTGGTATACCGTACGAAACTACAGTAATGACATTAGAGTGATTAAACTCGTCCACTTGGGTTTTTTTGGAATCATCTTTAGGATATAGAGAGGCTGGCTAAATCAGCTGGTTGAATCCGATTATGTTATCGGGACGTTGCTAAGGCCTCGATTACGTACGTATCGCATTCAACGCTTTTGTGCAGTGGGTCTCCTGTTGTAGCAATCAGCGTAAGCAGCCTATTTTTACTGACAAAGGAACTAAAGGAAGGTCCTATGGGTAAACTGCAAATTTCAAAGATACATAATAAGAAAGATATCCCAGCCCTGCCATAACGGGCAGGTCATTGATTATAGTTGATTTAGTCCTCCTTGCACATGGGCACCAATGTTTTGTTTCAGTCGTAGCTTAACTAGGTAATCATCAACGACTTACACATTATTCGTGAGAACGAAATAGAGAAGAACTGTATTATAATACTAACAAGATGTTGTACTAATAAAAACAAGGATGCGAGGGCCGCAAAATATACATATTGCATATAAAATCCTACACAGCCCAGAAGGAGTCAGCTAACGCTAATGGTACTATAATAACAGGCAATTGATTTCTTTCGTCAAAATAGGATACTTAGGTGAACTTCGGGGTGACGCCTCAGCTCAAAATGCCATTGCAGCTCACTTACTTTTGTAGCAACGTTGACTTGGGTCACTTGCCGTCCCATAGTTGCCCTGTTATTGGCCCAATAAAATCCTTCGCTCGAAACGAGCCACTTCTCGTAAGAAGAGTTTTCTTCCATAGCCTCCCGAAGAGAGGGTTGCTCTTACAGGCCAAATAAAACAGCAATCGCGCCAACGAGGCCGCTTCCAAAAACAGAAAGAAGCGGCCGTGTAACCTCCGAGTCAAGGACGACGCATTGGAGCCTTTCGTCCATTGGAGTGTTTGACGGAGTCCGGTTAACCTATCGCATATATAAATTAATATACGTTTAATGTGGCATACTACTTAATGAGTAACGTTTCTATAGTATCTGGGCACAGTTTGCACGCGATTCCACAACGAGGTCGAGTTATACATTTTTCATGTTGACCTAGTAGATCGGCGAATCTCCTTCGTTTAACGTATGAATTCAAGCACCCAGAACAAGTTCGCGGAAGAGAGGACATCTTCATGGTATTAAAAAATAGCTTCCACTAGCGCTCCTCTCAAGAACAGATCTTGCAGGGGAGAGGGAAAGCAATTAGTCAGGTTGCAATGAGATATGTCTACACTGCATTAGTTACAGTGGACACCTCTACAATCGGCAGTGCAGCAGCCAATAGCAACAACAGTGTTTAGTGGATACAAAGGAAGACCTTCGCTTCTGGACCTTTTGAGTCTCTGTTGCAAGGTTGTAGAAAGAATCACGTAGCTGAAAGACGGCCAAGGATTGGGCAGAATCCTCTGACTTCGCACTCTCCACCCCTTGATCCTGCCGTCCTGGATGCCTTGTGTTTCCTGGTCGACTCAGCTTAACTAAAACCAGGTTATCAGCCGTAAGTCGCCTATCCATCGCTTGTTCCTGAAGTAAACGCAACATTCTTCTTCAAGTAACCGTTCAAGTGGAACCGTTCTAAGCACTCGATCGGTTTGCTGGGACTGCTAAGGACCTCTTTTGTTAGGCTGCTTGGAGTACGCTCGAAGTACGTTACCGCCAGAACTGCAAAGCCGCTACTAAGCGGCACGGCTGTTTCCTAAAAAGGCCCTTTTCGCTCGAGCAGCAGGCCGTTGTCTTAACGAAGAGTCACTCAAAGCCGCCGCTGGTGACTGCGTCTCCATTTTTCCTAGCTGTACGTACGCTACTCGTAGCTCGTAGCTGCTGGACGGGGAGATCTTATTTGGGCTTATTTTTTTCGTTGAATCGATCAACGTTTTTTGTGGCTCTTCGACCTTTTTTCTGACACATTCCGGCTATGCGCCTACACATTCCCGTTTGCCAGCCCTGCCGCCGTCGTAGCTAAATGTGTACTTATCAATGTTTCTTTTATGCCAGCTTCTGATACAAGACGCCTCGTATTGCAACATGTTTGAAGGCCGATCAAAAGAGCTCAAGAGAACCGCTGCAGTATCGCTAATTGTAACAGTACTGGCAAGAGCAGTAATTGTAACGATAACACGGAGAGTACTGAAACAGCAAACTGAATGCGTCTCAGAAGAAAATACATACTATTATAGAAAGTGTTGCTGAAACGGGGAAACGACAAACAGATGTGTAGGCAGAGAAAACATACATGGTCGCTTAATTGACTTAATTAATGAACTCCTACGCTACTATTGCTGCCATATGTTCTGCTGCCGATGCTGTGTAGCGGTATCATCCTACAGCCTCGTTGATGACGAGTTCCGCTGAAAAGTAGCAGAAAATTTGCTTCTGCGCAAGCTATAAAACCGCCACTTGCTTATAACAGAAAAGAGAGACTAATTATACTCCTTATTATATCCTCTAACGCATCATACAGCCAGCCAGTCAGAGGTAAAAAGTCGAAGACAGCCTCATTGTGAAACATCAAATGTAATAGTTGGTGACAATGATACATCTTGAAATCACTAGCAGAATTTTATTTTTCTATCTAAGGAATTGCATGTTTCCCTCACAAAGGAACGGAAAAATGGTATCGAACATTATTTTTTCGGCCAGAAAAAACTATTTGTGGTTCATTTCATAGCATCGTTTGCACGTGTACGCGTTTATAGCACGACGAACTGTAAGATATATATATATATATATATATATATTCTTTATCCCGTACGCTGTTGCACGTCTAATAACGTTTGTCGACTGGTGCTAGTTGGTTGTGTTGTCCAGTGCTGCAAAGAAATTATAAACAGTTGGCCGTCCTGACAGAAGCATAAGGCTAAAAATAACCCTGCTATTTCAGGCCCATGTAATAAGTGAAACAAACCTTAATAACACTACTAGGCCTCTTACCCCCCCCCTGCAACCTCCACGAAACCACACCATTTCGTATACAAAAAGTGTACATCTGTTGCAGAATGGCTTGTCTAGATATTTCAACCTGATCTTATCTATTATTATACTTGAGAAGGCAGAACCGAGAAGCGTTATGAAACCATAATAATATCTACATGTGAGCATCACATGAAGAGAGAGATTTATAATATGGCTGCTAATTTGCCTGCTGTGGGGTATTTGTACCTGCTTAATAATGGGGTAAAAAGAAATTTCAAGAACGATCAAACGATGACTATGACAAGGACGTTCTCGACAAATCATGTGTTGATAAATGGTTTCATCCTGGCTCTGTTTGTTAGTTCCTGATTAGCACTTGACAGAGACGCGGCCGTACTAGCATCCACGCAGTCGGTGTGAGGTGTCCCCCAGGATGCTTCAAGCTTCTTGTATCGGCTTTTTTCCAGTTAGCTTTTTTGCGCTCGATTTAAAGATGTGTTTCCAGTCAGGGTTTGCCACCGGCTCTACATCGATGACTTAAAACTATACGATTTGTTCGACGGTGATGGCGATAGCTTGTTACTTCAGCGGGCAATCAATCAATGCTACAATGCCTTCCTGGCATTTCGCCAATAGTATGGTCGCTTGTATCGAAGAGTGCGCGCCTATCTGCTCTCACAAATAGGCTTAGACAAAAAATAATCTGACGATTTTTTGTAGCAAGCTGGAACTTCACTCCGTTCCTGATGTTCACCATTGTAATTATAATTATAACAGAGTTTGTAACATTTTCCGATGTTCAGTAATCATTTTGTGTTAATCTTCATAGACGTCTCGTTTATTTGAAGTTTGCCAGTGTTGTATTGGGATACACGTAGATGCGATCAAAACATCGAACCATCCTTACATTGCTTGGATAAATCTAATTTTTACAGCTTCTGTGCAACGCACACTTTAACGTAACACACTTCGTTAAGTAACGTACTCCTAACGGCTTTATCGGTGGCGCGAATTATAAAAATGAACTGAAACTAAATAATATGTTTCATGGAAAGCTATTGAGTATAGATAGATAGATACTATTCATACAACAATTGTAAGACAGTGCCATTGTAATTGGTTGTACTGCTGGCATTTTGTTGGGTCTAACTTAACTTCATTTAGCTAAAGCTTTTAACTTGGGCAATGCCTTTCTAGACCCCCCTATTGTTTATCGTGCTCCGAAAATTTGTTAGGACACTTAATGAATATAATATCAAGGTCGTTAGTATGGTCGTGGGGCAAAATGCGCCGCCAGCTTGACGACAACAATCATGTAAAGTTTAATGTTATGCGATACACGAACGACCTCGTCGACTAAAAAACTAGAGTAACAAATATATGTTGATCAATTTTAACAACGGAATATCCTGCCGCTGTCCTTTAATCACTAATAATCATAAATTTTAGGCTGTTGTGGCAGTAGGCGCGTCCTAACGTACACGGGAATAGTGATAGGAGGTCCTTATTCGAAGCGTAGCTCGACTTTTGCAGATACCAGATGTGCGGTCGGTACCTTTAAAAGGTATCTAAAATGTTCATTTAAGTAGCATCGATACTAATAACCGGTGTATATGCCTAGGAAAGGATTTTCCTGCCATAGATAAGCAATTAAAGGCAGGCTATCAACTCGATTCCATCTACTATCGAATGAACCATACTAATATTTGCTGCTCCCTATGTTCTTTCAGGTAAGCGCTAACATATCATGCGTGGATATATTATATAGTGTTTAAACTAGCGAATGACACAATGTGGAGGAGCTAAGGTTGGATTAGGCGCTCGTCGAAACAGGTTACCCGCCTGTAACGACTATAGTAGCATAATAAGCGAAAGAGAACACGAGTAGACATCAGAGCCGATGACAAACACCGACGAAAGAAGCACACAAAATACTAACACTGAATAAAGTTGCAAGGACATTGGCCGTGGTAGAATTCTATTTCTTTTTAGAGTATCCACCCGCATGATAAGGGACGAGCTCAATCTGAGACTGCTGGTTTTTTTCTCCCTGCTAAACTTGTTTTTATATAAGAATTGGAGGTCGAAAACGGCGACTGTTAAATTGTGTGTCAGGAACGAACGGCCCCTGATCAATTCCGACGTCATTGACCGATCAGAGAGCCTTGCTTGTTAGTCAGCGAATCGGCAACTAAACAGATCCGGAACTCAATATTTTACACACGTACATTACCATACATAGCAGTTGTTGGTGTTACTGCAATCATCGTTGTGCTTATCAACTGTGCGTTTGCTTCTGATAAATTCTGACCACGGTTAATCTGTGCCAGAGAGGGGGAGAAAAGAGCCGACAGCCATAGAAACAGAGACACATATGTCTCTGTTTCTATGGGTCTGTTAATTACGAGTGATAACTAACTGACTGTAATAGCATGACTATATCTTAGGAAGTAGATAGGATGATAGTAGGTAAGGGTCCATTGGAATTGGGACGAGTTATTAGACGCAGCGTTTTTTCATAGTCCAAACTGCACATCACGAGCTGTACGCCTAGGTCTACGCGAGTGAGTAAGTGTGCCTTTGTGCGCCTAGGCACGGAAGGAGGATCGTAGCGAGCCCGGCCGGGAGGTAGGAACCGTGGCGTCTGTGTGAGTGCTTGTGCGTGTCTGTCTTGGGGCTCATTTTGTTTGAAGTGCTGTTCTTAGTACTTGTCCGTTTATTCTTCCGACATACGTTGTTGTACGGCTGTATGATGTGCTTAGGCGTACTACCGCAAAATCATCAGCAATCCCTGAATTCAATATGCTTCGGTTTCATCGTACCACATCGCTGTGGGCTCTAGAATGCTCCAAAATCGTGGCGTTGTTGCCGTTGTCGTCACTTTGACCTGGTTGTTATTATCGTCGCTGCTGCTGGTAGCTGATAAATGTAATGGTTATGCTGTGGGAACGATGCTGATGATTACGTGAGTGTTGTCTGTCTGATGATCTGTCTGTTTGTTCGTCGTCCGTCTCATGAAGTTCTTAGCAACTTCATTTGGTAGCGGTAGTCGCGTATTCGTCATGACAGACCCTCATTCACATGGATGAAGCTCATCGTTAAGCAGGTTTATTGGAAAATTGTCTGCACACGTCGTTAACTCAAGTGACAGCATAATTTCTATTTCATGACATTGGCGTTACTGTGAGACGGCTGTCGGCCGAATCCGTCTCAGTTTATTGCTGATCCAGCATAATCGGTGTGCTACTTATCTGCACAGATGCTTTAAAATAGCTGCTTCTCTTTATATATATATATATCCTATAATGGCATCGAGTAAGAGAGGCATCTAGTGTGGCCCCGACACATTTACATATCGCGGTATCTGTTGGGGCAAACGAACAATTGAACAGCCATTAATAATGATATTTTACAAGCTTTGGCCGGCCGATCGGTCGGTCTGTCGGTGATTCTCTTTTAGCTTGTCGCACTCCGGAATTGTTGTTCTGTTATTGACAATGCTGCTGACATCTCGAGCTGTCATAACAGGATCGTAGCGTCGTCATGTTCCTTCGCGTGTGATATTGTGGATTTTTTGCCGTCATCAGGACGCTGGCGCAACTTCATAGCCGTTATCTTAACATACGTCAATGTTTCTTTCCAATTACGGAGAATTCTGTGAACTTGTCGAACGTTCATTACGTGCTTGCTGAACAACTTGTACTAATGCATAGCTGCGTATCGGAAACACAAAGGTGGACAAAGGACAATTATATAGTTCTGTTTATTGTGACCGACGATGTTTGCGGAAAATGGTGTCGCAATTGGTAAGTAGTTATCTCCCGATGTTAATCAGGTAAGAACAGCAGGTTGACATTAAACAATCAATAGACACACATTGTTAAAATGTAAGTAAATATTTTCATGGGTGTATACATATATATGTATATAGAGTGAGGTAGACTGGTTTGATTTTGGAACGAGTGCGTATTCGTTTCCCAATCTATCGCCTAGGCGATTGACACGCTGCTCGGTACCGCTTTAATCTTTGTAGTCTGTTACATCGCTGCTCTTGCTTCTGCTGCTAGGGATTAACTGTATCATAATTAAAAACTCTTCTCTGTTCACCTATTAACCTGCTTTCTGACCCTATTTCCATTCAATAGGTAGGCCTGGCTGTCCGATATTCGCCACATCCTAGACGGTGGACCACAGTGACGCAAGGACCAGTAATAGTAGAAGCTCTAGGGAAACAGAGCTGACGCCTGAGTAGCAGTTGACGTTTTAGGCCAGGCTCAACTAAGCCGCCACCGCCAGTTGTAACAGCATTGGCACGCACGCGGGAGACTGGCTTGGTGGGTCAACCCGGCTTTTTTTAGCCAACCCAGTTTCCTCTACTGAATGAGGTGAATGTGATGGATGAAACGAAATGAATTGAACCAACATTTTCTTGGTTGGCAATGCTGATTCTGTCACTGCTGCTTCTACTTCGTTTTTGTTAAGTGGTGCCCTCCACAGAGCTGTTTCATAATAACTGTCCTATTGTTGGTAGATCTACGACGATGCGTTTCGCACCCTGCGGCGCTCGACGAACGGCGGATGTCAAAGACCCCCTTCTCCACACTCACTCTGTAGGTGTGTCTCCATGTGTCTATAACACATATAATGATATGTCTCTGACTCATCTAAAAGAAGTAGGCCTCTACTTGATAAAAACACACAGAGAAACTAGACATCTTGCTTTTGGCAGCATGACCAGTCAAGCGTAGCCGATTCGTTCCAGGCAGACTTAGAAGGTCGCCGTTATAGTAACGTGTTTGCCTGCTAATCTTAGGGACACGTGATGGTCTAGGTTCGAATTCAGGCATACGCAGATTTCGCCTCACGCTTGGAGTCAGCTATCGGATTCATCGGCAAGTAAAAATCGGAACACTTAGGCAAACTCAGAACAAACAAAAAATCTGTTCTTTATGCAGATCTGCTTTCCAGCCTCTTGACATCCATTCCCTGTAACCGTCCTTCCTCGAACTGTTTTATCGGTTTCGCCACGACCGATAAGTAATTAGAAGGCAGTTCTTGTCGATCGATGACAACTTTTATTTGCCCAATATTAATGAGTATATACAGCACAAATAAGGTGCCTACGTTGACATGGGACACAAAAGCTTGCGGCAACGGTCACGTTTACGAATACGGATAGAAATAGTGAGAGCAACTCCACTACCAATCCCTGTAGCTTCTGCTAGCATTGCCTGAGCTGCTACGGCCTCTGACGCACCATAGTGCAGCAAATTTAAAGAACAGAGATTTTACCAGTTCAGACTTTGTTCTTTTTTTTTTTTTCTAAGTCTTATAATTAAATAAAGGTGCCAGGCGAGATAATTTAAATCTTGATCACGTGGACAGTACACGCATACAATAGTGAGAGGCACCAATGTGACCTGCTGATCGCTATAGTGCTCAGCATTTTACACACATTACTAAATAATAAAGAAGTACGTATTGGAAGACTGAGAAAATGCACATATTGATTGTTGCAATAACCGCACATAACCATGTATGGTGCGGCGTTGTTCTTAAGCGTTTTTAAATTTGTAATCTTGCTTATCCTGCTAAGTAAGGGGTGAGAGTGGTCTCAGCTCATTAGCGGAGAATCGGTACGCTGCAACGACAATCGTACCCGAAAAAATGCCGTGGATACGAACGTAAACGGAGACCCTTCATTGAAATTCTGATTAACAAAGCTATGTTAGTGGCTGGGGCGAGCTATTGAAGGATGGAGATATAGAAAAAAACGCGTTGAAACAACGTACGCCATTACGGATAACTGCAAAAGAATAGCTTTATTATTTGCTGCCGCGCTCAGATAGCGTTTCCTTAGAGTGTGACAAAATGAGCATTTATGGTGAGAGGAAGTTCTCTTACGGTCACCGCCACTACAGGCGTCGCATACTTGCTCACAGTCGACAAACGGATGGGAACCGGACCGGTAGACAATAACAGATATGAATTGGTAACTAGGAAAGAAGTTAGAAAGTTTTTTGGGCCAGCCTCCACATAACCACAAAATTGAGTGAGTTCTCGCCCCCTCTTCTTTCTGCTCGGCGCTTTTTCGTTCGTTCCTTTCCATTTTCGTATTTGTTTCTATCTTTTTGACTGTTGCAGCTGTTCGTAAGCCTGTCTGCAGTGATATCTATCACGTCGTTCGTATGTATGTATGTAACTACGTTCGCTGCCGAAAAGCAGCAACTCGTCCATCCGTCCGCTTGCCTATGCCAGTCGCCCAGACTGCGACGGGCACTTTGCCCTCAGGGAACATTTTGCTCTCAACTAAGCAACCGTCAGACCAGCTAACCGACCGACCGAGCGGCCGGTCGACCTACAGCACGTATACGTACGCGCTGCTGTGCCTTGCGAAACACATCGTAATTGAATAAATTTGTTCGGTAAAAGTTACAAAGTTCGTTTTTTGGGTCGCCCGACTGGCCGTTGCACTTTGTGGAGTCTGTGCCAACGTCATCCCTTAACGCAATGAACTGCGCTCTTATGCATAGCTGCATTTACCCCGCGTGCTAGAACGAAGAGCGCCCAATGATTGAATCGATATGATCGTCTTTTTTTTTTTTTTTCGAGATCGTCTTACTTTTCTCTTCTATTGGTAACCGCTGTTCCATCATGGAGAATACCGCACAATGATGGTGGATGTGCAATAAATAATTATATTGCGCTAATACATTGTGGAATGAAATGGAAAAATCCGTTTAGGGCAGAAGAACTGCTTCTAGAAGCCGGAGCGAAGGCGGCCTGATTCACCCCGTCGCCTACTACCGGTAGAGATGGCCCCGCTGGCGTAGGGTCACGATGTCAGCCCAATACCCGGCGGTTCGCGAAGCTTAAGTAAAGTCGTTATGCTCAAGCCTTTAGAGCTTCTAAATATTGCCCTATAGGAACCATATATTGATCTCAAAACTGCACCAGGCCCAATATTAGTCAGAGATGCGGGACAAACTGCAGGGACGAAACTATCTGTCTACCTATCCATCGGTGATATATTCTAAACTAAATGTGTTTATTCAGCACGTAGGATTAAATTGCTTTGTCACTAATGGATAATGGATCAGTGTGTAAATCCGTAAAAATTTTTTGCCAGCCAAATGGCAAGTTTAAGTAACACCGACCATAGCCGTAACGAGGGATTCTGTAGGAAAAATTATGCTAAAATATAACTTAGCTTTCCAGAATAATAATAAAGAGTTATTTCTTAAACTTAGTTTAGATATTATGTTAGAAAAAAAAAAGTAATCAGTTTTCCATGGTTTTACGTTAGAAGACTATAAAATAACTTACAATACGAGTCGTTCGGTTCTCATTGAATGATCCGCAATAAACACCACGGAACCCGCTCGGTTCACTTAAGACCACTATCGAGGTACCACAGTGTATTATTGACTATTACGAAATAACAATTGGTGGTTTGGTCTAAGATGCGGGACAGCCTTTCCGACTATTTATTTGCGGCTTTCTTATGCCAAAATTCGTGTCGGTTAGATAAATGAGACCAAACATTGGTGCCGCGTAATTAGCGTGCGGAGAAAAAGCGGACGCGTTTCTTTTCGTCTTGAAGTCATAACAGCATAACCCATTTATGAATCGTACTTCCGATGAAAAGTTTTCCTTTACGACAGTTGCGAACAGCAGTGTCGCAGCAGTGACTGGACGTCATCAAGCCGGCGAAACAATATGTCATAGTAGCGGGCCAATGCAGCCGTTATGAACCACAGCTTCCTACGGACTGACGAACACTGACGGGCAACAATAGTGTGCAGATGCTAACTACGATTATATGATAACTATTGACCCCACACAAATCGCACTGGGCTTTCCATCATCCATCAACCTGGCCAGAGAGCCCTCTCGCAGGTTTCGACAGTTTTTTTTAATGGGAAAATTGTCCAAATCTCAACATGTCGTAACTACCTTCCGCACATTATAGTCTCTCTGCAGTAAAATAAATAATAAGTTATTAGCGAAATGGCAAGGCCATAAATAATAATGATTTGCTGCAGCTTAATTAAAAATACCAGTAGGCAACTTCCAGACAATGTCGGTATCAGCTGCTGCTGCTGCTCTGTCAGAAAACGGCTGTGTAGTGAGTTTCGATCGGAGAAAACAACGCAGTCCTTAAATAGGGGGCAGGCTTTTTCTCCTCGATCTCTCGATGCTTTGCCTCAGGGAAGCTGGCCATCTACCCGTCCGCATCTGTTTGCATGTCACGTAGTTGACTCGTACGTACAAGCAGGTGACCAACGTACATACCAGCGCCGCCTTCTCCATCTACGACGCCTAGTACGCTTATGAACTTCAGCATTAGAGGCCAGTCAGCTTCTACGTTATGGTGATAATATGCGATAGTCGTAGATTGGACGGATTCGATTAAAGTGTGTACATCCCCATGAAAAACCAAACGAGAAAAGAAACAGCTGAAGAATATTCTGTGTATCATTGGCCTCTGATTACATCGGTAGGTTGCTGTAGGCTCATGCGTCCTTTAATTTCGGGCATTCCCTAATTTCTCTAGCTAGATCGTGCGTAATTTAAATCGAAGTGTTTTCAGTCTTATGACGGAATAATAGCGAATTATCATGGGGCAGTATTTACAATATAGGGACGAATGCTGTTCTAGTATAGAACTAACTCGTATTGTTCATGCTCGTTACCACTTAATTACCATTTTAGATACCGTTTTGTCCCTTTTAATAAGTTAGGTACAAGGCTCCTGCTAGAGCCGATAAATCGCAGTGGCTGATCGTATTTAGGTAAATTATCTTACGACGGTTATTTTGCCGTCAGGCCGCAAATTATTTTGACGGCTGAATCATAGATCCAAAGGTAGGAGGATAATTGGAATAATTAGGATGCGTTCTAATGACAGTAATCAAAATTGATTTACACTGGACTACGTCGTTAGAAGTAGTGATTTGGTACGTTCAGCTTTAGAGCTCGGTTTATAAGGTGCTCGGAAAAATAATTGCTTATAAAGTTGTCAGTTTTGTCCCGACCGTTTCAGAATCGGAGATTTCTATTCAGACGACAGACCACGCCGTAAGCGGTTACTCGGAGTGAAGAACAACGACGAGCTTCAGGCACTCCTTAAGCGATCGGTGCAGTCTACCCGAGAGCTCTCTATACAGCTAGAAGTGCGTCAATCGTTCGCGTGCACTCGAAAACATTTTAAAGAAAAAAAGTAGACTCTCGATTAACTCGGAAAAAATGATATAAACATCTGAGAACAGGCTTTCCGTTGCTTGCACGACACAAGAAAAGGTGTTTCTTATACTAGATGGATGTCGACGATAAGGGGTCGACCTTTTATGGCACCCCTAAAGGCAAACCAGAAAGGTTAGGCTCTTTGATTCGACATCACGAGGACTTCTCTATGGTTAAATATAGCGGAGTGAAAAGGCAGTGTCATACTATGAGCTACTCATACCTTAGAAAAGAACTACAGGAGATCGTTGTTCAAACAAACTCATTCGACCGAGCCATGACATAGACAGAAAAAGGTCTCCGATCGAAAAAGGGTGCCGGCAAGTGATACTGCCGTGCGACAACAGCACATTGGCTCTAGCGAGCGCTAACGAATTTCCAATAGGAAACTCTTCCCCGCCCGATGTATGGCCCGAACATGACTTCATCTGATTATACATGTTTCTATTAATGCAGCATAGCCAGGAAGGCAAACACTTCAGGTCAAAGGCCGAAGTCCGCAAATGGGTCGATGAATGGATCGCTTCCGAAGGCGGATGAACGACTTCCTTCGAACTTCGCGAATCACATCGGTGTATATGAAAGACAAGCAGAAGTCATAGAAAACGTAATGTGTGCTTAATTACTGGAACGCTACAATAAATTAGAAAAAAATAACGAAGATCCGTTACCCGCTTTTTTTACATTTACATATTTGCATTCTTCGTACTTTGTCATTAATTCTAGTCGGTATGAGCGAATAAACGTTTTCAACAGGCAGTCTCGGCGTCGGTCATTCTCCATGATAGTTATGAAGCAGCTTGTCGGCCCAAGCTTCCGCCCCATATACCGTTGTTCCTACCCGTGGGGTTCATTACGACATTCAACAAATACAATTTATCTTTAAATCTGCTTAGTAAATACAATTATCGATCCAATTCAAACGGTTATGCGTTCGAATGATAAGCGCACTCGCTTACTCGCTTATCCAACGTAAACCCAGAATTGGCCAATCTATAAGAGCGTATTTAATGAACCCAGAAAATCGACCTTTCCCTTTTCGTTGTAAAGGTATTTTTGTCGTTATTGTTTTCGGTGTTTTAGGCTTTCGGATGCTTCGGAAATCGCAATATATATATATATATATATATATAGGAAATAGATTTGAAAATGGGCATATTTTCATATAGTTTTATTTTTAGCGATAATCTGTAGTAAAAATGATCCCGCTCCATTAAGAAAAAAGTTACCTAGACATTCGATCATTAAATTAAGATATAATATTTTACCATTGTTTTATTGTTGAGACATATCACTAGGACCCGCTCACTAGTGTGTATTTATACAAACACGCACAAAAAAAACCCTTAGCAAAAGCTAGCGCGAAGTACATAATACCGTCCTAACAAAAACCATTTCGTGTACCTGTAAATGGGCCTACCAAGCGAATGTTTAATACAAAACATAGGGTAATTTTTATCAATTGTTTGTGCGACGCCATTTTAATTATTAGGAGACAACATTTAGCATAAGTACACGCATCATAAGTAACGAAAGCTGCGGATCAAATATGTATTTAATTAGCTAGGTGTTGGCTGCCACAGAGCTCTTTGTGTCTGTTTTTCGAGTCGTCGCCATTATTGAGGCTTACGAAATGTAATGGAACTGCTATCTAATCATAATCTAAAGATATAATCCAGATTCACCACTGGGACATCCTGCCGTTTCGGGGCAAACATGTTATGGGCAGATTAACTGCCTAGGAGGCATTTAAATAGCACGCGCCATTGACTCGACGAGTTCTATCTTGATGTCATCATTCTGCAGCTCTCCGCTCTGTGCGGTGTACGTAGAGATGCATTAGCATAGCGTATGACGCTTTGGTTTTCTGTGGTCCGAACAGATCCTATTACTGTTAAAAGACACGCATCCTGTTTCTACCGAAATATCTTCCCCATTACGGCGTTTATTTCGTTGCTGTTAACGTCTTCGTTGCTTAATATTGGCGTACAAAACTGAGCAACTTTGTCTGTTATATTGACAATAGGACTAGTAGTAATAAGTCAAGGCCTTTGCGGCCTGCTATTCTGCACCGGCTTTAGCCTTTATCATCGATCGACATGTTATTATAGCGTGCTCTTGTTGCAGGCCGCCTGAAAAGGCTTTTGCTCATTAGCGTAGTAGTAGTAGTAGTAGTAGTAGTAATAGTAGTAGTAATAGTAGTAGTAGTAGTAGTAGTAGTAGTAGTAGTAGTAGTAGTAGTAGTAGTAGTAGTAGTAGTAGTAGTAGTAGTAGTAGTAGTAGTAGTAGTAGTAGTAGTAGTAGTAGTAGTAGTAGTAGTAGTAGTAGTAGTAGTAGTAGTAGTAGTAGTAGTAATAGTAGTAGTATAGTAGTAGTAGTAGTAGTAGTAGCGTTTGCTGGACGGCGAAAGTAAGAGAGGCATCTAGTGTGGCCCCGACACATTTACATATCGCGGTATCTGTTGGGGCAAACGAACAATTGAACAGCCATTAATAATGATATTTTACAAGCTTTGGCCGGCCGATCGGTCGGTCTGTCGGTGATTCTCTTTTAGCTTGTCGCACTCCGGAATTGTTGTTCTGTTATTGACAATGCTGCTGACATCTCGAGCTGTCATAACAGGATCGTAGCGTCGTCATGTTCCTTCGCGTGTGATATTGTGGATTTTTTGCCGTCATCAGGACGCTGGCGCAACTTCATAGCCGTTATCTTAACATACGTCAATGTTTCTTTCCAATTACGGAGAATTCTGTGAACTTGTCGAACGTTCATTACGTGCTTGCTGAACAACTTGTACTAATGCATAGCTGCGTATCGGAAACACAAAGGTGGACAAAGGACAATTATATAGTTCTGTTTATTGTGACCGACGATGTTTGCGGAAAATGGTGTCGCAATTGGTAAGTAGTTATCTCCCGATGTTAATCAGGTAAGAACAGCAGGTTGACATTAAACAATCAATAGACACACATTGTTAAAATGTAAGTAAATATTTTCATGGGTGTATACATATATATGTATATAGAGTGAGGTAGACTGGTTTGATTTTGGAACGAGTGCGTATTCGTTTCCCAATCTATCGCCTAGGCGATTGACACGCTGCTCGGTACCGCTTTAATCTTTGTAGTCTGTTACATCGCTGCTCTTGCTTCTGCTGCTAGGGATTAACTGTATCATAATTAAAAACTCTTCTCTGTTCACCTATTAACCTGCTTTCTGACCCTATTTCCATTCAATAGGTAGGCCTGGCTGTCCGATATTCGCCACATCCTAGACGGTGGACCACAGTGACGCAAGGACCAGTAATAGTAGAAGCTCTAGGGAAACAGAGCTGACGCCTGAGTAGCAGTTGACGTTTTAGGCCAGGCTCAACTAAGCCGCCACCGCCAGTTGTAACAGCATTGGCACGCACGCGGGAGACTGGCTTGGTGGGTCAACCCGGCTTTTTTTAGCCAACCCAGTTTCCTCTACTGAATGAGGTGAATGTGATGGATGAAACGAAATGAATTGAACCAACATTTTCTTGGTTGGCAATGCTGATTCTGTCACTGCTGCTTCTACTTCGTTTTTGTTAAGTGGTGCCCTCCACAGAGCTGTTTCATAATAACTGTCCTATTGTTGGTAGATCTACGACGATGCGTTTCGCACCCTGCGGCGCTCGACGAACGGCGGATGTCAAAGACCCCCTTCTCCACACTCACTCTGTAGGTGTGTCTCCATGTGTCTATAACACATATAATGATATGTCTCTGACTCATCTAAAAGAAGTAGGCCTCTACTTGATAAAAACACACAGAGAAACTAGACATCTTGCTTTTGGCAGCATGACCAGTCAAGCGTAGCCGATTCGTTCCAGGCAGACTTAGAAGGTCGCCGTTATAGTAACGTGTTTGCCTGCTAATCTTAGGGACACGTGATGGTCTAGGTTCGAATTCAGGCATACGCAGATTTCGCCTCACGCTTGGAGTCAGCTATCGGATTCATCGGCAAGTAAAAATCGGAACACTTAGGCAAACTCAGAACAAACAAAAAATCTGTTCTTTATGCAGATCTGCTTTCCAGCCTCTTGACATCCATTCCCTGTAACCGTCCTTCCTCGAACTGTTTTATCGGTTTCGCCACGACCGATAAGTAATTAGAAGGCAGTTCTTGTCGATCGATGACAACTTTTATTTGCCCAATATTAATGAGTATATACAGCACAAATAAGGTGCCTACGTTGACATGGGACACAAAAGCTTGCGGCAACGGTCACGTTTACGAATACGGATAGAAATAGTGAGAGCAACTCCACTACCAATCCCTGTAGCTTCTGCTAGCATTGCCTGAGCTGCTACGGCCTCTGACGCACCATAGTGCAGCAAATTTAAAGAACAGAGATTTTACCAGTTCAGACTTTGTTCTTTTTTTTTTTTTCTAAGTCTTATAATTAAATAAAGGTGCCAGGCGAGATAATTTAAATCTTGATCACGTGGACAGTACACGCATACAATAGTGAGAGGCACCAATGTGACCTGCTGATCGCTATAGTGCTCAGCATTTTACACACATTACTAAATAATAAAGAAGTACGTATTGGAAGACTGAGAAAATGCACATATTGATTGTTGCAATAACCGCACATAACCATGTATGGTGCGGCGTTGTTCTTAAGCGTTTTTAAATTTGTAATCTTGCTTATCCTGCTAAGTAAGGGGTGAGAGTGGTCTCAGCTCATTAGCGGAGAATCGGTACGCTGCAACGACAATCGTACCCGAAAAAATGCCGTGGATACGAACGTAAACGGAGACCCTTCATTGAAATTCTGATTAACAAAGCTATGTTAGTGGCTGGGGCGAGCTATTGAAGGATGGAGATATAGAAAAAAACGCGTTGAAACAACGTACGCCATTACGGATAACTGCAAAAGAATAGCTTTATTATTTGCTGCCGCGCTCAGATAGCGTTTCCTTAGAGTGTGACAAAATGAGCATTTATGGTGAGAGGAAGTTCTCTTACGGTCACCGCCACTACAGGCGTCGCATACTTGCTCACAGTCGACAAACGGATGGGAACCGGACCGGTAGACAATAACAGATATGAATTGGTAACTAGGAAAGAAGTTAGAAAGTTTTTTGGGCCAGCCTCCACATAACCACAAAATTGAGTGAGTTCTCGCCCCCTCTTCTTTCTGCTCGGCGCTTTTTCGTTCGTTCCTTTCCATTTTCGTATTTGTTTCTATCTTTTTGACTGTTGCAGCTGTTCGTAAGCCTGTCTGCAGTGATATCTATCACGTCGTTCGTATGTATGTATGTAACTACGTTCGCTGCCGAAAAGCAGCAACTCGTCCATCCGTCCGCTTGCCTATGCCAGTCGCCCAGACTGCGACGGGCACTTTGCCCTCAGGGAACATTTTGCTCTCAACTAAGCAACCGTCAGACCAGCTAACCGACCGACCGAGCGGCCGGTCGACCTACAGCACGTATACGTACGCGCTGCTGTGCCTTGCGAAACACATCGTAATTGAATAAATTTGTTCGGTAAAAGTTACAAAGTTCGTTTTTTGGGTCGCCCGACTGGCCGTTGCACTTTGTGGAGTCTGTGCCAACGTCATCCCTTAACGCAATGAACTGCGCTCTTATGCATAGCTGCATTTACCCCGCGTGCTAGAACGAAGAGCGCCCAATGATTGAATCGATATGATCGTCTTTTTTTTTTTTTTTCGAGATCGTCTTACTTTTCTCTTCTATTGGTAACCGCTGTTCCATCATGGAGAATACCGCACAATGATGGTGGATGTGCAATAAATAATTATATTGCGCTAATACATTGTGGAATGAAATGGAAAAATCCGTTTAGGGCAGAAGAACTGCTTCTAGAAGCCGGAGCGAAGGCGGCCTGATTCACCCCGTCGCCTACTACCGGTAGAGATGGCCCCGCTGGCGTAGGGTCACGATGTCAGCCCAATACCCGGCGGTTCGCGAAGCTTAAGTAAAGTCGTTATGCTCAAGCCTTTAGAGCTTCTAAATATTGCCCTATAGGAACCATATATTGATCTCAAAACTGCACCAGGCCCAATATTAGTCAGAGATGCGGGACAAACTGCAGGGACGAAACTATCTGTCTACCTATCCATCGGTGATATATTCTAAACTAAATGTGTTTATTCAGCACGTAGGATTAAATTGCTTTGTCACTAATGGATAATGGATCAGTGTGTAAATCCGTAAAAATTTTTTGCCAGCCAAATGGCAAGTTTAAGTAACACCGACCATAGCCGTAACGAGGGATTCTGTAGGAAAAATTATGCTAAAATATAACTTAGCTTTCCAGAATAATAATAAAGAGTTATTTCTTAAACTTAGTTTAGATATTATGTTAGAAAAAAAAAAGTAATCAGTTTTCCATGGTTTTACGTTAGAAGACTATAAAATAACTTACAATACGAGTCGTTCGGTTCTCATTGAATGATCCGCAATAAACACCACGGAACCCGCTCGGTTCACTTAAGACCACTATCGAGGTACCACAGTGTATTATTGACTATTACGAAATAACAATTGGTGGTTTGGTCTAAGATGCGGGACAGCCTTTCCGACTATTTATTTGCGGCTTTCTTATGCCAAAATTCGTGTCGGTTAGATAAATGAGACCAAACATTGGTGCCGCGTAATTAGCGTGCGGAGAAAAAGCGGACGCGTTTCTTTTCGTCTTGAAGTCATAACAGCATAACCCATTTATGAATCGTACTTCCGATGAAAAGTTTTCCTTTACGACAGTTGCGAACAGCAGTGTCGCAGCAGTGACTGGACGTCATCAAGCCGGCGAAACAATATGTCATAGTAGCGGGCCAATGCAGCCGTTATGAACCACAGCTTCCTACGGACTGACGAACACTGACGGGCAACAATAGTGTGCAGATGCTAACTACGATTATATGATAACTATTGACCCCACACAAATCGCACTGGGCTTTCCATCATCCATCAACCTGGCCAGAGAGCCCTCTCGCAGGTTTCGACAGTTTTTTTTAATGGGAAAATTGTCCAAATCTCAACATGTCGTAACTACCTTCCGCACATTATAGTCTCTCTGCAGTAAAATAAATAATAAGTTATTAGCGAAATGGCAAGGCCATAAATAATAATGATTTGCTGCAGCTTAATTAAAAATACCAGTAGGCAACTTCCAGACAATGTCGGTATCAGCTGCTGCTGCTGCTCTGTCAGAAAACGGCTGTGTAGTGAGTTTCGATCGGAGAAAACAACGCAGTCCTTAAATAGGGGGCAGGCTTTTTCTCCTCGATCTCTCGATGCTTTGCCTCAGGGAAGCTGGCCATCTACCCGTCCGCATCTGTTTGCATGTCACGTAGTTGACTCGTACGTACAAGCAGGTGACCAACGTACATACCAGCGCCGCCTTCTCCATCTACGACGCCTAGTACGCTTATGAACTTCAGCATTAGAGGCCAGTCAGCTTCTACGTTATGGTGATAATATGCGATAGTCGTAGATTGGACGGATTCGATTAAAGTGTGTACATCCCCATGAAAAACCAAACGAGAAAAGAAACAGCTGAAGAATATTCTGTGTATCATTGGCCTCTGATTACATCGGTAGGTTGCTGTAGGCTCATGCGTCCTTTAATTTCGGGCATTCCCTAATTTCTCTAGCTAGATCGTGCGTAATTTAAATCGAAGTGTTTTCAGTCTTATGACGGAATAATAGCGAATTATCATGGGGCAGTATTTACAATATAGGGACGAATGCTGTTCTAGTATAGAACTAACTCGTATTGTTCATGCTCGTTACCACTTAATTACCATTTTAGATACCGTTTTGTCCCTTTTAATAAGTTAGGTACAAGGCTCCTGCTAGAGCCGATAAATCGCAGTGGCTGATCGTATTTAGGTAAATTATCTTACGACGGTTATTTTGCCGTCAGGCCGCAAATTATTTTGACGGCTGAATCATAGATCCAAAGGTAGGAGGATAATTGGAATAATTAGGATGCGTTCTAATGACAGTAATCAAAATTGATTTACACTGGACTACGTCGTTAGAAGTAGTGATTTGGTACGTTCAGCTTTAGAGCTCGGTTTATAAGGTGCTCGGAAAAATAATTGCTTATAAAGTTGTCAGTTTTGTCCCGACCGTTTCAGAATCGGAGATTTCTATTCAGACGACAGACCACGCCGTAAGCGGTTACTCGGAGTGAAGAACAACGACGAGCTTCAGGCACTCCTTAAGCGATCGGTGCAGTCTACCCGAGAGCTCTCTATACAGCTAGAAGTGCGTCAATCGTTCGCGTGCACTCGAAAACATTTTAAAGAAAAAAAGTAGACTCTCGATTAACTCGGAAAAAATGATATAAACATCTGAGAACAGGCTTTCCGTTGCTTGCACGACACAAGAAAAGGTGTTTCTTATACTAGATGGATGTCGACGATAAGGGGTCGACCTTTTATGGCACCCCTAAAGGCAAACCAGAAAGGTTAGGCTCTTTGATTCGACATCACGAGGACTTCTCTATGGTTAAATATAGCGGAGTGAAAAGGCAGTGTCATACTATGAGCTACTCATACCTTAGAAAAGAACTACAGGAGATCGTTGTTCAAACAAACTCATTCGACCGAGCCATGACATAGACAGAAAAAGGTCTCCGATCGAAAAAGGGTGCCGGCAAGTGATACTGCCGTGCGACAACAGCACATTGGCTCTAGCGAGCGCTAACGAATTTCCAATAGGAAACTCTTCCCCGCCCGATGTATGGCCCGAACATGACTTCATCTGATTATACATGTTTCTATTAATGCAGCATAGCCAGGAAGGCAAACACTTCAGGTCAAAGGCCGAAGTCCGCAAATGGGTCGATGAATGGATCGCTTCCGAAGGCGGATGAACGACTTCCTTCGAACTTCGCGAATCACATCGGTGTATATGAAAGACAAGCAGAAGTCATAGAAAACGTAATGTGTGCTTAATTACTGGAACGCTACAATAAATTAGAAAAAAATAACGAAGATCCGTTACCCGCTTTTTTTACATTTACATATTTGCATTCTTCGTACTTTGTCATTAATTCTAGTCGGTATGAGCGAATAAACGTTTTCAACAGGCAGTCTCGGCGTCGGTCATTCTCCATGATAGTTATGAAGCAGCTTGTCGGCCCAAGCTTCCGCCCCATATACCGTTGTTCCTACCCGTGGGGTTCATTACGACATTCAACAAATACAATTTATCTTTAAATCTGCTTAGTAAATACAATTATCGATCCAATTCAAACGGTTATGCGTTCGAATGATAAGCGCACTCGCTTACTCGCTTATCCAACGTAAACCCAGAATTGGCCAATCTATAAGAGCGTATTTAATGAACCCAGAAAATCGACCTTTCCCTTTTCGTTGTAAAGGTATTTTTGTCGTTATTGTTTTCGGTGTTTTAGGCTTTCGGATGCTTCGGAAATCGCAATATATATATATATATATATATATAGGAAATAGATTTGAAAATGGGCATATTTTCATATAGTTTTATTTTTAGCGATAATCTGTAGTAAAAATGATCCCGCTCCATTAAGAAAAAAGTTACCTAGACATTCGATCATTAAATTAAGATATAATATTTTACCATTGTTTTATTGTTGAGACATATCACTAGGACCCGCTCACTAGTGTGTATTTATACAAACACGCACAAAAAAAACCCTTAGCAAAAGCTAGCGCGAAGTACATAATACCGTCCTAACAAAAACCATTTCGTGTACCTGTAAATGGGCCTACCAAGCGAATGTTTAATACAAAACATAGGGTAATTTTTATCAATTGTTTGTGCGACGCCATTTTAATTATTAGGAGACAACATTTAGCATAAGTACACGCATCATAAGTAACGAAAGCTGCGGATCAAATATGTATTTAATTAGCTAGGTGTTGGCTGCCACAGAGCTCTTTGTGTCTGTTTTTCGAGTCGTCGCCATTATTGAGGCTTACGAAATGTAATGGAACTGCTATCTAATCATAATCTAAAGATATAATCCAGATTCACCACTGGGACATCCTGCCGTTTCGGGGCAAACATGTTATGGGCAGATTAACTGCCTAGGAGGCATTTAAATAGCACGCGCCATTGACTCGACGAGTTCTATCTTGATGTCATCATTCTGCAGCTCTCCGCTCTGTGCGGTGTACGTAGAGATGCATTAGCATAGCGTATGACGCTTTGGTTTTCTGTGGTCCGAACAGATCCTATTACTGTTAAAAGACACGCATCCTGTTTCTACCGAAATATCTTCCCCATTACGGCGTTTATTTCGTTGCTGTTAACGTCTTCGTTGCTTAATATTGGCGTACAAAACTGAGCAACTTTGTCTGTTATATTGACAATAGGACTAGTAGTAATAAG